>NC_061513.1:84147346-84178961 GCF_022539505.1 Lolium rigidum
TGTGGGTATACTTTATGGGTATATCAACGGCATGGCCTAGATCCGGCAAGCCCGGGTGGCCCATAGATGGTGGTGAGGCATGTGGCCCATCGGGCGGCCGATTCTTGTAGATCCCGAAGGATGAAGTCCAGCCCCGAGGAACGAGAAGCCGGATCTCTACCGACCTACGAAGGAGGCCGGATCCGTGACGGCCCATGAAGTATCCGGATCCGGCACGTACTTGGAGGAAGGCGGATCCTTGACGTACACGGCAAGACATTGTACCGTAGTTAGGCAACTTGTATTCCGGCTAGGACTCTCCGTGTAAACCCTAGATCCGTGCGCCTTTATAAGCCGGATCCCGGGAGCCCTAGAGGCACAACCACAACTCATTGTAACAACGCGAAAGCGCCCAAATAATACCAGACAAGCGGCGGTAGGCCGCTGTCATCGTGCGGGTGTTCCGAAGCTGGGTAACTCGCGTACCACCGTCCCGTGTGCACTCCGCCCTATGGCCCCTACTTCTTCTCCCCCTCGTGAGGATCCCTCCTCCGAGGTACCGTCGATCAGGCAACGACGGTTGGCGCCCACCGTGGGGCCTGCGGCGTTTGGAGGCCGGAACCGGGAGGGTTCCGCCATGGGAAGCTACGACGACACCATCGCTGTGGGGCGTGTCCTTTACGCCGGAAGTCTGCCAATCGTCCCTCCGGATGAGTGTTGGATTCCGGCTAAAACCGACCCCGTCAAGCTCTCCATCGTCCCAGTTGGCGGCATACACATCTTCATCGGGGAAACCGTCGATTTCGACGGAAACCCACTGGTAAGTAACGCTGACGCGACCGCCGCTGAGCTGGACGCAGTCGCGAAGATCCGATCTGAGACGCAGGAACTTCCTAGCGAAGATTCCGCCTTAGATCTGGAAAAATCAAAACCCACCCAATCCGCCCACGAGCGGAAGTAACGGTGGAAGACCAATGCAGATCCGCTTGGGTCTCCCAGGTGTTAGAGAAGCAAAGGTGTCACTTCGTACACTTCTTGGCCCATACCGCCGGAACCGCCCCTCATGAAGTCGGAGCTGGTCCCGAGCAGGTCGAAGCCCCGGAAAACAACGCTGCTCCGGATCAGCGAGGAGGTCGTCGGAGAAAGCGAAACTCCGGCCGAAGAGTCGATTTTGGGAAATCTAAGCCCAATCTCCGGAGACACCCGAGTCCATGGACACCTGCGGAGTTTGATCGCAAGGTGACGGAACTCGGATACGGCGGCCAGCCCGAAGTTGACTCCGCCTCAGCCAAGGCGGTACTTGCAACCGTAGCGGCGCTCGGAGAAAACGGATTAGAAGAGGCAAGCGCCCAATCCGACCCCCAACCATCCCACCACGGATCTCCGATGTCGCGGGAGCGGCCCCGCATGGATCCTTCCTCGGAGAGCCTCCTGTCGCCTGAAGAGATAGTTGCACAAGCACGCATGGATTTGGTCGCGAAGTCTGACGTCCTCAACAAGCCAATAACCCCTGACGATGCCGCAGATCCGGAGGCTCTAGAAGCCACTAGAAAGGAGATGCTGGCCACAGCCAAAAAGTTTGCCAACACCGCAGCTGCTATATTGGATGAGAGGGAAGAAGCTGCACATATCATGGATCGCTTTGAAAGACAGGATCGCGAAATCACCGCAACGCTCGAGCAAGTCAAAAGCATGGAGCTGGAGTAGGTGGACCTACAGCCGGAGACTTTTTCATATACTTGGTGATGGGCTCTTGGTTGGTGGTCTTGGTGGTGGCGGTGCTCGGATTCCTACATGCAAGCAAAGGGGTTCACGTCATAAACAATTTTTATCCAAGAAGAGATGTACCATATTCGAAAACTTACGAGGCTCCGGGGATGATGGGGCGCGAGCGTTGGCCAGCTATTGCTAGCAACTTCAAGCGCGCTTGCTCCGCTCTCTTCGAGTTTAGCGGAGGGGGCTTCACCGTCTTTGACTTCTTGGCGGAGGCCTCGCCGCTAGCTCCGGCTTCTGAACCGGAAGCTTTGGCGCGGGGACGCTTCGAAGGTCGAGGGGCTGCCTTGCGGGGCGCCTGTTCCTCTTCCTCTTCTTCGTCGTCCGGATCCTCCTCCGCCCGTCGTCGGCGACAGGAACACGAAGAATGGTACGAAAGTTTTCCTCCGCCAGTGGTGTCGAGGCTGGAGGAAATAAGCAAATAAGCATATATGAGTATAAGATCGATATCCGAAAACTTGTGAAGATTGGAGTAACAAAGGGAATCGAGTTTACCGGGAGGACATTGGTCGTTGGTATAGATGTCCTTAATCAGTTCCGGGACCGGCTGGCCACGGCCTATCTTCACGAGCGTCTTGATTCTCCTTTTTAGAGAGTCGGCCGGAAGATCGTGGCGGGTAGCTCGGAGCAGGTCGTCCGCCTCGGTGTATGCGCGGATCAATCGCGCGTTATACCGCGAGAGGCCGGATCCGCCGGGTGAACCAGGTCGAGCGTGAGTTGAGCTCCGGTTAGCCCATCATGGACTAGCCAAGATATTCTCCGCGCTGCCTTCTCCGATGATCGGAGTCGTGGCGAGTGAGGGAACGAAGCTCCGGCTCGCAAGTTCCTCCGGAGGTTCGTTGACGAATTTGGGCAGGCCCTTGTGGACGTTCGGAACTGAGATGTTCTTTTCATAGAACCATCCGGCGTTCCAATACCGGACTGATTCGTGCGAGTCGTGGGGCGGATACATGCGTCCAGGTCGGAGCATAAACGTCATGCTCCCACAGTTCACCATTGCTTTTTTCCTTTGTTTCTTTCTTTACTCGGAAGAAGAACTGCCACAACTTGATATCCGGACGGATTCCGAGGTGCCCTTCGCAAAGAGTAACAAAGTTGGAGAGGAGGAGGTATGAGTTGGGACAGATGTTGTGTGGCTGGAGCCCATATGTGCTGAGGACAGAGAGAAAAAACTCTGAGCAGGGGAGTGACAATCCGCGCTCCACCCAGGCCTTGGTCATGACCACTTCGTCGACTCCGGGATTGGGGACGTCGGTGTCACGAATGAAGCTCCAGTAGGCGGAGATCATGCCCTCGTTCTGGAGCTCTCTGAGCTCTACATCAGTGGTTTCACAGGGCCACCATTGACCCCGTTCTCCTTCACGGTTCCGAGCTTTTGAAGCCCTCTTGTTTTCCGCCTCCTGCACCTTGGTTGCCATCCTTGCTTGACCTTCAAGTTCTTCTTGGAGTTCTTTGAGGGAGGGGATCCGACCTGGAGTGGAGCTGGAAGATGCGGAAAACGGTTGAGCTAGCCGGATGTCGGAAACATATGGTGGCAGGAACGCTATGGGATCCGGGCAAATTGGTTCCACGGCACTGGGTTCCGGGTTACTCGGAGAACTACCGAGTGCGGTGGAGGAGAACCATGAGGCATGCTTCCGGCTGCACCCATGCGAACTAATTTGAGTAACCGGAAATTCTAAGCTACGACTACTTCTTCTTCTACAAGTCCGATGCACGTACCGTCAATGGCGCGACGGTCCGGCGAAGCTCCGGTGAAGTGGAGGTTAACAAACTGGTGGTTTTCGAGCCTTCGATGACCACGAATCGGCGGCGGAGTCGATTTCTCGGTCAACCGCAGCGATCTTGGTTGGAGAAGAGGCTTGAGGCGGCGGTGCGTGAAGCTCCCGCACGGAAGGCTCGCCGGAGTTGAGATCTGTCGGGCGGCGCGGCGCGAGGTAGAAGATGAAGTGGTGAGGAGAGGTGAAAGAATGAAAATTTACCGAGCCGCGGGGGTATTTATAGGCCACGCGCGGAGATTCGGGATTCGGATCCAACGGCGGAAATGGAACGGTCGCACCGTTGGATGGACGACACGTGTCTTAGGTCAAATGCGGTAAAATGACGTGGAGGTAATTTAACCATGTGCTCCCGAAATTTCCGGCTAAAGATTTGCATCTGCGAAAATTTAGCGTGGGAAAAAAGGAAGTTGTGCGCGGGAAAAGCGGAATCTCCGTTATGATACCTAATCTGAACCCGGAAACAAGTAGAAGTTTTTGAAGCTCTTCAAGATTCTCTTCGGATCCGAGCTGAATGAAGCCGGAGGAATGATGAATCTCGGAGAACTTCGGGGGCTACTGTTGTGGGTATACTTTATGGGTATATCAACGGCATGGCCTAGATCCGGCAAGCCGGGTGGCCCATAGATGGTGGTGAGGCATGTGGCCCATCGGGCGGCCCGATTGCTTGTAGATCCCGAAGGATGAAGTCCAGCCCGAGAACGAGAAGCCGGATCTCTACCGACCTACGAAGGAGGCCGGATCCGTGACGGCCCATGAAGTATCCGGATCCAGCACGTACTTGGAGGAAGGCGGATCCTTGACGTACACGGCAAGACATTGTACCGTAGTTAGGCAACTTGTATTCCGGCTAGGAATCTCCGTGTAAACCCTAGATCCGTGCACCTTTATAAGCCGGATCCCGGGAGCCCTAGAGGCACAACCACAACTCATTGTAACAACGCGAAAGCGCCCAAATAATACCAGACAAGCAGCAGTAGGCCCTGTCATCGTGCAGGTGTTCCGAAGCTGGGTAACTCGCGTACCACCGTCCCGTGTGCACTCCGCGCTATGGCCCCTACTTCTTCTCCCCCTCGTGAGGATCCCTCCTCCGAGGTACCGTCGATTAGGCAACGACACAATTCCTTTGTCCCCACACTAGTTTGAATCATGTGCAAGGCGGTGTTGTTGAGTTGACTATCAACCGCTTCTCTTCTAGTCAACTTTTCGGGGTTGTATGGCTTGAAGCCTTCCAAGATGATTCTCCAAAGTTCATTGGAGGCACTACAAACATGAGAGAGAAACTCAAATTGCCAAGTATCGAAATTCTCAATGGAAAACTTAGGTGGGTCGCCCCGAATGTTCATATGGGGATGGGGAACCGGTATATCGGGAGATAGAAAAGGAGGAGCTACTCGATTGTAGCTCTCACCTCCACTAGTTCCCCTAGGAGATGCAATGGGAGATTTGATAGTGTTTAAGTTATCACCTTCCACGGGTTTGGTACAGGAGGGTAATTCCGAAGCATCTCCCTCTTCTAACGCACCCGTGTCCTTAACCTCTACACTGGGAGCCTTGGGAGGGACCGGAGCCAAAAGCTCGGCAATCATCTTTTTCATGCTTTCCATTTGGGCTTCCATGGAGGACTTCAACGAATTGAAGTCTTCCATGGAGACCGTCTTGGCGGCCCCTTCCGAAGACTCCTCGTTTGGCATACTCTTAGGCGGTTAAGCCCGAAATAAGAGCCGAGGCTCTGATACCAATTGAAAGGATCGTATGCCGCACCTAGAGGGGGGGTGAATAGGTGCTAATCAATTTTTAGTTCTTTTTGAATTTAGGCTTGACACAAAGGTAAATTCTCTAGATATGCAACTAAGTGAATTTACCTATATGACAAGATAAGCAACTAAGCAAGATATAGCTACACAATATAAGAGATAGAATAGGATAGAGGTAACCGAGAGTGGAGCACGCGATGACACGGAGATGATTCCCGTAGTTCCCTTCCTTTGCAAGAAGGTACGTCTACGTTTGGAGGAGTGTGGTTGCTACGAAAGCCAAACCAACGACCACGAAGGCTTCACTCAGATCTCCTGTGAGCAACGCCACAAAGGCCTAGCCCACTTCCACTAAGGGATTTTCTCGAGGCGGAAACCGGGCCTTTACAAGGTTCTTGGGGCACACATCCACAACTGAATTGGAGGCTCCCAAATCTGTAACAATACAACAATCAACAACAACACATCAACACAAATCAACTAGGGAACCAAATAGGAACACTAGCATGAGATCCCTCAAACAAATGAGGGGGAAATGAAAAACGCTTCGGTGAGGATGTAGATCGGTGGCTTCTCCTTCGAATCTCCAAAGATCAAGAGCTTTGGTTGAGGGAGGAAGGAGATCTTGCAAATCTTGTGTTTCTTGAGGTGGCTCTAATGGAGGTGAAGCTTGGCAGATTTCTTGTGCAATGATTGAGCAAAGGGGAAGGAAGAAGAAGAGGGGTATAAATACCCCTCCCCAAAATCCAGCCGTTGAGCCTTCCGGGGGGGCGGATAATCCGGCCTAAGTTAGGGCCGGATAATCCGCCCCCCCCCCCTAGGATAATCCGGCCTCCAGGTACAAAACCAGGACAATGTCCGGGCAAATATCCGGCCACTATCCAGAGAAGCATTTCTTCAGGTCCTTAGCCATTTTCGAGGGGGCCGGATATTCTTGAAATGTCCGGCCCGGATAATCCGGCCCTGGGACAAAACCGGGACAATATCCGGGCAAATGTCCGGCCCCTATACTGAGCTGCTTTTCCTCAAGTCCTTAGCCGAAAAATTGGGGGCCGGATATTTTGGAAATATCCGGCCCGGATTATCCGGCCTTATGAACTTTTTGCTGATTCTTTTTGACAACACTGACCACATCCAACACACATATAAATGTATCTATATAAACCATGTACCACTTAAACAAACATTAGTGTATCACATACATTGACATCAAACACTCAAAACATAATATGAGAGATGTTCTTTCAGCAGGCTACAAAATGAGAGAACACCAAAGTGTGCATTGCATTCATGCATAGAAAATCCAGGGAATTTTCCCGCTTTCAAATAAAACTTGTCACAGTAACTGAAGTTTCACTTGAGTTGATGGAATTGAAGTAGGTCATCAAGTCAAGCGCTATAAACTTCACCATGATCTTTGCTAAACCTTGTTTTGGGTAAAGATGATTTGATCTATGGACTAGATCAAATGGAATTAGTTTTAGAACAAACCACCCCTTAAGTATGGATCAACCACAAGATCTTATAAAAGATCTCAACATGATATTTCTAACAACAACACATGCATAACTATTTAACTATAAATCCAGGAACACAACTAATCAATAAACTATTCTTTACTTATCTTTTCCATGTCTTCTACTAAATAAATATTTTTACCATGATCCACATGGTATATTCCCAACTACAATATTGAATCCATGTCAAGGACATTCATATTCATTCTCCATTAATCCTTGACTACTAATCTTGTTCATTCAAACCTATTCCTATTAAACCCTAGAGAAAGGAGAGAACCATTCATATGTTTATACTATCCATTGAGTAGAACTCTAGGTTAATATCCAAATCCTATCCTAGTCCTTGATATTAATTAATGCTACAAGAAATATAAGTCAAGTACTAAACCCTACTTGAACAAGCTAACACTTGGTGGTAAGTGAGAACCTATTTTACTAGTGATCCAAGAGAAGCAAGTGTGGTGATCATTACACCTTGGTAATGCTCATAAACCCTAAAGGAACTTTACCTATCCCAAGAGCTCAAGCTACATGTGCACACTCAAGTATATTGACTAATACTTGATCTTGGAGAGGAGAACCATGATTTACTAATGAACCACAAGGAGGCCAATAACTTGATCATTACAATTTGGGTAATGATCCTAAAACCCTAAGAATCTAAGTGAGTGTGCTGAGAGAAATAATAAAGAAGTGATTAGTGAGGAATAAGTGGATCATGTTTAATGCATGATCATACCTTGTAGATTTAGATGATAAGTTAAACCTATATGATTAATATATCCCATCTAACAGATGAAATAATAAGTATATCACTAGTAGTTAACCCAGACCAAACCTCATGCCTTGAGTGTAAGAGTAATGACATGGTACTTAAGCCTGGCTTATCCAAGTACTAGGGACAACCCTAGAATTGCTTTGATACAAGAATTCTAACTAAGTGAGGAGGAGTAACTCTAGCCAACTAAACATAACTCTAGCTTATGCTTATACCCAATTCTAGTTTGTGTATCACATGGGTGATCACAACTAAAACCCTAGGCCACATTTGAATTCCAATCCAAGCACCACTTGGGATCAAACCTAAAAGTCCCCTCAATATAATATCATGCCATCTCCTCTCATTTGATGAAATCTTTATATAATTAGTAGCTATCTTATTCATACAATGTGTTTCATGGATACGTAGTTCAGGATTTTGGGTTTATCTAATTAAATTGAAGTCTTCCATTTTGTCTGATTAGCCACTCCATGATAATGCAATGGCTAACCGAAATTTCCTACCCCTAGATCTCTGTTTGGCTTTAATATCTTCCAACAACCAGATTTCATCTGAGATCTCAACCTATTTGCGTTCTTATCAGGATATAAAGGCTGGGATTCAGCAATATCTAAAATACCAGGATCTCCGCTTTTTTTTTTGCTTTCCTAAGATTTGCTTCCATGTTGATGCTCCAAGCTTTAGCCAACCTACTAGATGTTACAACCTTATACTGCCAACTATCAATAGTTTGTTGCTCTTAATATGTACTATACCAAGCTTTGTTAACAATCTCTTTCAAATCAGGTTAGTTAGCCACCACTTCTCAATTTTAACTAGGTCTTTGATCCAACCCCGATTCACATAGTAGGAGTGTGATCACTCCTAGTTATAGATAGATATCTAGCCAAAGTTACATGAATGTAGCCTCAAACTCAGTAGAGAAAAAGATACATGGAAGGTATTGGATTTTATATAAATTAATGTTTGTACCGTAACTGTAGTATTTTTGATGTAACATTTTCTTAATATTACACTTATTTCTACACCACGCTAACCCTGAATTATCTAGGCCAAAATTCTATCGTTCATAGTTTGATTTCTTCTTAGTTCATTTTTGTTGCTTGCCAACAGTTGGTTTACTTATCCTTGGTTCATTAGATCTGAGATGCTTGCCACATGCTGCAATTATTTTTCATGGATTTCGATAAAGTTGTTGACTATGAATCACCCTTATGCCTCTCTGGGAAATATTTTGACTTTTATATGGTGCCTATGAAAATCAAGAAATGCGAAATTATTTTGTTCAAAAACAAAGGGCTCCTCATCGGATGTTCCAGGCGGCATGGGAAATTCAGGAAAGCATGAAAATGCAGGATCCCTCTGATGTTTCTTTGCTGCAGGTTCAAGCCAATATGAACAAGGAAAATGCAAGCGTGCAAGATGCCCCAATGGAAAGTGTTTTTCCACCTCACGGATCAACAATCAAGACGGATCTTTGCATTGGAGGGAAAAAAATAATCTCGGATGCCAATCAACTGGCATTGTTCTATTTCTTCAGATTCCAATCGCTATGGCCAAATGCGATGTGCTGACACAAGCTTCAGCACAGCAGGTACCCACTATTTTAGGCTGAAGGAACATCTCTTTTCTGGCAGCAAAGGTGGCACGAATGCTACAGCTACAGAAAGTAACCTTCTTGACAAACAATCTGTGAGTTGCTACAGCTTCAGTCGCACAGTCCATTTCCGCCTAGCAGGGTGCCATGGAAACAAGAGATATCCTTGCCTCCTTCCTTGAAATGGCTGCTCCACTATGAGCTGAAATTTATTATGTCAAGCGAGACCTCAATGGTGCAGTACACGATTGCGCACATCAGCCTATTAAATAGATGTTACAGAGCCTATGTCATATCTACATCGCTCTTCAATTTGCAGACTTCATAGGCTATGCAATGCACTCTGTATATACTTGAGCTCAATGAATTTGGCTCCCCCGACTGTCAAAAAAAGATATTTTCATGATTACGGTGGGGGTGATGATGAGGCGGGCATCTCTTCTTCTCTGTTGTGGCGTGTTTCTTCCATTTCCTCGCTATGTATAGCTCCGAGCCGGTTATATCTATGTGTCTGAATATGCTATGGATAAATCAAATCTCCGATTCCCAAGATACCAGACGAATGCACATAAAAAACACCATCGCCTCAGGAGGTTAAACAATATACGTATACACAATACACTGGATCATATAGATCATATGCTACATCTACACAGCAAGTAACCTTCTTGACAGCGTGAGTTGCTACAGCTTCAGTAGCACACTCCATTTCCACCTAGCAGGGGACATGGGAAATAAGAGATGCCCTTGTCCCCTTCCTTCAAATGGCTGCTCCACTACATGCTGAAATTTGTTATGTTAAACAAGACCTCAATGGCGTAGCACATGATTGCTTACAAGCGTATGCAATTGTCCAGCTCATAGAAATAACCTACTATATCTTATCTATATTGCTCTTCAATCTGCAAACTTCACAGGCTATGTAATGCCTCTGCATACTACTTGAGCTGAATGAATTTGCGTTCAAAAAATAGAACATTTTCCTTTGCTGATGATGGTGGCGGCGATGATGAGGCTGACATATCTTGTTTTCTGCTGTGACGTCTTTCTTCAATTTCCTGGCTATGTACGGAGTATATAGCTCTGAGCCGGTTATATGCATGTATCTGGTCCGAATATGGTATGGATAGATCAAATGTTCGATCCCCAAGATACCAGAAGACGAATGCGCATAAAAAACATCATCTCCTGAGGAGGTTAAACAATATGTATGCATATAGTACAGTGGATCATATGCATGTTGCCGCATCCGGTGAGTTGGGGCAACCGATCACCACCAAATTCAGAAACCCCCATTCATCAGCACCGGACCACGTACGCACGCACGCACACTCACCGCTCATCATTGCCTTATCCTTCACCAACACACACACCTCATCACATCCTCTTTATTCTTTCCATCTCCAGAGAAAAATAAGGGAAAAGAACATCAAAGGGAAACGCACGCAGCCCTACATCTGGAGGATCGATCAGAAAAGCTCAGATCGAAACACGCCGCAAATTCCCATCAGCCCTCGCAAGATAAGGGCACGTAGGCGCAGAACAGACTAATGGTCGATCATGGACGAGAGAGCTCCGAATAAACAAATGGTTTCCTGCATAAAAAACCATATCGGTCCGACGAAACCGAGCCCGCCATAACGTCATGTCCCTCCACGGCGACGCCGCACATGGCGACGCCTCGGCGCCGCCAGCCTGGCCCTCGGCAGTACCCTGACTGTGAGAGGCAGCAAAAGCGTACGTAAGCAACAAACTCGTGAGTTCCGTTTCAGATGGGGAATCTAGTCGGGGGGCCGGGATCCATCAGGAATCAGGCAGTGTGTTTTGTGTGTGTGTGTGTTTTTTTTAGATCAAAGGCACTCAAGTGCCCGACTTTGAATTAACAAAGCCACCAACGGCGAGAATGATACGAAAGTCGCTGAACCCAGACCTACGTAACGACACCACACACCCACACGAACTACCAAAGAAGCTACATCCGGAAGCGCGACCAACAAGGTCGGCCAAAGCGCCTACGAGGACTCGGAGAAGAACTGGAGTCTACAGTGTCGGGCCGGAGCTCACTCGAGAGCGAGCCATTTTCACGCGCGCCTCAACGGAACTCCTCCGTCGCGAGAGACGCCACCGGAGGCCGACCACCACCGAGGGCCGACCCACGTTGCTCACACACCGAAGAGCGGCGCCAAGGAAGCTCGACAAGGGAAGGAGACGAAGCAAGCCTTGCCGAAGATTGTCAAACGAAGAGTCGGCGCCATGAAGAAGCCTCGCACCTCCGCCGACCAACCGACGGGGAGCAAGCACACCGTGAGCTCCAAGGTGGTGTCTTCAAGAAGAGAACGACGCAAGACCGCCGCCACCACCCGATCCGAAAATCTTGGGCTTTCGCCCGGAGCACCTAGGGGAGCCGAGAAAAGCCGCATCGACGCCTTCAAGAAGGGGACGGCGTCTGTAGACGTCGCCGTCGCGTCTCGAGAAGACCCGAGCAAGGGTTTCCCCTCGGCAATACATCTCCACCACCAGCACAGGGTAGGGATACCGCCAAAACGGCGACCACACCGCTGCCACGGAGCGCCGCTCGCCGAGGCCACGTCGCCCACACGACCATGGCCACCGACCAGCACCTGAACCTCTGGCTCGCCCGTCAGCCAAAAGGTTCCCACCAACTGAGGCCGCCACCTCAGAAACCGATCTCCTTGCGCCGCCGGACCGCAACAGAGCACCGAGGACTTCGCAGACACCGGGCTCCCGCACACCATCAGACAACCACCGGCCTCACTGGGATCTACCCCGCGCAGATCCCAGGGAGGAAGCTCCTCCACCATCTCCGGGCGAACCACAACCACCACGGTTGGTGCCGCCACCAGATCTGGAGGTCGGGCAAAGGGGAACTCCAGCAGCCGGATCGTCGGCCAGCAGCCACCCCGGCTGCCGGAATCGCCGGATCCGGCGGAGGAGTGTCTCGGGGCACGGGAAATGGGCGAGGCCCCCGCCTCGACCCAATCTCGCGGCGACCGGGCGCCGCGAGGCCGGCGGCCGCGCAACCCCGGCTCCTCCCAGGAGTCTCCCTTGCCCCAGCACGCAGCCGACCCGAGCGCCGCCACCCGCTGCGCCCGCCGCTGCCCGCCGAGCTCGCCGCCGACGGCCGCGCCGCCGCCAGCCGAAGCCGTCTTCATGGACGCGAGGAGCGCCAACCGCCGCGAGGGCCTGAGCCTCCGCCAGCCAGCCGCAAGGAGGGGGGCCTCGCCGCCGCCGTCTACCGCACGGGCAAGGCCCGGCGGCGACCACCGGCGGCGGCGGGGCGGGGGGAGGGAGAGGACGCGGGGCTAGGGTTGTCTCTGTTTCGGGACGGGAGAGCCCACTCAACAATCCTCCCAGACTCTGTGTGTGTGTGTGTGTGTGTTTGCGGCGTATAGTGCATTTTCAAACATATATGCATAGCTGTAGTTTGTCAGCTGTTTGTGTATGTCTATACACTCGAGTTTAAATTATTCTGGCCGCCCATCTGAATTTTAGGTCAATATTTTGACAGCCGGCACAACGAACGGCGAAAGTACTACTCCTGCACTGCTGTTCTGATCTCGAAACTAGGTATGATCGATGTAGCTTAGGGAGTCTTTGCTCCGAGTGGGAAATTATCTCGATTCAACTGCAATTTGCATGTTCCAAACAGGCACCAGCTACAGAAACCAGCACACCCTTCAGGTATATTTCCTAGGTCTACATAGCGAGACATCCAAGAGCAATGTAAAACTGTAAATCAAAAACACCAGGGCATGCACGGCAGGTTCTAGTGTGCTTGTTAGACGAATTGACACAAACAAATAAGGTATGTTCATGCATGTACAGGGGTTACAGGGTTTAACGAACCAAACAACATGCATTCTTTAGTTGTCACACAGGACAGATAGCTACTTTAAATACCGTCAAACCTAGGGCTACAGTACCACGGATCATCATACAACAGGAGATCGATTTGATCATCAACATTATGTATACATAAGCTAGCTAAGTCTTCAATGGTGGATCGATTGATTTTCCTTTTGTTCCTTCAGGTGCTCACCGCCATCTGGTTCATGGAGGCAGCCTCCTGGCGAGACCGCCTGACGCTGTGCGGAGACTTCCCCTTGCAGCTGCCTGCTTCGGTGGCGCTGGCATCTTCAGCTCCCACATTATTCAAGTCGTAGGTGCCATGCTTGTACTTCGCTTGATCGTGCGCCATCGGTCTTACCTTCACACCACGTATCAGCTGGTGGTACACAGAAAGGCTGAAGTTAGCTACTGCATGGCAATTCAAAGCATAAACAAAGAAACTGCTTCACTGAATATCCAAAGACAAGCATAAAAAAAGAAACTGCTTCACTGATTATCCAAAGACAAATATTCGCATTGCATGCAAATTATATGCTGAATTGCTGATGGTAATATATATTGTGTTGATTTTATACCAGCACAAAATGACAACCATTGATTGACTGATAAGTTGGTTACACATGCATGCAAGTCATATATATGTATGGTTTGCACAAATTATATAAGATTAGGTTTATGTCAACATTACGTATTTTCCGGACTTGACATCAGAGTAAATGACGATGAAATCCCCCTCTTGCAGGTCGTTCGTACGAACAAAGTCCCCTGCAAGTTCGTGCAAATGGAATGTTTGTGAACATCTACAAGAGAAGTTACTTGCTTGCAAAATTGGATTATATGACTTGGATCCTCTTCCTCTCACCGGTGTTCTCAAGAAGATACATTCTGCTCTTATTATTAGGCCAAAACCTGCAAGCATGAAAACCAGGATCCATACACCATGTTAGCAATCTCTTATCATATTCCCTCCGTTCAAAATTACTCTACATTCTAAGTTTATTCAAAGTCAAACTTTTAAATATTTGAACAATGTAGGAAAAAATATCAACATCTACGATATAAAATTAATATTATTATAATCTTCACAAAATATATTTTCATATTTTATGTCTTTGATATTATATAATTAATGTTCATATTTGCATATACATTGAGTCAAACCTTACAAAGTTTGACTTTGACTAAACACGGAATTCATGGTAAGTAAAAAGAGAGGGAAATTATTAATTTAAAACTAATACAATGTGCACGCAAAACAACATGGAAAATATAAACTATGTTATCACAAACATCACCTGATTGCTATGACAATGGTACTGTATGCGTAAAATATGTTATTCGTAATCTACTTTAATGTTTGCTTTTGTAACCTACTGTACATGTGAAATGTCAATTAGCATTGAACCGATAGATCTAGAGGGAAAACAAATTTTCTGCATGCTCATGTTGTGCACTCACGTAGACGCAACACTATGAATGCATGCTACTATTTGGCCCCCAGATTCCCATCATGTATTCATATGACCCACTTGCCCAATTGGGAAAGGAACGTGCGTGTCCCACAGTGATGCGGTACTCATGTCATTTACAATACCTGGCCCAGTTGGTAGCCTAATTAACAAAGACAAAAGTGGACTTGATTAAGCATGCATGTTAATTTGTCCCCAAATCGAAGTAGAGTGCTCACCGGTACCGCATGCTCCACACCTGAGAGGTGCCGATGTCCTCCATGGGGATGGAGATGCCGTCCCTGCTCTTGAGCTCCGGCAGGTGCGTCTCCGCTTCCTTCTGAAACAAGCCATGGAAGAAGAGTAGGTTTTAGTATACCAACCGATCAAGAAAAAGCTTCAAAGATCCATTCATGAATTGCATCCATCAACAACCAAATCTAGTTCTTGTTAATTTAATCCAAGTTGAGAAGAACATTGTTTACAAGTGGATCGATGCACATAGATATCCATATATAGGGCTAGATCGAGCTACATTTGCAAGTGGACTCATGGATTGAGATTGAAGGAGAGATGGGGGAGATTGATCGCTGCCTCACTTTGGGGAGCACGATGCGGCCGAGGGCTCCGACGTCGCTCTGCTTGAGCACCTTCTGCAGCAGGAAGCGCAGGTTCTTGTCAGCCGCCGCCGGCTTTGCACCCTGCGCGCATGCACACGAACGACGCTGTTGAGATGCAATGTAACAAGTGGATGCATGCGCGCGCGATTCCTATCGCTGGACAGCGATGTGCGTCTGTGAGAGATGAACAGATGGAAGAAATCGCGCTCTAGCTTCGTGATTCTATGCGAGATAGCGATGGGGAGCACTAGTGCTCGTGCATGCATGCACCTGCTGCGCCGCTGCGTCCGGCGAGGGTTTCTGCTGCTTCTGCCTGGATGAGGAATTGGACTTGGTCGACAGCGGATTCGGGACCTGGACCATGAGTTGTTCCGGGCCTTGCAGTTGGACGGCCGGCGGCGGCGGCCAGAGTCCTCCCCAGCCGCCGGACGACGACGGCGTGACAGGCGCCGAGTGCGCGGAGTGAGGAGAGAAGGCCTCCTGCTGCGGGTGGATCATGGCGGTCTGGATCTGGCCCAGATTCAGCTGCTGGCTCCGCTGATGCTGCAGGGCCGACAGCCGTCGCTGCCTAGCCATCCGCTTCTTCCGGGCCTCCTTGCTCGCGGACGGTTCCGTCCCGGCCATGCGCTGCGGGCACACGCCGAATCCGGGAGCCGCCACCGCCACCGGCGTGGGCATCGGGTACGATGCGGCGCCGGGGAACGGCGCGTACTGCTGCGGCCAGGGCATGCTCGCCGCCTGCATGTCAGCCGCTGGCGGGGAAAAGGGCTGCTGGCTGCTCGTGCTGCCGCTCTGCCGGAACGGGTAGATCGCCTCGCCGCCGTAAGGTTGCTGGTAGGGCATCGTCCAGGATGTGGCGGCTGCGCTCGGGTCAGCGGGGAATTCGTACCCTGCAGGGTTGGCGCCGGGGCTGTGGAGCTCGTCGTCGACGCGGGGGCGCTTCTTCTGCAGGTGGTGGTTCTGCACCCAGGTGAGGATGAGCTTGAGGAGCTGCATGGTGCCCTGCCGCCCCCCGCCGAGCCGCGCGGCGGCGGCCTCGATGGTGGAGCGGCGGAGGCGGATGCTGCGGAGGTCCTCGGCCGAGATGCAGTCGCGGTTGTTGGTCAGCCACTCCATGAAGAACCGCGGCAGGTCGTCCGCCGGCGACGAGGAATCCTCCTGCGCGCCACCAGACGCAATGGCCTCGGATGATGCCGCGTTCCTGGCTCCGCCGTGGCCCGTGGCGGGCGGCTGGTCGTTGGAGATGGCGTCCTCTATCATCATGCCGACGTCGTCCGGGAAGAGCGGCTCGTCCTCCCAGGGCATGGAGTCGGAGAGCGTGGCGAAGTTGAGGAGCTCGTCGATGTCCTCGAGCATGTCGTCATCCCCCGCTGCAGGTTCGGAGGGATCCCGCGCCACGCCGCCTGCTGCGCCACGGCCGCGCCCGCGCCCCGCGGCGGCGAAGGCGGTGGATGAGTTGGAGGAGGAGGACGACGAGAAGGTGGAGCTTGACGGGGAGGAGAGGCATGGGAAATCCGGGAGAGACGGGAAGGTATCTTCCGCGAACATGAAGTCATCCGCCGCCGACGCCGACGCATGGCCCTTCCGGATCTCCCCCGCGGGGGCCTTCCCGCGGCCTCCGGCGCGCTTGGGCGGGTTCTCTTGCGAGTGCGGCGGCGAGGAGCCGGCGGAGGCGTCCATGCACGGAGAGAAGAGGGAGAGCGGGTGAGAGGGATGGGTGTGTGCGGCCAAAGCTGTGTGTAGGTGTGGGGGTGGGTGCAGTTACTGAGAAGGGAGATGAACAGGGAAGCAGGAGGTGGCAAGGGAGAGATGCGGCTACGCTCCACACGTGGCGACCGCTCAGGAACCACCGCCCACGCCAGCCTCTCCTCGGCAGCCCTTCTTTTCATGCCCTGCGCACCCTCCATCGCACCCACTGCCATCGGGACCCACCGATCATGGGTCCCAGCTTCAGTGAGTGGCATCGATCCCAGCGGGTGCTGCATGGTCCTGCTCGATGACAGCGGGGCCTCGTGACGCGAGCCCACATGTCAGTTACGACGTCCGGAGGCGTTGGCGGGGGGACTTGGGCGCGTGCTAAATTTGACCGCTCCGGAGGAAGCCAAAAGAAGGGCCGTCGCTTTCTCAAAAAAATAAAAAAAGGGAGCGTCGCCTGCTGTGACGTCGTCCAGCCGGAGTGGAGCCCAGCTGCCATGCGCGCCGTGGGTCAAAACTCAAAACCGTGTGCGCCTAGCCGTTACATCCCGCAGGATGTCCGTGTCGCGGGGGCGCCGACTGCTGGGTCGTTTTCGCGCCGTCCGATCGGGACTCCTTCAGGATCTAACGGGCGCGGGCTTCCCACCGGACCTGGGAGCTGCCTGGGAACATGGAGCGGTTCGTCTTCGCGGACGCCGCGAACCTACACGGACTGTTTCTGGTGACGTGGAGGTGGGACGTATGTGGTTTGGATGACGTGGTGTCTAATGATTGGTTTGTAGAGGTGGCGTGCATGGGAACCATGGCCCATGCAGCGGCCAGCTCAACCGCAGACCGGAAAATACATGCATCCGGTGTGGGTTGCGTGTGCATGGAGGAACTGCCTTGGCTTATTCGAAGTAGGTTGTTGCTGTGATGGTCAATATAATGTTACATTACTATACTATTAGTTTGGATGTTTCTCTTAGCTTTTGTTTGAAAATGTTTGATTTAGCGTCATAATAAACTTTTGTTTTTTGGCATATATAGGTGACACGACGACGAATTACCAACTAAAAGTACTAAAGTATTAGGAAGTGGTCATTGATAACTTTTTTTTGAATAGGGATAGGGTCCGAAGAACCTAGAAGCTGCTAGTATTAACGAAGCGGTGATTACATATTGCAGAAAAGCCCCTATAGATCAGGGGGATTCTGGATAAGGACTGAGCTTTTACAGAAAAGACCCTAGAAAAGACATGGAAAAAGCAATCAAGTCCTCCAAACTATGCACCGCATCTGATGGAAGTTGTCGTCGATTTTCTCCGCCACTGAACGGACACCGGCACCGGGGACGAACCACTTGGTCCGGCGTCGTGGCAGGAGCAGTAGATCTTCCCCTCGGACTTCTTGGTCTCTGGGAAGTAGAGGACGAGGAGGGTCGCCTTTCGACCATGAGATGCAGAGGCAGGGCGGTGGTAGCCGCCGGCTTCAGTCCTCTGCTGAAAAACTCCAGAAACGAGAGCATGGAGGCTCTCCGAAGCAGCAGATGTTCGCCGCCAACGCCAGCTACAGATCTCGGCCAAGAGATCTAGCAGCCAACTCCCGGCAACATCATTACCCTGTCGAAGATCTGCCGAATGGAGCTTGTGCGTGAGGGATCTCCACGCCGCTCTCACCACCATGGCGAGTAGCTTGCGAGAGCTCCAGATCTTGAGCAAAAACTTCCGATCTGTAGAGAACAGTAGCCATGGCATCGAACCGTAGATTCAGTGATATGGCCTCAAGATTATTGAAGGGTTGTGGGAGGGGGAGCTTGGTCAGCAGCCGCAGGCACCATGCTGCAACCGCCTGCAAGATCTCCTTCACCGGCTGCTCAGCGCCGCCTGGGAGCACCGAGAGCACCGCAGTCTCCGGCATGACGCCATACTCCACGGGGGAAATAAACTCTAGATCTAAACTACTATGTACAAGGATCCGGTCTCCCCTCTCCCAATCACTCCGGCATTCGAAGCCACCGGAGGAGAGGGAGACGGGAGTCGGCAGAGAGAAGGGGACTCTCAAGAGTACTGTTCATGAACAAGAGCGGTGAGGGGGGAAATGAGGGCCGACCATTGATATCCAATACCGATAATTCTATTTGGTCCACTTATCCAGTAAAAGAGTGATGTCTAAACGAGTTCCACCAAAGTTTAAGCCCAACATCGTCCAGTCTCCATGGTAGCAAATGACGAAAGTGAGTCGAGTGACATTTGACCCATTCCTGATCTCCTCTTGCCTACCCCCTCTCCCCCTCCTCCATCGAGTACAGTCATTGGTGCCGGTACAACAACCCCCCGTCGGCCTCATTCGATCCACGTCGACGGCATAACAGGCCTGCCACCTTCCTCTCAATCTCACATCAATCCAACGGCTTGTCATGGGAGTTCAGCTTGTGTGGTGAACGGTGCCTATGTGTGAAACCCAGTGATAGCAAGGGGAGTGCAGTAGTCGTTTACTGATCAATTTGGGAACAAACAGCAACGTCGTAAATCTTAATGCTTTGGTATGTATTTTACTTGATAATCGTTCATAGCTGGTGCTTCATGGTATAACAGTTGGATCAAGAGACTATATTTTAGAGGTTGGAAAAAATTGAGTACATATAACGAAGGAGGGGCATAAATATAATAATCCCCTATATTAAAAATCCTTAGAAACGGTATGAGTTGAGGTTGTTACTTAAGTCACAAATTGAGAATTCTTTCATGCTCCACTTGGAAATCTAATCCTTACTCCTTGATATCTTTTATTCCATCTCATACTTTGATTAAACATGTCTAGTCCTTGGCACGGATCTAAAAGAAAGAGGAAGAGAAAAAGATAAGACAAGACAAGATAAAAAAGAAAAAGAAAAGATGAAGGACAAAATAAGAGAAAAGGAAGGAGAAATACAAGAAGAGAGAAAAAATGCCATGGATGAATAGACATGTTGAACACTATGAGAGTGACTGAAAGCGAATGTTAAAGGTTTGGACCTGAGGGTGGATGTACGAAAGTTCTAATATAGATTTAAGAACACCTCGATATACTTGCCAGGTTAAAAATACACACAATCTATATATTTTTTGTTCTTGATAAAATTTTCAAATAAGAAACATTCTTATAAGACGTGGAAGCCTCCTAACCCATTTGATTTATATAAGAGAGGGTAGCACTCTAGAAATTTTTAATGCCTTTTAAATTTTTTGCTCGCTATTTTGCTCTCATTCATTTTATCGCCTCGTCTTTCATGAAGTTCACTCAAGTTGCTACCTTGCTCATGGATGAGAAAGAATCTAAGCTTCAAGATGTTGATGAGTGAAAAAGCAATGTGTTTTATGACATTAAAATTGGCATGGAAGTAGGGTTTTTATTGTTTTACCGCGCTAGCGCTCCCGTAATTTGTTTGTTTGACCAAGATCCCACAATTAAGGCGGAAGATTGACAAATCAATGGAAGATATCATACATGGGCGAAGTAATGATGATTGAAGGCATTAAAACACTTTCCATAAAAATGCCATTGTTTTACAGCACTAGTGCGTCGATCTCACAATTAACGCGGAAGATTGAAAAATCGATGAAAGATATCATATTTGGGCGCAATAATGATGATTGAAGGCATTAAACACATTCCATACACGTACCGCCTGTCTGGAAGTCTGACCAATAGAAAAAAAATCTTGAAGCTCTTAAAAAGGATCTTTAACAACCAGTTGCACGGCCACACCCACCCGTACAGTGTGACCATACCATGTATCGGTGGAACCGCATCGTAAAGTATTTTGCCCCTATGAATACGGATCCAAGATCAGAGTTACAAAGACGAAGAAAAACCACAAAATCTCACCTCCGAAAGGGATTGGGATGGAGAACTCACAACCAAAGGGGATACACCACAACGCTACTCGGATCTTGGAGACTTTGACATCATCAACACCATCGCAACCATCATCGACTTCATCCATCTCTTTTTAATACCGGACTCTTAGATTGGTTTGAATTTATATCCATTTAATTCGACATACTCCATTTCACATCATGATCATGTTATTTCCCCCCATCTGTGAGTATTTTCATTTGTTCTTGGGGATATGGAGGAACCCTATCATTCCTATGAACTGAAATAAAGATTTATGTTGTTTAGTTGCAATATGTGAAAGTGGTGGTTGTCTTCGGTGATGTTGTATATTGTGCACCATGCAATGTTTGCCATTAGGGAAACTGAAGGCATTCATCATTCAGCATGCTGGTTGGACGTACGTGGGTGCATAGGTGACAGCAATCCGCCGCCTATTTCAATCATGTCTTAGCGAGGAGTAAGAGGTACAAGGGTACATGACCATAGCCACAGGGAGACCCTTAATTACTGGACCTAGCACGGCATGTTAATTAGAAAGGTAGTGGTTATGAGAGTGTGCAACATATAGTGTGTCGTGTTTTTCTCGTTTACCATCTGCGTCAGGTTGAGGGATAAGTGTTGAAGTGTGGGATCTAGGGTTTGCCTTGTAGAGTTTGACGGGTCTAGTGAAGTGGAGAGTGTGGCAGAAGGAGTGGGGATTCAGGACTGGGTCAAGGGTTTTCTATTATATAGGAAACAAGACTGGAAATGGTGTTAGGGTTTGTTTTATGGGCCCTATAACTAATGTGGCAAACTATGTAGTTCGCTACTGCACATAGGGCCCATATGATTCCCCATGAAAGCGAGGCTCAACTCTGTGTTGGTGGGCCACCACTTTGATGATGTAGGTATGTGCATTTGAAGTTTGAAGCTTGCAAAATATAAAAAAATCATCCATGTAACGCTGAAACATTATTAGTTATACATAGCTATCAACATGCATGAAACGCACAATAATATTGCAATTGTGTCAAACCTACAGACTCAAAAGTGGTTGGTCACGCTAGCCAGTGAGACGATGTTGACCAATCAACGCGTCACTCACGATCCACGACACAGTACTATGTGCATCCTTTGCTCAGTTGTGGAGTTCTCGTGTGGCGGGCTTACCTATCACCAAGCATAGTTTATTGTAGGGATATGTTGCATAGAAAACAAAAAAAATTCCTACCGCAAACACGCAATCCAAGCCAAGATGCAATCTAGAAGACGGTAGCAACGAGGGGATTATCGAGTCTCACCCTTGAAGAGATTCCAAAGCCTACAAGATGAGGCTCTTGTTGCTGCGGTAGACGTTCACTTGCCGCTTGCAAAAGCGCGTAGAAGATCTTGATCACGGCGCCACGAACGGGCAGCACCTCCGTACTCGGTCACACGTTCGGTTGTTGATGAAGACGACGTCCACCTCCCCGTTCTAGCGGGCAGCGGAAGTAGTAGCTCCTCTTGAATCCGACAGCACGACGGCGTGGTGTCGGTGGCGGTGGAGAATCCCGGCGGAGCTTCGCTAAACGTGCGGGGAAGAAGGAGGAGTGGGGCGGCTAGGGTTTGGGGAGAGGGGGGTGATGGCGTGTATTTCACACGTTCGTTGGGCAACCCCAAGAGGAAGGTATGATGAGCACAGCAGCAAGTTTTCCCTCAGAAAGAAACCAAGGTTTATCGAACCAGGAGGAGCCAAGAAGCACGTTGAAGGTTGATGGCGGCGGGATGTAGTGCGGCGCAACACCGGAGATTCGGCGCCAACGTGGAACCTGCACAACACAACCAAAGTACTTTGCCCCAACGAAACGAGTGAGGTTGTCAATCTCACCAGACTTGTCTGTAACAAAGGATTAACCGTATTGTGTGGAAGATGATTGTTTGCAGAGGAAACAGTAAAAACAAGTGTTGCGATAGATTGTATTTCGAGTAAAGAGAATTGGACCGGGGTCCACGGTTCACTAGAGGTGTCTCTCCCATAAGACGAACGAGCATGTTGGGTGAACAAATTACGGTTGGGCAATTGACAAATAAAGAGAGCATGACAATGCACATACATATCATGATGAGTATAGTGAGATTTAATTGGGCATTACGACAAAGTACATAGACCGCCATCCAACTGCATCTATGCCTAAAAAGTCCACCTTCGAGGTTATCATCCGAACCCCTCCGGTATTAAGTTGCAAGCAACGGACAATTGCATTAAGTATGGTGCGTAATGTAATCAACAACTACATCCTTAGATATAGCATCAATGTTTTATCCCTAGTGGCAACAGCACAACACAACCGTAGAACTTTCGTCCTCTGTCCCGGTGTCAATGCAGGCATGAACCCACTATCGAGCATAAGTACTCCCTCTTGGAGTTAAAAGCATCTACTTGGCCAGAGCATCTACTAATAACGGAGAGTATGCAAGATCATAAACAACACTTAAGCATAACTTTGATAATCAACATAACAAGTATTCTCTATTCATCGGATCCCAACAAACGCAACATATAGAATTACATATAGATGATCTTGATCATGATAGGCAGCTCACAAGATCCAGACAATGATAGCACAATGGGGAGAAGACAACCATCTAGCTACTGCTATGGACCCATAGTCCGAGGGGTAGACTACTCACTCATCACTCCGGAGGCGACCATGGCGGTGTAGAGTCCTCCGGGAGATGATTCCCCTCTCCGGCGAGGGTGCGGGAGGCGATCTCCGAGGATCCCCAGAGATGGGATCGGCGGTGGCGGCGTCTCGGAAGGTTTTCCGTATCGTGGCTCTCGGTGCCGGGGGTTTCGTCACGGAGGCTTTAAGTAGGCGGAAGGGTAGGTCAAGAGGCGGCACGAGGGCCCCACACCACGGGGCCGCGCGACCAAGGGGGCCGCGCCGCCCTAGGGTGTGGCCCCTCGTGGCCCCTCTTCGTCTCGTCTTCGGTCTTCTGGAAGCTTCGTGAGAAAATAGGCCTGCGGGCTTTTATTTCGTCCAATTCCGAGAATATTTCTTTACTAGGATTTCTGAAACCAAAAACAGCGAGAAAACAACAAGCGGCACTTCGGCATCTTGTTAATAGGTTAGTTCCGGAAAATGCACGAATATGACATAAAGTGTGCATAAAACATGTAGATAACATCAATAATGTGGCATGGAACACAAGAAATTATCGATACGTTGGAGACGTATCGGCATCCCCAAGCTTAGTTACGCTCGTCCCGAGCAGGTAAAACGATAACAAAGATAATTTACGGAGTGACATGCCATCATAATCTTGATCATACTATTTGTAAAGCATATGTAGAGAATGCAGCGATCAAAACAATGTGTATGACATGAGTAAACAAGTGAATCATAAAGCACAGACTTTTCATGAATAGCACTTCAAGACAAGCATCAATAAAGCTTGCATAAGAGTTAACTCATAAAGCAATAATTCAAAGTAAAGGTATTGAAACAACACAAAAGAAGATTAAGTTTCAGCGGTTGCTTTCAACTTGTAACATGTATATCTCATGGATATTGTCAACATAGAGTAATATAATAAGTGCAATAAGCAAGTATGTAGGAATCAATGCACAGTTCACACAAGTGTTTGCTTCTTGAGGTGGAGAGAAATAGGTGAGCTGACTCAACATTGAAAGTAAAAGAATGGTCCTCATAGAGGAAAAGCATCGATTGCTATATTTGTGCTAGAGCTTTGATTTTGAAAACATGAAACAATTTTGTCAACGGTAGTAATAAAGCATATGTATCATGTAAATTATATCTTATAAGTTGCAAGCCTCATGCATAGTGTACTAATAGTGCCCGCACCTTGTCCTAATTAGCTTGGACTACCTGGATCATCACAATGCACATGTTTTAACCAAGTGTCACAATGGGGTACCTCTATGCGCTTTGTAGAAAGGTCTAAGGAGAAAGCTCGCATTGGATTTCTCGCTATTGATTATTCTTCAACTTAGACATCCATACGGGACAACATAGACAACGAGATAATGGACTCCTCTTTTATGCATAAGCATGTAACAACAATTAATAATTTTCTCATTTGAGATTGAGGATATATGTCCAAAACTGAAACTTCCACCATGGATCATGGCTTTAGTTAGCGGCCCAATGTTCTTCTCTAACAATATGCATGCTTAACCATAAGGTGGTAGATCGCTCTTACTTCGAGACAAGACGAACATGCATAGCAACTCACATGATATTCAACAATGAGTTGATGGCGTTCCCCGATAAACATGGTTATCGCACAACAAGCAACTTAATAAGAGATAAAGTGCATAATTACATATTCAATACCACAATAGTTTTTAAGCTATTTGTCCCATGAGCTATATATTGCAAAGGTGAATGATGGAATTTTAAAGGTAGCACTCAAGCAATTTACTTTGGAATGGCGGGAAAATACCATGTAGTATAGGTAGGTATGGTGGACACAAATGGCATAGTGGTTGGCTCAAGTATTTTGGATGCATGAGAAGTATTCCCTCTCGATACAAGGTTTAGGCTAGCAAGGTTATTTGAAACAAACACAAGGATGAACCGGTGCAGCAAAACTCACATAAAAGACATATTGAAAACATTATAAGACTCTACACCGTCTTCCTTGTTGTTCAAACTCAAAACTAGAAATTATCTAGACCTTAGAGAAACCAAATATGCAAACCAAATTTTAGCATGCTCTATGTATTTCTTCATTAATGGGTGCAAAGCATATGATGCAAGAGCTTAAACATGAGCACAACAATTGCCAAGTATCACATTACCCAAGACATTTTTAGCAATTACTACATGTATCATTTTCCAATTCCAGCCATATAACAATTTAACGAAGGAGAAACTTCGCCATGAATACTATGAGTAGAAACCAAGGACATATTTGTCCATATGCTACAGCGGAGCGTGTATCTCTCCCATAAAGTGAATGCTAGGATCCATTTTATTCAAACAAAACAAAAACAAAAACAAACCGACGCTCCAAGAAAAAGCACATAAGATGTGGCCGAATAAAAATGTAGTTTCGGGGGAGGAACTCGATAATTTGTTGATGAAGAAGGGGATGCCTTGGGCATCCCCAAGCTTAGACGCTTGAGTCTTCTTGATATATGCAGGAGTGAACCACGGGTGCATCCCCAAGCTTAGAGCTTTCACTCTCCTTGATCATGTTGCATCATACTCCTCTCTTGATCCTTGAAAACTTCCTCCACACCAAACTCGAAACAACTCATTAGAGGGTTAGTGCACAATATAAATTGACATATTCAGAGGTGACACAATCATTCTTAACACTTCTGGACATTGCATAATGCTACTGGACATTAGTGGATCAAAGAAATTCATCCAACATAGCGAAAGAGGCAATGCGAAATAAAAGGCAGAATCATGTCAAAAGCAGAACAGTTCGTATTGACGAATTTTAAAATAGCACCAGACTTGCTCAAACGAAAATGCTCAAATTGAATGAAAGTTGCGTACATATCTGAGGATCATGCTCGTAAATTGGCGTAATTTTCTGAGCTACCTACGGGGAGATAGACCCAGATTCGTGACAGCAAAAAAATCTGAACTGCGCATGATAATCCAAATCTAGTACTTACTTTTCTATCAACGGCTTAACTTGGCACAACAAAACTCAAAACTAAGATAAGGAGAGGTTGCTACAGTAGTAAACAACTTCCAAGACACAAAATAAAAACAAAGTACTGTAGGTAAAACATGGGTTGTCTCCCATAAGCGCTTTTCTTTAACGCCTTTCGGCTAGGCGCGAAATTGTGTATCAAGTAACATCGAGAGATGAAGCATCAACATCATAATTTGTTCTAATAATAGAATCATAAGGTACCTTCATTCTCTTTCTAGGGAAGTGTTCCATACCTTTCTTGAGAGGAAATTGATATTTTATATTACCTTCCCTCATATCAATAATAGCACCAACGAGTTCGAAGAAAAGGTCTTCCCAATATAATTGGACAAGATGCATTGCATTCAATATCCAAGACAACAAAATCAACGGGAACAAGATTATTGTTAACGGTAATGCGAACATTATCAACTTTACCCAAAGGTTTCTTTGTAGAATGATCGACAAGATTAACATCCAAATAACAATTTTTCAGCGGTGGCAAGTCAAGCATATTATAAATTTTCTTAGGCATAACGAAATACTTGCACCAAGATCACATAAAGCATTACAATCAAAATCTTTAACCTTCATCTTAATGATGGGCTCCCAACCATCTTCTAGCTTTTTAGGAATAGAGGCTTCGCGCTCTAGTTTCTCTTCTCTAGCTTTTATGTTAGCATTTGTAATATGATGCGTGAAAGCCAAATTTATAGCACCAGCATTAGGACTTTTAGCAAGTTTTTGCAAGAACTTTATAACTTCAGAGATGTGTCAATCATCAAAATTCAAACCATTATAATCTAAAGCAATGGGATCATCATCCCCAATGTTGGAAAAAATTTCAGCGGCTTTATCACGAGCGGTTTCAGTGATTTTAGCAGTTTCGAGGCAGTTTTCGCGCTTTGCATTAGAAGTGGAAACATTGCTAACACCAATTCTTTTATTAGTATGAGTAGGAGGTGCAGAAACATGTGTAGCATTAGCATTACTAGTGGTGGTAATAGTCCAAACTTTAGCTATATTCTTCTCTTTAGCTAGTTTTTCATTTTCTTCTCTATCCCACCTAGCACGCGAGTTCAGCCATTAATCTTATATTCTCATTAATTCTAACTTGAATGGCATTTGCTGTAGTAACAATTTTATTTTCAATATCCCTATTAGGCATAACTTTTGATTTCAAAAGATCAACATCGAAGCAAGACTATCAACTCTAGAAACAAGAATATCAATTTTATGGAGTTTTTCCTCAACAGATTTGTTAAAGGCGGTTTGTGTACTAATAAATTCTTTAAGCATAGCTTCAAGTCCAGGGGTGAATTCCTATTATTGTTGTAAGAATTTCCATAAGAATTACCATAGCCGTTGCCATTATTATAAGAATATGGCCTATAGTTGTTACTAGAATTGTTCGGTAAGCATTGTTGTTGAAATTATTATTTTTAATGAAGTTTACATCAACATGTTCTTCTTGGGCAACCAATGAAGCTAACGGAACATTATTAGGATCAATATTAGTCCTATCATTCACAAGCATAGACATAATAGCATCAACCTTATCATTCAAGGAAGAGGATTCCTCAACGAATTTACCTTCTTACCTTGTGGAGCTCTTTCAGTGTGCCATTCGAGTAGTTGATCATCATATTATCAAGAAGCTTTGTTGCTTCACCAAGAGTGATGGACATAAAGGTACCTCCGGCAGCTGAATCCAATAAATTCCGTGAAGAAAAATTTAGTCTCGCATAGAAGGTTTGGATGATCATCCAAGTAGTCGGTCCATGGGTTGGGCAATTTTTAACCGAGAGATTTCATTCTTTCCCAAGCTTGAGCAACATGTTCAGTATCTAATTGTTTAAAATTCATTATGCTACTCCTCAAAGATATAATTTTAGCGGGGGGATAATATCTACCAATAAAAGCATCCTTGCATTTAGTCCATGAATCAATACTATTCTTAGGCGAGAGATAGCAACCAATCTTTAGCTCTTCCTCTTAATGAGAAAGGGAACAATTTTAGTTTAATAATATCACCTTCTACATCTTTATATTTTTGCATTTCACATAGTTCAACAAAATTATTAAGATGGGCGGCGGCATCATCGGAACTAATTCCGGAAAATTGATCTTTCATAACAAGATTCGATAAAGCGGGTTTAATTTCAAAGAATTCTGCATTGTAGTAGCGAGGTGGAGCAATAGGTGTGCATAAGAAATAATTATTATTTGTGGTTGTGAAGTCACACAACTTAGTATTTTCAGGGGTAGCCATTTTAGCAATAGTAAATAAAGCAAACTAGATAAAGTAAATGCAAGTAAACTAATTTTTTTGTGTTTTGATTTAGTGCAGCAAACAAAGTAGTAAATAAAATAAAGCAAGACAAAAACAAAGTAAAGAGATTGAGAAGTGGAGACTCCCCTTGCGGCGTGTCTTGATCTCCCCGGCAACGGCGCCGGAAAATATGCTTGATGGCGTGTATTTCACACGTTCGTTGGGCAACCCCAAGAGGAAGGTATGATGAGCACGGCGAGCAAGTTTTCCCTCGAGAAAGAAACCAAGGTTTATCGAACCGAGGAGGAGCCAAGAAGCACGTTGAAGGTTGATGGCGGCGGGATGTAGTGCGGCGCAACACCGGAGATTCCGGCGCCAACGTGGAACCTGCACAACACAACCAAAGTACTTTGCCCCAACGAAACGGTGAGGTTGTCAATCTCACCGGCTTGCTGTAACAAAGGATTAACCGTATTGTGTGGAAGATGATTGTTTGCAGAGAAAACGAGTAAAAACAAGTATTGCGATGGATTGTATTTCGAGTAAAGAGAATTGGACCGGGGTCCACGAGTTCACTAGAGGTGTCTCTCCCATAAGACGAACAGCATGTTGGGTGAACAAATTACGGTTGGGCAATTGACAAATAAAGAGAGCATGACAATGCACATACATATCATGATGAGTATAGTGAGATTTAATTGGGCATTACGACAAAGTACATAGACCGCCATCCAAGCTGCATCTATGCCTAAAAGTCCACCTTCGAGGTTATCATCCGAACCCCCTCCGGTATTAAGTTGCAAGCAACGAGACAATTGCATTAAGTATGGTGCGTAATGTAATCAACAACTACATCCTTAGATATAGCATCAATGTTTTATCCCTAGTGGCAACGACACAACACAACCTTAGAACTTTCATCACTGTCCCAGGTGTCAATGCAGACATGAACCCACTATCGAGCATAAGTACTCCCTCTTGGAGTTAAAAGCATCTACTTGGCCAGAGCATCTACTAATAACGGAGAGCATGCAAGATCATAAACAACACTTAAGCATAACTTTGATAATCAACATAACAAGTATTCTCTATTCATCGGATCCCAACAAACGCAACATATAGAATTACATATAGATGATCTTGATCATGATAGGCAGCTCACAAGATCCAGACAATGATAGCACAATGGGGAGAAGACAACCATCTAGCTACTGCTATGGACCCATAGTCCAGGGGTAGACTACTCACTCATCACTCCGGAGGCGACCATGGCGGTGTAGAGTCCTCCGGGAGATGATTCCCCTCTCACGGCGAGGTGCGGAGGCGATCTCCGGGATCCCCGAGATGGGATCGGCGGTGGCGGCGTCTCCGGAAGGTTTTCCGTATCGTGGCTCTCGGTGCTGGGGGTTTCGTCACGAAGGCTTTAAGTAGGCGGAAGGGTAGGTCAGAGGCGGCACGAGGGCCCCACACCACGGGGCCGCGCGGCCAAGGGGGGCGCGCCGCCCTAGGGTGTGGCCCCCTCGTGGCCCCTCTTCGTCTCGTCTTCGGTCTTACGGAAGCTTCGTGAGAAAATAGGCCTCCGGGCTTTTATTTCGTCCAATTCCGAGAATATTTCTTTACTAGGATTTCGAAACCAAAAACGACAGAAAACGACAGCGGCACTTCGGCATCTTGTTAATAGGTTAGTTCCGGAAAATGCACGAATATGACATAAAGTGTGCATAAAACATGTAGATAACATCAATAATGTGGCATGGAACACAAGAAATTATCGATACGTTGGAGACGTATCATAACATCAATAATGTGGCATGGAACACAAGAAATTATCGATACGTTGGAGGCGTATCAGCATCCCCAAGCTTAGTTACTGCTGCGTCCGGCGGGTAAAAGCGATAACAAAGATAATTTACGGAGTGACATGCCATCATAAACTTGATCATACTATTTGTAAAGCATATGTAGAGAATGCAGCGATCAAAACAATGTGTATGACATGAGTAAACAAGTGAATCATAAAGCAAAGACTTTTCATGAATAGCACTTCAAGACAAGCATCAATAAGTCTTGCATAAGAGTTAACTCATAAAGCAATAATTCAAAGTAAAGGTATTGAAGCAACACAAAAGAAGATTAAGTTTCAGCGGTTGCTTTCAACTTGTAACATGTATATCTCATGGATATTGTCAACATAGAGTAATATAATAAGTGCAATAAGCAAGTATGTAAGAATCAATGCACGAGTTCACACAAGTGTTTGCTTCTTGAGGTGGAGAGAAATAGGTGAGCTGACTCAACATTGAAAGTAAAAGAATGGTCCTCATAGAGGAAAAGCATCGATTGCTATATTTGTGCTAGAGCTTTGATTTTGAAAACATGAAACAATTTTGTCAACGGTAGTAATAAAGCATATGCATCATGTAAATTATATCTTATAAGTTGCAAGCCTCATGCATAGTGTACTAATAGTGCTCGCACCTTGTCCTAATTAGCTTGGACTACGTGGATTATCACCGCAAGACATATGCTTTAACCAAGTATCACAAAGGGGTACCTCTATGCCGCACTGTACAAAGGTCTAAGGAGAAAGCTCGCATTTGGATTTCTCGCTTTTGATTATTCTCAACTTAGACATCCATACTGGGACAACATAGACAACGAGATAATGGACTCCTCTTTTAATGCTTTAAGCATTCAACAACAATTAATTCTTTTCTCATTAGAGATTTGAGGATGTTTGTCCAAAACTGAAACTTCCACCATGGAATCATGGCTTTAGTTAGCGGCCCAATGTTCTTCTCTCACAATATGCATGCTCAAACCATTCAACTCGGTGTAGATCGCCCTTACTTGAGACAAGGCGGACATGCATAGCAACTCACATGAAATTCAACAATGAGTTGATGGCGTTCCCCGATAAACATGGTTATCGCACAACAAGCAACTTAATAAGAGATAAAGTGCATAATTACATATTCAATACCACAATAGTTTTTAAGCTATTTGTCCCATGAGCTATATATTGCAA
>NC_061513.1:84179061-84202431 GCF_022539505.1 Lolium rigidum
GTATAGATTTAAAAAGGATTAAGTTTTCATCCGTGACCTGAACAAAGAAAGACAAATGTGACGAGAAAAATGAACTTTCAAATGCCTACTTAGAGGCATGTTTCATGATTTTTAACAAAAGCTTACACTCTTGAAGAAATTATATCCGTGTATCTGTTCGGAAAAAACATATTTCATTTGAAACTTCAAAATAGAACTTTTAAAATTTCAAAAAAAGGGACCATGTCCTTGCACTCTTACTCAAAAACCTAAAAGAAAGCCCATGCTACATGGAACCCGATTTTTAGTAAATCCAAATTCTTTATTTTAAATTTTAAAACTTATGAAAAAAGTATAGATGTATATATAGATGTATACCATGTATGCATACATATAGAGTTTCAAATAATTATGTTTTCATCCATGACCACTGTCAGATGTGAAGACAAAAAATGAATATTCAAATGCCTACGTAGTGCCATATTTTTATGATTTTTGTGTACCCCAAAATTCTATGTTTTCTTTAAAGTTGCACGTTCGACGAAAACATATTCTCGTATCTATACGAAAATCAGATTTTGTTTTTGAAAATTCGAATTAGCATTTTTCAAATTTCAAAAAGAGCTCATATGGCTTGACTCTAACTCAAAAACCTAAAAGAGATCCCAGGGTACATTGAATCCGGTTTCCAAAATTCAAGATATTTATTTTTTTTACTTCAAATAGTTATGAAAAAAGCATACAAGCACATATATAGATGTATGCATGACATTTGAAAGAATTGTATTTTCACCCGTGCCTGAACAATAATGACAAATGTGAAGACTAAAATACTGTGTATTTTTAAACACAATATTGCACGTTCAGATAAATCCTCTATGTGTATCTGCTAGAGATACCAGATTTCTTTTGAAACTTCAAAATATCAATTTATCTCCATCATTTTTTACAAATTCTTGGTCGGCCCATCATGTGCCACATAGAGGCCGGGCACATCTTCTACATGTCAAACATGTACTGACTTGATCAGAATTTATGTCTATCTTCTACCCAACAAACCTCATTCAATGCATAGAAGAAAATATACGGTATCATTTCTGCAAAGTACTGCCGTATTGGAACGTTTATCAAACGGTAAATAGAGCATTTAATGCACCTTCTTGCATCCATCACCATTCACTGCGGTGGACGATAAACGGACCAAATGTGCTCAGGCGCTATTCGTCCGCTCTCGTATATATGTGCAAATATGCTTCAGGTTTGCGATTGCCTTCTGCTCCCAATCTGCCATCGATGGCATCGCTGCTGTGGTGTGTTTTCACCGGGAGAAACAGCTGAAGCGGTAAGTGATTGACCCCGTTTTGGGCCTGGTGACTATTGGGCTGAAACCAAAAATCTGATCGGTAAAGCAAGGATACACGGAAACTGATTGACACACCATACTGATGCCGACTCAGAAACCGATCGTGATCATTGAGAGCGGATCACGCAGCACCAACCAAAGTCGCGGCAGCCGGCCGACGAGACGAGGCCGCGACCGGCAACGCTGGGAGGGCAACTGGGCGAGTAGGGAATGGCACCGAAGAAGAACACCATTACACCAAGTACATAAGGTATTTGATCTCGGACCTGGAACCAATCTTGTCGATGTCTCTAGTAGTACTACAAAGGACTTGATTTTGCGGAAATAAACAAAGATTATCAATCGAAAAGTAGAAGCATCCCGTCGCCACTCCGCAAGAAATTCATTACGACTATGTACGTCTGTCCCCTAATGTGACACAGCCAGTTACTAATTATTAGTTTTCTATTGTTTCTTGATTTCTGTAGATTTTTTTCTCAACTTGTTAAAATTGTTGATCAATTATTGGTGCAGTTTTTATTTAGTGAGGTACTTTCAATGCAATATTTTGTTTTATCATTACCAAATTGTGTTGTACACGCTGAACATAAGTAATATTTATCTAGTGTAATCTAGCATTTTCTTATTTATCGACTCCGCCACACGTTAAATTTATTCCTGCCTCCGCCACTGTGTGACACTATGGCATGCGTCTTGTAGTTACTACATACTACCCCTGTGTATAAATAGACATCTGAGAATTATCTAATTTTAAATATATCTAGACGTTATCTAATTTTGAATATATCTAGACGTTATTTAGTGCTTCTGTGTATAAATAGACATCTGAGAATTATACGTGCGTCTTATTCTTTGAAACGGGGTAGTATTAATGAACGAAGGGAGTACACTAATGTGCTACTTTGACCTACTGGAATCCTACTTTGAAAAGATTGAACGTGGAAGTCACCGGCTGCGTTTGCGTCGGTGAGACCGAGGTAGCTTATCGTGGCCAAACGCAGACCTAGACGTAATTTCCAAGCCAAGCCATCTCGCCCTGCTCACGTGCCTCTCGCACCAAGTCTACTGCTTGCTTACACAGTGCCACGTGCTCGTACACGAAGAAGGAAGACCACGATTTGACATTTCCAAGAGCTCCATTTTCCAGTTGCATGGATAAATCACCATTTGCGTCGATAAGAACAAGTTTGTAATTTTATTATTTTTAGATTTCTGTAATACTACCCCGTTCTTCTTCTTCTTCTTCATCAGTGTCAGGGGCATCCGGAGAGCGGCGAGTGAGGCTGGACCTTTGAATGCAATCATCAAGATCACTCCACGGAACCTGTGCAGAATGCCACCCACTGTAACCTGGGTGAACTGGAGGCTGAGGAGGGGGTCCTTGCTCACCACTGAGCTTGTGCAGAATAACCGCCTGAGTATGCTTAATCTCAGAACGCTCTCGGCTGGCCAAAATAAAGCAGCCAAAAGGAAAAGGAAAAGAGACGCGATTGTGCCGCACATGTGTACTCACAAAACGATTTTGCAAAGCGCACGAGTTTCTCAGAGCTTGCAGTAGACCAAAAGGGAACTTGAAGAAAGCAGCCAAAACTCACGCTGTAGCGCCACGTGGTTCACGGCCACCAAGCGGGAAAGAAAGAACTGCGGCACACTCTCTCTCCCGTTCGCATGGCTCCTTCCCCGCGTAACCCAAGCCCAATCTCCTTACGATTATTCTCGACCAGAAAATTTCGACAAAACTGAACCAGCAATTTTCGAAAATGACTCGGAAATTCCACGGCCACAGCACTGGCGGCCAAGCGCGCACGCAATTTCTCGGCAAACACAAAGTCGGAGCAAAATGGTTTAACAAAGAGCACGCGACGAGAAGTGGGAGGAAAAAGAATTTTTTTTTCAAAAAAGGAGACAAGGAACGCAAAATAGCCGGCGAGCAGCGCTGCGTTTGCACGGAAACCCAACCCGCCCCAAACTCCGGCGAGGTCGCGCCCCGCTCGCTCGCTCGTCCTCTTGGCTCCTCCCCGCCTAAATCCCATCACGACCGCAGTATCGGGGTTCCGAATCGGATCGCGCGCGCGCGCGAGCGAGGTGAGGGAGGGGAGCGAGAATGCCGCCCCCGGCCGCGCTGCTCCTCACGGCGGCCCTCGGCTCCGCGCCGGCGCGGCTGTCGGTGAGCCTCGCGCCCAGGCCGCCGCGCCTGCGGGCGCCCGCGCGCCGGATCCGGCCGGCGAGGATCCGCGCCGCGGCGGCGGTCGGCGGCGAGTTCGGCGGGCTCGGCAGGCGCCGCGAGTTCATCGGCCGGCTGCGGAACGTGCTGCCGGGGGGCAGGTGGTGGCGCCTCGAGGAGGAGGAGGAGGGCGCGGACGGGCGCGCCGAGGCCAGCGGGGCCACGGCCGCCTCCGCGCTCCACCGGATGTGGGCCCTCGTCGCCAACGACCGCTGGGTCGTCTTCCTCGGCTTCGCCTCCCTCGTCTGCGCCGCGGTAATGCCCATGATGTCTCCGTTACTCCGTTAGCCCGACTCGGTGGTGGTTTGGATAAGTTTTGTTTGGTGGGTGTGGCGCTGAGCCGCTGATGCTCTGCCTGTGTGTGGTCGTGGTTGCAGCTCTCGGAGATCGCCATACCCCATCTGCTCGCGGCGTCCATCTTCTCCGCGCAGAACGGAGGGGCCGTCTTCTACACGAATGCCAAGCTCCTGGTTGTTCTATGTTTGATTTCCGGAGTGTTCAGGTCAGTTATTTGTTTCTTCAGACCCCAGCTCATATCGTGCGTAGGATCACAAGACAAGCTATGCGACTATCTGTTTTGATCGCATTCGGCTGAAATAGCTGGCCTCAATGTTTACCCTCACTTAGGCATTGGGTCGTCTAGTTCAGACTGCCAAAAACTGGAAATGTGCTGCTAGTCAGGCAGTCTAGGATTGGTCAACTGTTTTGGACTGTGCTGAGCTGATATGTTTCCAGTTGGGTGAAGAATAGAATTGGTAGTATCACTGTGAAACACAAACTTAAATTTATGCATTGTACATTGTGAATGCTATGATATGGTCGGTACGATCACTGTGAAACGCAAACTTAAATTTCTGCAATGTACATTGTGGAGAACTGCACATGCGCGTTTGTGAGATATTCTGCACGCAAAAAAAACTGTTCGCCTTCAGCATGTTTCTTTTAAGTATTCTTTAGGTTGCTTATTTAGCTCCTGTCCCCCTTTTGCAGTGGTGTGCGAAGCTGCTGTTTTGGTATTGCGAACATGATATTGGTAAAACCATGTTAGATTTTATGTAATTTAACAAGTCTATTTCCTTTTACGTTGCCCTTTGGAACGATCGGTGTCTTACAATCAATATCTCAACTTTTTTTCTTAGGTCAAACGAATGAGAGAAATGCTCTTTGATTCCGTCCTATCTCAGGTGAAAACAGAGAAGGAAAATACTATGGTTTCCTCAAGAAAATTGACTAGTGCCCATAATATTTTCTCTTATTTAGTTTCGGTTGGAATTGCTGCAAAGTTCCATAACTGCATTCTATATTGTGCTAGGATATTGCTTTTTTCGACGAGGAAACTGTCGGTGATTTGACAAGTAGGCTTGGTTCCGACTGCCAGCAAGTGTCTCGAGTTATTGGCAATGATCTTAATTTGATTTCGCGCAACTTGCTTCAGGTGAAAAGGTTGTTTAGTATTCGAGTCTACAATGATGACAACTAGCTTGAAAAACTCATTTATCATACGTGACTTTGTCTCAGGGTATAGGCGCGCTGATTTATCTTCTAATCTTATCATGGCCTCTTGGACTGTGCACTATGCTTACTTGTGGGACATTGTCAATGATTATGGTAGTTCATGGACGGTAAAAGCTTGTTCTCACTTCTCGGTGGTTTATTTCTCCTTTTGGTCTTGCTTGCTCTTTTCCCTATTATATTGTTAGCTTGCAACAATATCAAATAAATGCTACTCCCACCATGCACTATCATAAGATTGTTTAGTTTTTTCAAAAATGCATGTATCTAGATGCGTTTCAGTGTGTAGGTTCACTCATTTCGGTCCGTATCTAGTCCACATTGAAATATCTAAAACATCTTATAATAGTGAACGGAGGGAGTATATACTACCTCCTCCAGGTTTCCTTATTTTTTTGCTTTGAATCTTTGGTCCATGTGAAAGAAATACCTTCGTTTGATAGGTATCAGAAAAAGGCAGCTAAATTTGCACAAGAGTTCACCGCAAGTGCCAATAATGTAAGTTTATGGCCTCTAGTTGGAAGCTATTTGACAAGGCAAATTCATATATCAGTGATTTCCCTCATTTTGTATTATATTAATCTAAATCAGGTTGCTCAAGAAGCGATAACATTGGTTAGGACAGTACGGGTCTATGGGACCGAAAAGCAAGAGATCAAAAGGTAATCACTCTGCTCTCGTGTTTCTCTTATAAAGCATATATTTAACACTATGCACATGTCATAAACCCTGTTGTACTTATATATAGGTATGCAAAGTGGTTGGATAAGCTGTATGATGTAAGCTTTCGGCAGACAATGGCTTATGGGGGCTGGAGCTTGAGCTTGAATTATCTATACCATGCTACTCAGGTATTTGATGCTACTGTGTTTTAATATTCCATCCGACCCATATTACTTGTCGCAGGTTTTGTCGGAGGGAGCAATATTATTACTAGAAACATAGGATCTAGGTATGGACTTTTCAGTTCTCATTGCACTACTGATGAAGAATTCTTCCAAATAAGCTTTGCGTAGGTCGTTGCAGTTTTGATTGGAGGAATATATATCATGTCCGGGAAGTTAAGTGCTGAGCAACTGACAAAATTCACGCTGTACGCCGAGTGGCTAATTTTGTCTACCTGGTGGATTGGAGATAACTGGTCTTCCTTGATGCAATCTGTCGGTGCAAGTGAAAAAGTCTTCCGCTTGATGGATCTCCTGCCTAGCAAGCACCTTACTTCTAAAGGCAAGGCCGTAGAGTGCATGCTGATGTCTACTTTAGAGTCTCTGTTCTTTGATACTTTAATTGTCAGACTGTCATTGTTAAAGTAGTCTAAATTTTTTCACAATCACAGGCCTCAGGTTACAGAAGTTAGAAGGGCGAATTCAGTATGAAGATGTAGCATTTTCATATCCGTCAAGACCTTCAGTATGTATCACCATCCCCTTTAGATGTTTTTTTGTTTGATGAGCACACACAAGCACACATGTATAGTAGGGTTCATCAATTTGTGTGTTCCGTGATTATTATGTATGTTTGGGTATTTGTGTACCAATCTACCTCGTGGCTCTTAATTTTCAGGTACCAATTTTGAAAAGGCTGAAGCTAACACTCAATCCAAATGAAGTAGTTGCCATTGTAAGATATATAGAATGATGCTTTCATAGATCTGAATTCTACAAGTATTGCGAATGCAACCTTTGACATATAATCCTACTGCTCATGCATGGTTTACACCTTTAAAGGTTGGTCTTAGTGGAAGTGGCAAGAGTACTATAGTTAACCTTCTACTTCAGCTATATGAACCTACAAATGGGCAAGTAAGTTATTTCTGCCTCTTTCTATTGTTTCTGTCCCTCCTTCCAGGAGTTAAGCATTGCTGACTATATGCAGTCACTTCAAAAGCAAAGCTATTTACTGGTCTGAAGTTATGTTTGTAACTGGTGCAGATACTAGTAGATGGTGTCCCACTTAGCAAGCTGGATACCAGATGGTTTAGGGAGAGAATTGGTTTTGTGGGACAGGTTCAGATCCATTTAACCCAAGACAGATTGTTGTACCACATGGAACTGTTTTGTATTTAACAATAGCATATACTTGCTATATGCAGGAGCCTAAGCTATTTCGAATGGATGTTAGTGCAAATATTAGGTATGGCTGCCCTAGAGAAGTTAGCCAGGAAGAAGTGGAGTGGGCTGCTAAACAGGCTTATGCTCACGATTTCATAATGGCTCTTCCTGATGGCTATAACACCACTGTTGACGATGCTCTTCTTAGTGGAGGCCAAAAGCAACGTGTTGCTATTGCAAGGGCCCTTCTGAGAGATCCAGCCATCTTAGTACTTGACGAAGCCACTAGTGCACTTGATGCTGAGAGCGAACATTATGTGAAGGTAGAGTATTTGTTAAGAAAAGAATAAATTGTACACAGTAGATAAGTATAATGTGCCTATGAATAGCATGTTAAGTTTTTTTTCTGCGTTGCTCTAGAGTGTTATCACTGAAGTAAGCACCGACCCTAAGGCTGGAAGAACCGTTATAATCATAGCTCACAGGTAATGTTTGCTTAAGACTAAGTTTCCTCTTATTAGGAATAAGAATTAAGCTGACACCATTTTCTATAGGTTATCCACGATTCAAGCCGCTGATAGGATTATTGTGATGGAGAATGGTGATATTGTGGAGGTAAGCTTTTGATTTTTGTCGTGTCATGACTGCAAACACATATTGTGAATTGTGAGATTCGCGATGTCAGGCTTGTCCGCAGCTGAACAGATTGTACCTACAGCCGTTACTCACAGAAATAGTGAACTTTTGATTAGTATTTCCAGGCACTTCTGTGGTTTTTAGATCACTCTTCTGTATGGTTGTACAGGACGGACCACATAGTGAGCTTATCAAGCAAGATGGTTTGTATTCAAGATTAGCTCGGCGACAAAATGATGCTCTCCCATAGGAATATGGTTCAGTCTACACTGGGGTTTTCCAAGTGGAGCCTCTGTCATTGGTGTATTCTTACAACTGACCATGGATCAGTTCCAGATTCTAATGATTCACAAATGCCAACTAACCAAACTATACTGAAACGGTTACTGTCGCCAAAGGATCAAAGGGCAGTCGAAGTCCAGCGATGGCAGTACATGGAGGATTCAGGAAATTGAGTAGTTCGTACATGATTCATTTAGTCACACATTATCAGATGCAACCTGTAACTATATAAATATAGGCATTCTGGAGTTCAGATCATCGAAACCCTGTAACCAACTGTTGTATAAGAAAAAATGCAACAATTTTCTGGGATGAAATATACTCCAGTTTTGATAGAACTTCTATATTCAAATGGTCCTTTTGTTTCAAGATTGCATAAGGTATATATTATACGGAGTATAATCTTTGATGCAACTGCTCCGTTGGGTATATGATCTTTCGGAAGGATAGATTTCACTGACACAACTGCTACGTTCGGCCAGACGTGCATTGTCATGAATGCTTTCAGAGCGCTAAGGTTCACTTTGTTGTATGGCTCTTTCGTGTGTTGTCACAGAATGCAGCCACCACACTTAGCTACGGCAAGGGCACAAGGCACTTCTTTTCACAAGGACATGATCTTATTAATTCTATCTTTGAAAAATCAAGTCTATTTAGTAAACATCAGTGCATCATACATGAAGGTGAGGTCCTACTAACTTTTCTAGTTCCAAGATTCTTAGAATTCACTACAAAATGGAACCCGGTTCAGTTGTCCCTAGACACTCAAGTTGCTCAAGAAAAACTTCTGTTCAGGACAGGACCCAAGCAACCGCAACTGCTCGAAAATTGAGGATCCAAAACTTCTGTTTGCATCTTCCCCTCAAGCAGTCTTTTGTTTCGTCGATGTCGATGAAAGGTAAGATAGGGCCCTATGGCCAACAAACACAAGGAAGACTGAGAGGAAGCCGAGGTACTTCAGAGTTGTGAAAAGATCCAGCTGTTCCAACAGAAGAATGAACATGAGCAGATGTTTTGCTTGTGCAATTATGTTTACTACAAGGAGGACACTGACCTTAACCCAGAAGAGAACATAGAGCAGCAGAACTGCTCCAATTCCAGCATGGAAAAGTGATGCGAATGCAGCTGGTCCTGGCAGGGATGGGAAGTTCTTCAAGTTGACTCCCAGACGCATAAGCTGCAAGTAAAAGTCAGAAGCACATTATCAGCATCAATATGTTGGAAGTATTTTCCAAACAACTTTGTGATAGCAGACAAACATATACACTGGAGTAGGAATTGTTGACTCACCCCAATCAAGAACCCAATAAAAGGCAAAAGTGTGAGACCAGTGAATGCTAGTGAGACTTCCTTAGGCGGCCTCTTCTCTGGTACACGGAAAATGTGTGATATCTCCTTCTGTGGCGCAAACTTTGCCAACGGATCAACAGCTTGTGCAGGAGGACGTGGGGCCTTTTCTGAGGGCTCTGGCAAGTCCAACTCCAGATGGCCAAGGGCTCGTAGGAATGAATTCTCCTGAAGCAGACAAAGAAAAATCAGCAAGGCTAAACGAAACAGGACTGTAGAAATATAAATGTGGCAACATACCATTGAAGCATCACCAACTGAAAGCTCAAGGTCATATCTACCAGAAAGGTAGTAAAATTTCTCCACCAAACCAAGAAAATCCTACAATGTGGATTGAACAAGCACATAAGAAATATTATTAATAAAAGTCTAGAATGTATAAATTCTTTTGGAACCCTTGAAAGCTGAAGGCAGCAGAAACATGCAACGTAAGATGTCAAGTCAGCTTGTGGTACTTCATCTCCACATTTGGCCACATTACCGGTGTAACCATGCCACCATGCTTTTATGTGAGGAACGCCCAAATTCAAATTCAAGCACAACTGGAAGATGCATCCACCATAATCATCATTATATACTAATTTTTTAACGATATTTAATAGGTTTATTTCAAATGTTTTGCAACCTGTATGACCTTTTTCTTCAAACCTCAATTTGTCATAAAGATACCAACAGTGTTCCATCCTAAAGTTCCTACAAATGTCGTTTGATAACCATATGATTTTTTTTCTATGAGCCATTCTGTACAAATGTTCCTATAAAGATGCCAACAGTGTTCCATCCTAAAGTTCCTACAAATGTCGTTTGATAACCATATGATTTTTTTTCTATGAGCCATTCTGTACTCATTTCCAATTGAAAATTTCCATGGAGTCAAAACTCTTCAGAAACTCTTATGGTTCATGAATTCCTATGCTTTTCGTATGATGTAATCAAACACGCTTTGGTGTAGATTCCTATGGTTTCCAACCCCAAGGGATTCAAGGGGTATGACATTACAGTCCTGCATTATTGGCATACCTAGTACCTTCCGTCTCAAGAACTGAACCACAACTCTGGATGATATAATTTAGGGCCTAAAAACTAACTGACACATTGCCAAATGAATGAAGAGCAAGCACCAGAAAATTGAGTACAACAAACTGGGGAGTAGGTATACTCAACTAGAACGATTTTGAATTGCCTTGCAGAACCCGGCACCACAAATAAGTGTTCAACTCCACTTTCATGCTTCAACTTCAAGAACACCTGACAACAAATTTGCTAAACGAAGTCAGGAAAAGGAACAAATATTGCAACACTGAAAGAGAAACTTGGGTTTTATTGCACCTGGTGAGGTTTAAATGTGCGCCCAAGTGGTGTAGCTAGTTGAAAAGATAAACGTAACTTCTGCAGATGGTTCGCAGAGAGAGAGATTTGTGTATCTTTCAGTAGATCTAACCTGTAAAGAAGTGGATTGAAAGTGAGACATGCAAAATAAGCTATTTTGCCACAATTAGCAGCTAAAACCCCATGCCAATCTTCAGACAACTTAATAGATATTAACACGGATTTTCTACCCGGGGGTATAGCTACGCACGTCTAACCCCGTTAGCCGTCTGTTAACACTTCCCCCATCCAGATAAAAAACAAGGCATCTTTCCAACCATACCGGATTAAAAAAAAATGCATCGTTCATCCATCCAGATAAAAAATAAGCCATCTTTTTCACCGTCCCAAGAAAGAAACACAGTCGGTTCAGGGAACAGCAAGTTTAACACCATTCATTCGATCTACGGTAGAAAATATTCTACAGGATGATCCAATGGCCAGATGTGGGTGCATAGCTATCTACCTCCCCCCATGGTAGCTGGCTATATATATATGATCCACCAACACAACACGGAGAGGATCGTGAATTACATAATGGAGGATATGCTTCAAACAGACGTCAGGTGTGAAGAAAATTAAATACTAAAAGGTGAAGATGTGCTATTCCAGATGAGAATGAACTCTTTCAAAGTGATCATGATTGACTTTGGCGGTTGGTGTCAGAACTAAGTTATCTTTTATAAGTTGCTGTAAAATACCAAATTCTGAAAAATAGCAAGGAATTAAATGTCTTGAAAAGTTTACTTTTCAACAGACTCGGAAGTCCCAGCATCGTTCTCAGCTATTCCGATTTCTGCCTTGTCAACTTTGATCAGTCCCGTGACAATGACAGTTTCGGTGTTTCTCCCTCCAGTAGTGTAAACAGTTTCATGTTCTGGATCCTGGAGAGAAATCTTGAAAATCGAAAGGGCAAAACATTAAGAATGGCAAATACTATCACTAAGAAAGGGCAAAACATTAAAGAATGGCAAATACTATTACCTCAAAAACTAGCGAGTACTTCCCAACATCTATTTTCAATGGATCAATGTCCAAGTAATGAACATTGTTGTCAACGTCAAACTGAAGTTCCTGATACCATAAGGAAAAAAAATGTTAGGGAATGGCAGCTCAAACAGAGACAAAAGAATGATAAACTAATATAATAAAAAGAAGTTCCAAGAGGTAAACACTAATCTAAACCTGTACCTTGTCAGTGGTGATAACCTTGGAGTCAGATCCCAAGACTTGCACAAGATTTACTCTGAGAGGAGGTGCAGCAGATCCAAACACTGTAGTGACTTCAACCTGAAAATGATACATATCAAGGGGACACAAGTTGGAGTTAACTTGCACCGAGCTAAAAACTTCTGAACGCAAAAGCAACAAGTGACAATATTGCAGCCAAGTGTTACTTTTTTCGTTCACACTCATCACATACTCTTTAGCAAAACATTATTGTTATTAACTTGCTATTAAATTGCAACTACAGAAGTACCAGCAGGATGCATAAAGGTTAGAAATCATAGAATGCTTGTTTAGAAACAAGGTAAATTCAAGACTTCAAAGTTTAATGAATACAACAGTGCTTGCAAGAGACATGGGGAGTTCCTCAGTCACCAGTGTCATATAATGTGTCTAATACCATTTTGCACTACAACACAGAATAATTTAATGCAGAACCAAAGCCACATTAATACATCAGGCAAAATCAAAGAGACTGGCACGTGATGATCACCTTCAGCTGATCTTTGGAGGTCAAGGACAGTACTTTGGAAGGAAGTGAAAGGATCAAAGGAACAAAGACCCTGTAAATTGCAGAAAATAAATAAGCATCAAAATAATGTGGGTTGCAAACTCTTCAAAAATGGCAAGAAAAAGGGTAACTTGCCTATTGTTCTCCAGGAGTGACAGGGACTTGATCTGATTAAAGCAATCCTTTGCACTACCTGGGAGCCCTATACCAAGAAAGAACTTCGCCAAGCCCAGTATTTTCTCACTGGGGATCTGTAGGTTGAGTGGTGTTGGTTATGGAAGGTGCTTAACACAAATTTAATGAACAAGCACCAAACTGAAATGAGGAAAACTCACATTCAATTTCCCAGAAACAGCATTTGCGAATGAAGTGAAACCCCGTACTACTGAAGCAGAAGTTGTTATGGGGCCCTTGTATTCGGAAGCATCAACATTCTTCTCATCAAAGTAGAAGGTTCCATCATCTGAGAAAACACATACCATAAGAAACTATCTGCAGTAAGAGGAGTATTTTCACTTGGAAGTGGCTCCTTCGTAATGGAGAAGTATCACAGTAGACCAAGTAAATAGTTTCAGTACTGCCTAAATAAAAACTTCACGATCTGGAGAGAGAAATTGACAGTAGTAGTAACTATCTAAACCTGCCATTAAGTATGCCATAGGCTTAGCAATTTGGTACCTAAGTTCCTACAAGATATCAACCAGGCATCTTGACTCCTGGAGAACTCTTGACAAGTTTAAGTCGATAATACTCAAAATCTCAGGTCTATAAGCTCATTTTTAAAAAACCAGTGAACCAAATGCTCATCTCCAGCGAGCACAAAGAAGAAGGCTAGAGAACATACCATAGCTTTTGATTGTGCCAAATAGCTTCACGATGTCATTTTTAACGACTCCGATCTGATGGCATGATAATAAAAAAATTAAGATACATGGTAATAACAAACTTCAAACAATATGCATTTGTAAATCAGATGAGTGGAGATTGTTGTGCGTAATTTAGAATGCCATAAGTTGAGAGATTAATAATTTGTTAGGTATGTTTCTATTTGTATTGAATTCAAGCCCTTCCTGCTTTCAAGACTCCACAAAATATAGTAGTTTTTAAATGTATATGTTACCCGTCCTTATATTACTCATAGAGGAAGATAATAGGATCATGTATAAGGTTTTCACTTGCATTCAGTTGGGAATTACAAGGCTTTGTCACATGGCATGCACCATATATAGTTACCCTTGCTTCTTTATCACTTATATTCAAGGAAGATAATCACACAGCAAATTAACAAAGTTAATAAAGCACAAGCACAGAACATATACGTACCATGGATGGATCAACCTCAGCATCGGATAGTGAAACAACTCCTGCCAATGCTTCTAGTGCGATACCTGTTGCAGTACATTATTGCTAAACATCAGCACCTGAAGCTAGGCATTTGATTTGCAGTAAAATCATCCAGGTGAATCGAAACAAGCTTCAAAAAGACTTGGACACTGAAAATGAATACAAATTATATAACTGCAGTAATAAGACTGTCCTGAGCTAGACATCAAGGCAAAATTTTGTAACTAGCAACCAGTTCATCCAACGTGCAAGTGCAGTTAAACATAAAATTATTTAAAGCGGGCAATTTTCAACTAATATACCATATAGTAGTGTAGTAGTGCAATATGGCAAAAAAATGTTACCGGCAGCGAATGTGCTAGATTCAGCACTGTTGGTGTCATAACGCCATCTGCCATCACTTTGGCTAAGTGCCTAAGATACAAATACAGATCAGCAACTAGTTCGAACGGCAGAACAAGATGTAGATTGCAAAAGATACACAGAAAAAAATGCACAGCATAATGTACTGTTGTCACCTTAATTGCATGAAATACGCTGTCTGCGTCAGACAAAACAACGCTGTGACCTTGTTCCTGCAAAAACAACACCATTTTGTCACCCGCTACATAAATTCAGATGACCACCTATCATTAGTGCCGAAGGAAACCAACAAGTGCCAACAAGAGGGTGGATTAGAGGGTAACCTTGAGGCTGAGCAGCCCTCCCACGGAATAGTAGAATTCGAGGAGTGAATTGGTGTCCTTGATCACTGCCTTAAGCCTCGACGCAACATCCTGTCACGAAGAACGAACCTCAGAACACCATCAAACAAGCAAATCCCAATAGCAACGGCAAGATCTCCAGAGCTAAAACCCACATCGTAAACGCCGGCGCCAATGCTGCATCCGAGGACGCTGCTGATCCGGGCCGCGTGGAACAGATCCTTCGCGGATGAGGAGGAGGAAGACAGCGTGTCGGAGGCGAGCTTGCAGGCTTTGCCGTCAAGGCTCCTGTCCTTCTGCACCCCCAGTATCTTGAACGTGCTGACCGCCTCGTACGTCGTCTCCAAACTGCACGGCGCGGATAGACAACAAGAAACACTTAGAACACACGAGCAGGACTCGAGATTTCAGGCAGGCGGTTCCCTCTCGGATCGATCTGGACCAGAGTAGGTCCGTAATTGCGCCCCCGGGGGACGAACGCTGGAGATCAGTAGAGACGGCGACGCTTTCTAGTGGAGTAGGGAACTTACTCGCCGAGGGATCCGTCGGGGAGGGCGGCGAAGAGCTCGGCGGCAGCGGATCTGTGCGCGTCGGAGACCGGGCGAACGGCGGAGGATAGTGGGGCTACGATCACGGCGAGTAGTAGGAGGACGGCCAAGGGTGGGAGCCCCCAGGCCATGGCTGGTGCGGCGGACGGCGCCGGCCGGAGTGGGGGAGAGGAGGAAGGGTTTAGGAGACTGGGCGGGTGGGAGTGGCCAGATCTGCCGGAGGTCGAGGGAAGGGGACGACTACAAATATTTTCTCTCGTTCAGGGCTCAAGTCGCCTCGACCTCGGAAGAGTGTGAGCTGCTTTGAGATTCGTGGTGGTTCCAGTAAGCTTTTATATCGGGTTTTCAATTTTACATGAGAAAATTGCACAAACCAGCAACTCTTGGGGTTATTGTTGCACAAACCAGTGATTCAAATATTTTGTTGCACAAACCAGTTATTCAAATATTTTGTTGCACAAACCAGTGACTCTAGGGGTAATTGGTTGCATGGAGCTCTAATTAGTAGATTATGCAATTAAACAACATACTTGCAGAGAGGATTAAAACGGTTATAAGATGGATAGGCTCCAAACGAGTTTCCCATGAGCGGTTTTCTTTAAGTATATGCCAGTAAGGAATTAACCGCCTTCAATCAAAGTATATGCTCATGGGGAAACTCGTTTAGAGCCTATCCATCTAATAACCGTTTTAGTCCTTTCTACAAGCATCTTGTTTAATTGCATAATCTAATAATTAGAGCTCCATGCAACCAATTACCCCTAGAGTCACTTGTTTGTGCAACAAAATATTTGAGTCACTGGTTTGTGCCAGGGGCGGGCCCACTTCAAGTCAATAGTATTCAGTTGAATACCCAAACAATTTGAAAAATATATTGATATATATATATATATGTTCTAGAGAATATATAAAAAGTAAAACAGTCCTATTACGACATGAGTGTTAAGTAGTGCAAATGGTTTGGTTGAACTATCGATTCAATGGGTCGTGAGTTCAAGCCCCATGTATGCATTTTGTTGTTGGTTTCTAAAGCACAAAATATCCTTCATTGTGAGGATTTGGCAAGAAAATATGAGATATGTGTGATCGTTACTCCATATACTCAAATCATTTTATAAACTTTGTTTCATATAATAATTAATTTTATAATTTTGAATACCCATAATCAAAATTCTGGGCCCGCCCCTGGTTTGTGCAACAATGACTCCAAGAGTTGCTGGTTTGTGCAATTTTCTCATTTTACATCGACCATTTCCAACCCTTGCTGCTCGTATAAGAATAGTCACACTGGGAAATGGGAAGTATCATACACTAATATCATGCACATGATACTAGTTTATGATACTACTTCCACAATGCATAGTATCATAAGATAGTATCATATTATCATCATATTTAATGTTTTGTAGAATCTCAATGCAAATTGATGTACATGATGTGTTTGCCATAAAGTTTTCTAGTTTTACGTGCTATGATACGGTATCATATTATGATACCACTCTCATCTCTCACCTCATTAATTGGTGCGCCACATCAGATTTTTGTCAACATGGCATGCATGATACTACTTATGATACTCCCACTGTGGCTAGTCTAAGTCTTTCTTCTTGTACTCTTTGTATTCTTGTAGTAGTATGTTTTTCAAGCTAATATAATTATATTATTTATCAAATGTTGTTACAGATTCATATATACGATGTATGTCTATTTTCACATCAATAATATATCTTTATTGTGCATTTCAAAGGTGTAGGGAAGTTCATAAGCTTATCTGATGTAGATATTCACCATAAAGAAATAAAATAAATATATGCATATGAAGGCGGTGTAAATTGGAGGGAAAATACCCAACCATGGCTACTCCTAAAAGCATTCTTCCGGTGAAACCTAGGTGAGAAAATTGTACAAATCACTCACTTTTGATGTCTCTGTTGCACAAACTACTCACTCTATACGTCTTTTGCAGAAAACACCAACTTTACGTGTAGTTGGTTGCATAGAGATCTAAATCTGAGATTATGCTAGTTAACAACAAATCTGATGGATGGGCCCACAGTCAGAGATAATGTGGCACCCGAGTATCATAAACTAGCTTTTTTCAAGAATTTTTAAAAGTTTATTTAAAAAAACGAAACAATATGAATCGAGCAGTATGATGGCTGAAGGCGGTGATAAGTTTAAGATGGCAAGTACTTGATGGCTTTAAATTATGTCATATTGTTTCAAATACTATAATTTTTTTAGAACTTTTTGAAAAGTTTAAACCCAATATTTGGCCATATCTCACAAAAAGTGATAAATATTTTAAAGTATTTCAAACTTTTCTAGATTTGTTAGTTTATATTGTTCCATTTATTGGATTTTTCATAATTTTTAAGGTTTTTAAAAAATAGTTGATGACACGTGGATGCCACATCATCACTCACTATGGGCACTGGCTGTCAGATTTGCGGTTAACAAGTCTAATCCTTGATTTGGACCTCTGTGCAACCAATTACATGTAAAGTTAGTGTTTTCTGCAAAAAAACATGAAAAGTGAGTGATTTGTGCAACATAGACAGCAATAGTGAGTGGTTTGTGCAATTTCCTCAACCTAGGTCTATAGCGAAAAAATGCTCAATACTACAATCCTTAATCTGAATCGAAGATATCACATGATTAAAAGCATTTCCATGCATACATAACGCATGTTGCAACTCAGGTGCAACAAAATAGTATTGCGCTGCCATGTCGGGTCACAATCAAGATAGACCTTGTGATTATAGGCTCAAAGGTCTTTTCTAACGCAGCCTGGAAAACAAGGAAAGTTCTAGGACTTCAACAAAGAGCAGCAACATGCGATGGAATTTTTTGTCAGTTGCGACATCATGGACTTGCACTTCAGTCTTAATTCAAGCATCTACATCGACAAAACCATATGTGCTTCAAGCGGACGTGATGCTCTTATCCTAGCAGCAAAGATAGCTACGCTTCTACAGATACAAGAAGTAACATTTTTTACATATAACAATACATTAGCAATGGCGGAAATCTCTACATTAACATCCAGTCCACATGTTCAAAGGGAGACAAAAAAAAAGCAGGGAATACATTGCAGACCGTATTCAGCTTACTCACGCAGTCAAACAAACAATGTTTCACATAACGAGAGATCTCAATAAAGTAGCAACAATTGCGCATATCAGACGATGAGACATGGTATATCTGAGCCTATCTTCAGTTGCTCTTGTTTAGGTTATAGAAACATGCTCTCTCCTTTTTCCAGTACAATATTTTTAGTTCCACGCCTATGTAATTCACGTTGTATAGTGCCTATGAGCTGAAAAAAAGTTGATGCCTCCGGCATCCTCACTTGTTAAAAAAGCGATTCTGGGAATACGTCATTGACCCCATCAAAAATATGCTTCCGTTTGATGAAACAGTCCCGTCGGAGGTCCGTATGGTCATTTAACTTTGTGATGTTCGTAGTATTTTGGATGTTATTTCCTTATATAAATTTTGTTTGGGTTGTGCTTTGGCTCGTTGGATTCGTTTGAACGTGTGATACAACATGGTCTTGGATATTTGTTCTCTTGTTATGGAAAACATCACTTTATCCGTTCTTCATACGGCTAAGTCTGATGCTTGTAACTTCTCCATATTTTCTCATCTTGGTTCCTTTCACCGTGCTTTATTCATAAATGTCGAGAACTCCTATACAAACACTAAAGATAAGAAAAAGTAGTACAAACCTAATAAAACTACTAGTTGTGCAAAGCTCTCATGAAAATGAAAATAATTAAGTAATCATGTATACATAACAATTGATAGATAGAGTATGTGACGAGCGGAAATTCAATTGGGCTATTGGGTGCATATGCTCACTCCATCAAAAAATCATATTTCTAGTTGTCAAAAAATTCCAACAAAATATTTCACATGTACATATTGACAATCTATGTGCCTTCATATAGTTCCATAAAAAAATTGATTGTTTTTCTGGTCGATGTAAAAAAGACAAAACATGTCTCACAAAGAGTCTTATTTTTAGCACCAAATTTTTTGTGTTTTCACATAGCCCAAACGGCAAGTCAATTTTTCATGGAAAGACTTTGTACGCGTGTAGCATATGAAGATGTATACGTGAATTTTTTATTTGAAATTTTTTAACATTTCAAAATATATCAAAGATGCATTTCAAAATAAAGGGAGCATATGCACCCCCATCTAGCAACTCATACTCTAGGTGAACAGTGAACATATAATTTTCCAAAAATAATCTCCATGACATATTTAGAGCATCTCTATCAGATCTGTATATCTGCCTTGGTGATGTAAACACCATTTTTTATCACATTTGGCCAAAAATGCCTCTCCAACAAATGACCTTGACCTACTTAGTGATATAAATTTTTATATCTCGATGCATATTTTGGGCCAAGTGATTCAAATATGGTGGTGATGTATATCTCATTTGGTCATGCGCAAAGTCTCAACCACACATTTGAAACTTCCCTTTTTCTCCTGCGCTGCAGATTGTGGCCTTTCACCGCCAGGGATCCATCGCCACCGGCCACCGCCGATGCCATAGACAGCTCCAACGTGACGAGTGCCACCCTCCCGCCCATCATGGCCGATTCATTAAACTTTGTGATGTTCGTAGTATTTTGGATGTTATTTCCTCATACAAATTTTGTCTGGGTTGTGCTTTGGCTCGTTGGATTCGTATGGATGTGTGATACAACATGGTCTTGGATATTTGTTCTCTTGTTATGGAAAACATCACTTTATCTGTCCTTCATATGGCTAAGTCTGATGCTTGTAACTTCTCCATATTTTCTTATCTTGGCTCTTTTCACCGTGCTTTATTCATAAATATCGAGAACTCCTATACAAACACCAAAGATAAGAAAAAAGTAGTACAAACCTAATAAAACTACTAGTGGTGCAAAGCTCTCATGAAAATGAAAATAATTAAGTAATCATGTATACATAACAATTGATACATAGAATATGTGATGAGCGGAAATTCAATTTGGCTATTGGGTGAATATGCTCACTCCATCAAAAAATCATATTTCTAGTTGTCAAAAAATTCCAAAAAAATATTTTACATGTACATCTTGACAATCTATGTGCGTTCATGTAGTTTCTAAAAGAATTGATCGTTTTTCTGGTCGATGTAAAAAAGACACAACATGTCTCACAAAGAGTCTTATTTTTAGCACCAATTTTTTTATGTTTTCACATAGCCCAAACGACAAGTCGATTTTTCATGGAAAGATACTGTACGCGCGTAGCATATGAAGATGTACACGTGAATTTTTGATTTGAATTTTTTTAACATTTCAAAATATATCAAATATGCATTTGAAAATAAAGGGATCATATGCACCCCCCATCTAACAACTCATACTCTGGGTGAATAGTGAACCATATAATTTTCCAAAAAGAATCTCCATGACACATTAGAGCATCTTTATCAGATTTGTATATCTGCCTTGGTGATGTAAACACCATTTTTTATCACCCGGCGGCACTGGCCTCAGCACCGGATCACCCGGCGTACACCGACTCCTACACCGATGACTACCGAAGCAGATGTACTGTAAGCACGGAAGGTCATCCCGCACTGGCCCGACGGCTGCTAGCCGGTCCGGCATGTGACCCGGCGGTACCGGGTGTGGCACCGACCAGCCCGGTGGCAGAGCGGGCACACCGGCCTCTTCGACAAAATGTTGAGCTGGACAAGTTGTCAACGGTCTGCAACGGCTGGATTTCAAGTGGACCTATAAATAGCCCTTCTCCTACCTTAGAACAGTGAGGCACTACACTACAACTGTTATTGAGCTCTCTCTCTGATAGTGCATTGATAGAAACACCAAAAGCCTCAGATCTCCCTGCTCCTCCACCCAAACTCAAATCCCTCTGGGTAAAAGATAGAGGAGGTCTTGATCTATAGTTCCACCGAGCCAAATCATGTTCCCTCTTGTATTCATAAAGATACATGCTCTCTAGGGTTTCTTGGAAACCCTAGGTGGGCAAAAGCGTCCGGAAGCATCCGGGTTGTGGATTTGCTCCTGACAAGATTGTGAAGGTTTGGAGGCTGCCTCAAAGTCTACCACAAGTGAAAAGAGCTATTCCTTCGTGGGATAGTCTTAGGAGAAGAAGGTGAGCTTTCGTGGCGCTGGGAAATCCTTCGTGGGATCCCCACCTCTCCAAACATGACGTACCTTCTTGCAAAGAAAGGGAACACAGGAATAAACCTCCGTCTCCACGTGCTACCGGTTATATCTAACCGAACTCTTTACTTGTGATATATCTGCCCATGAGAGCCTTCGTGCTCGAGTTACTTGTATCATCATATAGGGTGCCTCACCTAGTTTGCATTAGGCTCATCTTTATATTCCGCAAAGCCTAACTTGCAAAGAAATAATTAAAACTTGTAGAAACCTATTCACCCCCCTCTAGGTTTACCATCTCTGAACTTTCAATTGGTATCAGAGTCCGGACTATTTTTAAGGGCTTTACAGCCTTAAGAGTGAGATGGATAAACTATTCAAGGGTATGGATGAAGATTCTAACCTTTCGGTTAAGGAGATGAAATCTAGATTCTTAGCGTATGAGGCTGAGAAAAAGAAGAAGGAGGCTAAAGTCCAAAGCCAAATGGCACAAATGAGTGCCATGCTTAAAAACCTGACTAGTGGGACTTCTAGTGGGGTTTCGACCCCTCTAGAAACTTTCCATGAAGTCAATCATGACTATCCCAAAAACACTTCACCCATGCCTCATATAAACCATAGTGGGAATGTTCCCCATTTTGACGGGAATTCGCTTTTCCTTTTGGAAATCCTCTATGGAGTCTCATATTCGCAGCTGCAGTGTGGAGATGTGGGAGATCATAGTGGATGGATACCGGAAGCCACAAGACTGAAAGGATCGTATGCCGCACCTAGAGGGGGGTGAATAGGTGCTAACCAATTTTTAGTTCTTTTTCAATTTAGGCTTGACACAAAGGTAAATTCTCTAGATATGCAACTAAGTGAATTTCCCTATATGACAAGGTCAACGACTAAGCAAGATATAGCAATGCAATATAGAGGAGATAAAGGATAGAGGTAACCGAGAGTGGAGCACACGGAGACACGGAGTTGATTCCCGTAGTTCCCTTCCTTTGCAAGAAGGTACGTCTACGTTCGGAGGAGTGTGGTCGCTACGAAAGCCAGACCAACAGTCACGAAGACTTCACTCAGGTCTCCTGTGAGCAACGCCACGAAGGCCTAGCCCACTTCCACTAAGGGATTTCCTTGAGGCGGAAACCGGGCCTTTACAAAGTTCTTGGGGCACACATCCACAACCAAATTGGAGGCTCCCAAATCTGTAACAACACAACAATCAACAACAATACATCAACAACAATCAACTAGGGATCCAAAGAGGAACACTAGCAAGGGGGCCCTCAAGCATATGAGGGGGAAATGAAAAACGCTTCGGTGAGGATGTAGATCGGGGTATTCTCCTTCGATTATCCAAAGCACAAGTGATTTGGGTGGTTGAGGGAGGAGATCTGGCTATTTTGGTGTTCTTGGTGGCTCAGCAATGGTGGATGAAGTTCTTAGGGTTTGAGCAACATTCCAAGGTAGGTGAAGGGGGGTATTTATACCCCACCAACTTTTCTGCCCGTTGGAGGAGAATCGCCGGCAGTGCCGGCTTTGAGACGCCGGCAGTGCCGGCCACTTTTCTGAATCAGCAGATCGATAGTCAGGCCGGCAGTGCCGGGCCAGAAACACCGGCAGTGCCGGCCTGGAATCATCGGCAGTGCCGGGGTGCACACACCGGCAGTGCCGGCCCAGTGTTGCCGGCAGTGCCGGCCAGGGCCAGGCTTCAGCTTCTTCCCTTTTCTTTTCTTCCTTTTTGAGTGGGTCGAGATTTTCCAGTGGTACCTTTTCCATATCTGTAATCCACTTAGCACACAATCAAATTGTCACCGGTGTTGTTAACTGATGGGGTTCGTAGCATAGAAAACAAAAAATTCCTACCGCAAGACGAATAAATCCAAGATCTAATATATGGAACACCCAAGATCTAATCTACCAAGATCGAAACAACGAGAAGATCATGTGAGACTAACCCTCGAAGATTTCCAAAGCCTACGAGATTAGATCTCGTTGTTGATGTAGTCGATCATCCTGTGCTGCAATCCGGCAGCACTTCCGTACTCGGCCGTGCGTACGGTGTTGATGAAGCCCGTCCTCTCCCCGTTCCGGCGGGCAGCGGAGGTGTGGTAGATCCCCT
>NC_061513.1:84202531-84222222 GCF_022539505.1 Lolium rigidum
CCAACATTAACAAATACACAAAACTCAGAGATCATGAAATGTTCTTTCAATCTCCCCCTTTTTGGTGTTTGATGACAATACCGGGATTTTGCAAAGTATAGAGCAAGAATATCATTGTGTTTGACATAAGAGAGAAACTCCCCCTAGATGTCTGCATGCGAGAAATTTAGTGCAAGAATATATATGCACACATTAGGTATAGAGCAACTTCAACTTTCAAGGTAGGAAGCACAATGCTTATAAGACAAATATGACAGATAATGTATGGAAAAAGATAAAAGTTGAGATGAGAATATCATACCCTTTCATACTGACATCCTCAACATTTCAAGACAATGGTCCCATAATCATATCAAGTATCAATTTGAGATAAAACCATAGACAATTTGAGATATATATAAGATGATCATACCAATTCATGACAATATTCTCAACCATATAGAATACCGAAAACCATAGAGATAAAACCATAGCAATAGTTCACTCACTAAAAAGTCTTGCCCACCACACATAGAACAGAGTTTTAAACAACATAAAACACATGATAAGGTTCAACATAATCATAGAAGATAAACGGAGGACACAAGCTTTAACGGAATGATAAAAAGCAAATGCTTGTGTCCTCAAACCCTAACAAATCCCGTGTGCAAGTCCTACTAGACCTTCTTCTCCCCCTTTGGCATCAAGACACCAAAAAGGAGAAAAGAAGCGATGCTACATCGTCCCATGAAAGCTCACTCATCCTCGGAGGATTCCTCCGTCTCTTCATCGTCTTCATCGTCTTCAGACTCGGCGGGCTCAACTTCATCACTAGTGGGGCGCCGACGGCGAGAAGGACCGGGAAGCCCAAGCTGTTCAAACTCAGTCACATTGCCATGCTTAGAGAGCCATTCTTCTTCAGGAGTGATGATCTCCTCAGATCCACTCTCAACAGGAATATCCAACTTGCGCATGATGAGCTTAGTGTTCCTCCTCTCCATTTTCCTCTCCCTATGAGATTGATACTAACGCCTGTTGATGTCAGACTTAAGACAGAACATCTTGGCCAACTTGGCCTCTATGCGAGCAACCCAGCCATTGTCAGCAGGAGGAGCATACTCCATATCAGAGTCTTCTTCAGCAGAATCCTCAACATTTGGAAGACGAGGAGGATTAGTATGAGTCTTGACCTTGAGATCCTTGGCCTTGTGAGGTAGAAGAATAACCTCATCAGTGAGGTTGCCATATCCAGCATTGTCCCAACGAGAGCAAATGAAGAACATGAAGTAGGGAGCAAATACAGGAGCCTTGCGAGCTATAATGCATGCCCAAAACTCATTCCACAGGAAGTTGATGCGTGCAGTTAACACACGTCCGTTGGGAACCCCAAGAGGAAGGTGTGATGCGTACAGTAGCAAGTTTTCCCTCAGTAAGAAACCAAGGTTTATCGAACCAGTAGGAGTCAAGGAACACGTGAAGGTTGTTGGTGACGGAGTGTAGTGCGGCGCAACACCGGGGATTCCGGCGCCAACGTGGAACATGCACAACACAATCAAAGTACTTTGCCCCAACGTAACGAGTGAGGTTGTCAATCTCACCGACTTGCTGAAAACAAAGGATTAACCGTATAGTGTGGAAGATGATGTTTGTTTGCGAAGAACAAGTAAAGAACAAGTATTGCAATGAGATTGTATTTCAGATGTAAAGAATGGACCGGGGTCCACAGTTCACTAGTGGTGTCTCTCCCATAAGATAAATAGCATGTTGGGTGAACAAATTACAGTTGGGCAATTGACAAATAAAGAAGGCATAACAATGCACATACATATATCATGATGAGTACTATGAGATTTAATCGGGGCATTACGACAAATTACATAGACCGCTATCCAAGCATGCATCTATGCCTAAAAAGTCCACTTTCGAAGTTATCATCCGAACCCCTTCCAAGTATTAAGTTGCAAACAACAGGACAATTGCATTAAGTATGGTGCGTAATGTAATCAACACAAATATCCTTAGACAAAGCATCGATGTTTTATCCCTAGTGGCAACAACACATCCACAACCTTAGAACTTTCTCGTCACTCGTCCCAAATTCAATGGAGGCATGAACCCACTATCGAGCATAAATACTCCCCCTTGGAGTTACAAGTATCAACTTGGCCAGAGCCTCTACTAGCAACGGAGAGCACGCAAGAACATAAACAACATATATGATAGATTGATAATCAACTTGACATAGTATTCCATATTCATCGGATCCCAACAAACACAACATGTAGCATTACAAATAGATGATCTTGATCATGATAGGCAGCTCACAAGATCTAACATGATAGCACAATGAGGAGAAGACAACCATCTAGCTACTGCTATGGACCCATAGTCCAGGGGTGAACTACTCACACATCAATACGGAGGCGATCATGGCGATGAAGAGCCCTCCGGGAGATGATTCCCCTCTCCGGCAGGGTGCCGGAGGCGATCTCCTGAATCCCCCGAGATGGGATTGGCGGCGGCTGCGTCTCTGGAAGGTTTTCCGTATCGTGGCTCTCGTATCGGGGGTTTCGCGACGAAGGCTTTAAGTAGGCGGAAGGGTAGGTTTAGGGGCGACACGAGGGCCCCACACACCAGGGCGGCGCGGGCCCTAGCCTGGCCGCGCGGCCTCGGCGTGGCGGCGCCTCGTCGCCCCACTTCGTAATCCTTTCGGTCTTCTGGAAGCTTCGTGGAAAAATAAGACCCTGGGCGTTGATTTCGTCCAATTCCGAGAATATTTCCTTTGTAGGATTTCCGAAACCAAAAACAGCAGAAAACAGAATCGGCTCTTCGGCATCTCGTCAATAGGTTAGTTCCGGAAAATGCATAATAATGACATATAATGTGTATAAAACATGTGAGTATCATCATAAAAGTAGCATGGAACATAAGAAATTATAGATACGTTTGAGACGTATCAAGCATCCCCAAGCTTAGTTCCTACTCGCCCTCGAGTAGGTAAACGATAACAAAGATAATTTCTGAAGTGACATGCTATCATAATATTGATCAATACTATTGTAAAGCACATGAGATGAATGCAGCGATTCGAAGCAATGATGAAGACAATGAGTAAACAACTGAATCATATAGCAAAGACTTTTCATTAATAATACTTTCAAGACAAGCATCAATAAGACTTGCATAAGAGTTACTCATAAAGCAATAAATTCTTAGTAGAAAGCTTTGAAACAACACAAAGGAAGATATAAGTTTCAGCAGTTGCTTTCAACTTCAACATATATATCTCATGGATAATTGTCAAGACAAAGTAATATAACAAGTGCAATAGGTAAACATGTAAGAATTAATGCACACAGTTTACACAAGTGTTTGCTTCTGAGATAGAAAGAATAGGTAAACTGACTCAACAATAAAGTAGAAGAATGGCCCTTCGCAGAGGGAAGCATGGATTAGTATTTTTGTGCCAGAGCTTTTCATTTTGAAAACATAGAAACAATTTTGTCAAAGGTAGTAATAAATCATATGTGTTATGTATAAGATATCCTATAAGTTGCAAGCCTCATGCGTAGATTACCAATAGTGCTCGCACCTTGTCCTAATTAGCTTGGATTAACACGGATTATCATTGCATAGCATATGTTTCAACCAAGTGTCACAAAGGGGTACCTCTATGCCGCCTGTACAAAGGTCTAAGGAGAAAGTTCGCATTGGATTTCTCGCTTTTGATTATTCTCAACTTAGACATCCATACCGGGACAACATAGACAACAGATAATGAACTCCTCTTTAATGCAGAAGCATTCAACAACAGATAAAATTCTCATAAGAGATTGAGGATTTGTGTCAAAACTGAAACTTCCACCATGATTCATGGCTTTAGTTAGCGGCCCAATGTTCTTCTCTAACAATATGCATACTCAAACCATTTGATCATGAAAATCGCCCTTACTTCAGACAAGACGAACATGCATAGCAACTCACATGATATTCAACAAAGGTGTAAAAGTTGATGGCGTCCCCAGAAACATGGTTACCGCTCAACAAGCAACTTATTAAGAAATAAGATACATAAGCTACATATTCTTCACCACAATAGTTTTTAAGGCTATTTTCCCATGAGCTATATATTGCAAAGACAAAGGATAGAATTTTAAAGGTAGCACTCAAGTAATTTACTTTGGAATGGCAGAGAAATACCATGTAGTAGGTAGGTATGGTGGACACAAATGGCATAGTTTTTGGCTCAAGGATTTGGATGCACGAGAAGAATTCCCTCTCAATACAAGGCTAGGCTAGCAAGGTTGTTTGAAGCAAAATCAAGTATAAAACGGTGCAGCAAGACTCACATATGAACATATTGTAAGCATTATAACACTTTACATCGTATCCTTGTTGTTCAAACACCTTAACCAGAAAATATCTAGACTCTAGAGAAACTAATCATGCAAACCAAATTTTAACAAGCTCTATGTAGTTCTTCATTAATAGGTACAAAGTACATGATGCAAGAGCTTAAACATGATTTATATGAGAACAACAATTGCCAAGTATCAAATTATTCAAAACATTATACCAATTACCACATGCAGCATTTTCTGTTTCCAACCATATATCAATGAACGAAGTAGTTCAACCTTCGCCATGAACATTAAGAATAAAGCTAAGAACATATGTGTTCATACGAAATAGCGGAGCGTGTCTCTCTCCCAAACAAGGAATGCTAGGATCCGATTTTATTCAAACAAAAACAAAAACAAAAGCAAACAGACGCTCCAAGTAAAGCACATACGATGTGACTGAATAAAAATATAGTTTCACTAGAGGTGACCTGATAAGTTTGTTATCACCAGAATTTGACCAGATCAGAGGTGGGCCGCGATCAAGATGGACTTGAAGAATCTACATGGAAGAAATACGTGAATCGGCCTTTATATGCAAAGTTTGGGCTAGTTAGCCCGTGTATCTTAATATAGTAGATCGCATCTTAGATTAAAAGTTAGGGTTTTACCCGTGCACGGTTTAGTGCACGCCCACATTAGAAAGTCCCTTGGACTATAAATATGTATCTAGGGTTTATGGAATAAACAACAACACAACATTCACCCCAAAACAAACCAATCTCGGCGCATCGCCAACTCCTTCGTCTCGAGGGTTTCAATCGAGTAAGCGACATGTCGCCTAGATCGCATCTTGCGATCTAGGCAGACAAGCTCCACGTTGTTCATGCGTTGCCCGCATCGAAGCGTCTTTGATGGCGGGCAACGTAGTTATCATAGATGTGTTAGGGTTAGCATTGTTCTTCGTATAAACATGCTTACGTAGTGCAACCCTTACATATCTAGCCGTCCTCATGCCTATCTCGGGCATGGGGGCGGCACCTGCTTGTTCATCGTTTAGTAGATCCGATCCGTTACGATTGCTCCTTGCTCGCAAGGATTAGTTTAATATCTCGCAATAGTTAGGCCTTACAAAGGGGGGAGGATCCAGTGGCATGTAGGGTGGCGTTCGCAAGTCCTAAACGAGGATGTTCCGTGGATCAACTACATTGTTGGTTCTTTGGCCTTGTTTAGGATCGGCTTATGAGCACCGTGCGTGGCCGCGAGGCCCAACTCTGGAGTAGGATGATCCGATTATGCGGTGAAAACCCTAAATCGTCGTAGATCTCATTAGCTTTATCTTGATCAAGCGAGATCACCAAGTATTCGTGCACCCCGCACGGATCATGGGTGGATCGGCTCTTTGAGCCGATTCACGGGATAACCCGAGAGCCGATCGAGGCTCGTATTTAATGTTTACGTGTATGCCATGCGGGAACTAAGCGAGGCATTCCCCATCACCTTCCCGACCGGTATAGGTCGGGTGGCACGCCCTTGCACTTCGCATCGCCGCGTGTGACCGGAAGAGCATTGCGGGCCGTCGCTCGGAGGGGTCTCAGCCAGCCGCAGCTCTAGGCTCTTCCCGGCTCTACTAGTGCCGACTGCCGTCGCTGCCCGACGGTGGGTTTTGGCGGTCAACACATTCCGGCACGCCGGTGGGACAACCTTCGACATCCGAAGACATCGCCGTCCGCATCCGAGATGGCGGAAAGCACTCCGGTCAAGTACGAGGATCTGCCCGATGAGCTCAAGAAGAAACATTACGAGATCAAGGCAACCCTCGAAGCCGAACTCATCGGCTCTTTCCACCGAACCCGCTCCCATGGCGTCAGGTGGAAGAGTTTCACACCTGAAGGCGCACTCGATGGAGTGGCCTGTCCGCCCCGTCAGAAGAACGCACCAGCTCGCTGCGTCAGGAGATCAACTTCATGGTGGCTCATTCGCTGCACCGCCATGGCAAAGACAAAGAAGAGAGCAGTCACTCTGGTGGCAAGGACGAAGAGGAGGCCGGTTCAAGCGATCGGCTTCGATATGATGATAAAGAAGATATACACAAGACTGCATTCAGAGTACCAGGTTCAATGGGCTTGTTTGAATATGTAGTCATGACATTTTGACTGAAGAAACTCGGGGGGCAGCTCACCCCGAAGGTCCTCTCCTCTGGAGAGCCGATTTCGTTCAAATCGGCTGGCTCTGCATGATAGTGCCCTCGGACATGATCAAGCCCGGGTCCATTCGGCTAATTTGTGTATCCTCGTCTCGTTTCGCCTTGACCGAGACTCGGGGGCAACCGACCCGGTAAATGTTCCGTTTCTAGAAGCCAATTGGAGTATCATCGGCCGGTCTCGTGTAGCAACCTTCTTCGAGGATGGTGAATTTTGCGGAGGAGTGTCACCGGGTCTCGGAGTCATCGATCGAAGAAGATGAAGGACAGATTATGAGAGACCAATGCGTTGCTATCGGCTCATTGGGCGTCGATCCGGCTAACAATCGGCGGCTTACGCTCTGCCATGACATGACCCTTCGAAGGAAAAGCATAATGATTTTGGAAATGTCATTACCAAAACCAGGGGGGCATGTGTTATCACCAGGATTTGACCGAGTCAGAGGTGGGCCGCGATCAAGATGGACTTGAAGAATCCACGTGGAAGAAATACGTGAATCGGCCTTTATATGTAAAGTTTGGGCTAGTTAGCCCGTGTATCTTAATATAGTAGATCGCATCTTAGATTAAAAGTTAGGGTTTTACCCGTGCACGGTTTAGTGCACGCCCACATTAGAAAGTCCCTTGGACTATAAATATGTATCTAGGGTTTATGGAATAAACAACAACACAACGTTCACCCCAAAACAAACCAATCTCGGCGCATCGCCAACTCCTTCGTCTCGAGGGTTTCAATCAGGTAAGCGACATGTCGCCTAGATCGCATCTTGCGATCTAGGCAAGCACAAGCTCCACGTTGTTCATGCGTTGCCGTCTCGAAGCGTCTTTGATGGAGGGCAACGTAGTTATCATAGATGTGTTAGGGTTAGCATTGTTCTTCGTATAAACATGCTTACGTAGTGCAACCCTTACATATCTAGCCGTCCTCATGCCTATCTCGGGCATGGGGGCGGCACCTGCTTGTTCATCGTTTAGTAGATCCGATCCGTTACGATTGCTCCTTGCTCGCAAGGATTAGTTTAATATCTCGCAATAGTTAGGCCTTACAAAGGGGGAGGATCCAGTGGCATGTAGGGTGGCGTTCGCAAGTCCTAAACAGGATGTTCCGTGGATCAACTACATTGTTGGTTCTTTGGCCTTGTTTAGGATCGGCTTATGAGCACCGTGCGTGGCCGCGAGGCCCAACTCTGGAGTAGGATGATCCGATTATGCGGTGAAAACCCTAAATCGTCGTAGATCTCATTAGCTTTATCTTGATCAAGCAGGATCACCAAGTATTCGTGCACCCCGCACGGATCATGGGTGGATCGGCTCTTTGAGCCGATTCACAGGATAACCTGAGAGCCAATCGAGGCTCGTATTTAATGTTTACGTGTATGCCATGCAGGAACTAAGCGAGGCATTCCCCATCACCTTCCTGACCAGGTATAGGTCAGGTGGCACGCCCTTGCACTTCGCATCGCCGCGTGTGACCAGAAGAGCATTGCGGGCCGTCGCTCGGAGGGGTCTCAGCCAGCCGCAGCTCTAGGCTCTTCCCGGCTCTACTAGTGCTGACTGTCGCTGCCCGACGGTGGGTTTTGGCGGTCAACAAAGTTGTCGATGAAGAAGGGGATGCCTTGGGCATCCCCAAGCTTAGATGCTTGAGTCTTCTTGAAATATGCAGGGATGAACCACGGGGGCATCCCCAAGCTTAGACTTTTCACTCTTCTTGATCATATTGTATCATCCTCCTCTCTTGACCCTTGAAAACTTCCTCCACACCAAACTCGAAACAAACTCATTAGAGGGTTAGTGAATAATTGAAAATTTATATATTCAGAGGTGACATAATCATTCTTAACACTTCTGGACATTGCACAAAGCTACTGAAAGTTAATGGAGCAAAGAAATCCATCAAACATAGCAAAACAGGCAATGCGAAATAAAAGGCAGAATCTGTCAAAACAGAACCGTCCGTAGAGACAAATTTTTCTGGGGCACTTAACTTGCTCAGATGAAAATGCTCAAATTGAATGAAAGTTGCGTACATATCTGAGGATCACGCACGTAAATTGGCAGATTTTTCTAAATTTCCTACGAAGGGGATGCTCAATTTCCTGACAGAAGAAATCATGTTCTACGCGAGTAATCCAAATCTAGTATCAACATTACTATCAAAGACTTTACTTGGCACAACAATGCAATAAAACAAAGATAAGGAGAGGTTGCTACAGTAGTAACAACTTCCAAGACAAAAGTGCTGTAGTAAAATAATGGGTTGTCTCCCATAAGCGCTTTTCTTGAACGCCTTTCAGCTAGGCGCAGAAAGTGTGAATCAAGTATTATCAAGAGATGAAGCATTAACATTCTTATCAGGGGAGTTGGGAGTTTTCTCAACTATGCATTGTATCTTATCTATGTAAGTTTCAGAGGCCCCTTTTTCATTACTCTTAGGCTTGCTATTCTCATCAAACAAATTTTCCGGAACAATCCAACCATAATTCTTTTCTAGTGCCTCGAACATTCCTAAGAGCTTGCAAGGTATTGATGTCTTAATCTCCCCTTCACAATTAACTTTATTAGTGTACTTTAATCTATCTTTTTCCATTTTTTCAAGGGTATTAGCAAAATTGGTATAAAGGCCAAGCATCTTATATCTAATAAAGACTTTTCTAGCTTCTCTTGCTACATCACCATATTCTTTAAGAAGGGTTTCTAAGACAAAATCTTTCTTTTTTCCTTCCTCCATATCAGAGAGTGTAAGAAACATATGTTGTATTATGGGGTTGAGATTGACAAATCTAGCTTCCAACATGTGTACTAAAGAAGCTGGCAGCAATTTCATAAGTAGGAGCAAGTTCTACCAAGTGTCTATCTTCAAAATCTTCAACTTGTACTAACATGAGTGAAAAATGCTTCTATATTATCTCTTCCAATGATAGACCCTCGTCCTACCGGTATGTCTTTCAGAGTGAACTTAGGAGGAAACATGATGAAATAAACAAAAGGTAAATATAGTAAATGCAAGTAACTATTTTTTTTTTGTGTTTTTGATATAAAGAGCAAACAAATCAGTAAATAAAATAAAGTAAAGCAAGACAAAAACAAAGTAAAGAGATTGGAAGTGGGAGACTCCCCTTGCAGCGTGTCTTGATCTCCCGACAACGGCGCCGTGAAAAAGAGCTTGATGCGTGCGGTTAACACACGTCCGTTGGGAACCCCAAGAGGAAGGTGTGATGCGTACGATAGCAAGTTTTCCCTCGCAAGAAACCGAGGTTTATCGAACCGAGTAGGAGTCAAGGAACACGTGAAGGTTGTTGGTGACGGAGTGTAGTGCGGCGCAACACCGGGGATTCCGGCGCCAACGTGGAACATGCACAACACAATCAAAGTACTTTGCCCCAACGTAACGAGTGAGGTTGTCAATCTCACCAGCTTGCTGAAAACAAAGGATTAACCGTATAGTGTGGAAGATGATGTCTGTTTGCGAAGAACAGTCAAGAACAAGTATTGCGATAGATTGTATTTCAGATGTAAAGAATGGACCGGGGTCCATAGTTCACTAGTGGTGTCTCTCCCATAAGATAAATAGCATGTTGGGTGAACAAATTACAGTTGGGCAATTGACAAATAAAGAAGGCATAACAATGCACATACATATATCATGATGAGTACTATGAGATTTAATCAGGGCATTACGACAAATTACATAGACCGCTATCAAGCATGCATCTATGCCTAAAAAGTCCACTTTCAGGTTATCATCCGAACCCCTTCCAGTATTAAGTTGCAAACAACAGACAATTGCATTAAGTATGGTGCGTAATGTAATCAACACAAATATCCTTAGACAAAGCATCGATGTTTTATCCCTAGTGGCAACAACACATCCACAACCTTAGAACTTTACGTCACCTGTCCCGCATTCAATGGAGGCATGAACCCACTATCGAGCATAAATACTCCCTCTTGGAGTTACAAGTATCAACTTGGCCGAGCCTCTACTAGCAACGGAGAGCATGCAAGAACATAAACAACATATATGATAGATTGATAATCAACTTGACATAGTATTCCATATTCATCGGATCCCAACAAACACAACATGTAGCATTACAAATAGATGATCTTGATCATGATAGGCAGCTCACAAGATCTAACATGATAGCACAATGAGGAGAAGACAACCATCTAGCTAATGTTATGGACCCATAGTCCAGGGGTGAACTACTCACACATCAATCCGGAGGCGATCATGGCGATGAAGAGCCCTCCGGGAGATGATTCCCCTCTCCGGCAGGGTGCCGGAGGCGATCTCCTGAATCCCCTAAGATGGGATTGGCGGCGGCTGCGTCTCTGGAAGGTTTTCCGTATCGTGGCTCTCGGTACTAGGGGTTTCGCGACGAAGGCTTTAAGTAGGCGGAAGGGTAGGTTTAGGGGCGACACGAGGGCCCCACACACCAGGGTGGCGCGGGCCCTAGCCTGGCCGCGCGGCCCTGGCGTGGCGATGCCTCGTCGCCCAAAGTCGTAATCCTTTCGGTCTTCTGGAAGCTTCATGGCAAAATAAGACCCTGGGCGTTGATTTCGTCCAATTACGAGAATATTTCCTTTGTAGGATTTCTGAAACCAAAAACAGCAGAAAACAAGAATCGGCTCTTCGGCATCTCGTCAATAGGTTAGTGCCGGAAAATGCATAATAATGACATATAATGTGTATAAAACATGTGAGTATCATCATAAAAGTAGCATGGAACATAAGAAATTATAGATACGTTTGAGACGTATCAGAAGTCCATCACATCAAGCTGAAGGCCAGAGTCACGGTGCTGGTGAGAGAGATATAACAAGTTCCCAAGGTACCCATAGATCTGATCAACGCAGCCAACCTTGGGATTAAGGACCTCTCGGTAAATGCGGAGAAGGATGTCATACACCGGGCGAAGGAATTTCCGAGATCCATATATCACTTCTCCTTCAAGATAAAGATCAGCAAGGAGAGTCTTCTCAATGGGCTTGGGAGTGTTCTGAGCTCTAAAAAATCCGTCTTCATTGCCAGAGAGCACCGGATAACCAAGACATGCTGCAAATTGGTCCCAAGTGCCATGTAACATGCGACCCTCTGTCATCCAAGTCATAGTCTTGGCATCATCATTGTCAACATAGACTATGGCAAAGAATTGCCCAATCACATCCACACAATAAGGATGTTGAAACTTCATCAGTGGAAGAAGACCAAACTGCTCACAAATCTCTCGAGCTTCTGCAAAGTATTGGGCGTGTTTATCCATGTGAGCAAAGTTGATGTGATGCATATGAGCAACTTTATAGGTGGCATTAGCATAGAGATCATCAAAAATCTTCTCTTGATACTTAGTCCAGAACTGCGCAGAGCAATTGTTGGCCTTGGGAGAGGTGTAGATGTTGGTCTGACGCAGCCGAGCATACTCATTATCCGTCCATTTCCCAATAGGCATGCCTTTCAGCCTCCGGATGAGGTTAGCTCGAGGTTCAGCCGGAGTCATATTCTTCTCCCGACGAGACGAATTCTTCACAGGTAGGATTTCAGCTTCAAAGTCACTAGGTACCGCCCGTTTGCCTGAGTTAGAGCGATGAGGACCACCTGCACCTGTGAGAGCAATGGGTAGGAGGAGCATATGATAAGGTAAACTAAAACAAAGCAAACATGATAATCAAAGCATGGTGAATGAAATGTTCAAGATACAAGAGAAGAAGCTAAAAGTGATTTGGAAACAGCTACACCGGCAGTGTCGGGGTGGTATGGGCGGCAGTGCCGGCCCAACCGGCAGTGCCGGTGAGATAGGGGCGGCAGTGCCGGTGAGACAGGGGCGGCAGTGCCGGTCAAAACGAAAAACCACCAGATCTGCTCTAGACTCAACCATTGTTCCTCAAATTTTCACAGCACAATGCACAAGATCATTGATGTCTACGGGTGCTTCTATTCTTGTAGACAGTGTTGGGCCTCCAAGAGCAGAGGTTTGTAGAACAGCAACAAGTTTCCCTTAAGTGGATCACCCAAGGTTTATCGAACTCAGGGAGGAAGAGGTCAAAGATATCCCTCTCATGCAACCCTGCAACCACAAAGCAATAAGTCTCTTGTGTCCCCAACACACCTAATAGGTGCACTAGTTCGGCGAAGAGATAGTGAAATACAAGTGGTATGAATGAATATGAGCAGTAGTAACGGCGCCGAGAAAAGTGCTTGTCGACGTGCGGATGATGGTAGTAATATTGCGGGAAGTAAAGATGCGATAAAACGATAAACAAGCAGCGATAGCGATATTTAGGAACAAGGCCTAGGGATCATACTTTCACTAGTGGACACTCTCAACATTGATCACATAACATAATAAATAGATAGATGCTAGACTCTACACCCTCTTGTTGGATGATGAACACCACTAAGCTGTGTAGGATTACACGAACCCTCAATGCCGGAGTTAACAAGCTCCACATTATTCAATGTTCATATTTAAATAACCTTAGAGTGCATAACAGATCAACATAACCAAACCAAGTACTAACATAGCATGCACACTCGTCACCTTCACACTACGAAAGGAGGAATAGATCACATCAATACTATCATAGCAATAGTTAACTTCATAATCTACAAGAGATCACAATCATAGCCTACGCCAAGTACTACACGATGCACACACTGTCACCATTACACCGTGCAGGAGGAATAAACTACTTTAATAACATCACTAGAGTAGCACACAAATAAATTGTGATACAAAACACATTGCAATCATAAAGAGATATAAATAAGCACTTCACCATGCCATTCATAACAGGTGAATAAGTATTCGTGAAATATAGCCTAAGAAACCCACACGGTGCACACACTTGTCACCTTTACACACGTGGGACAAGGAGTCTCCGGAGATCACATAAGTAAAATCCACTTGACTAGCATAATGACATCTAGATTACAAGCATCATCATATGAATCTCAATCATGTAAGGCAGCTCATGAGATTATTGTATTGAAGCACATAGGAGAGAGATTAATCACATAGCTACCGGTACAGCCCCGAGCCTCGATGGAGAACTACTCCCTCCTCATGGGAGACAGCAGCGTTGATGAAGATGGCGGTGGAGTCGATGGAGAAGCCTTCCGGGGGCACTTCCCCGTCCCGGCGGCGTGCCGGAACAGAGACTCCTGTCCCCCGGATCTTGGCTTCGCGATGGCGGCGGCTCCGGAAGGTTTTCTCGGTTTCGTCGAACGTGTCGTGGTTTTTAGGTCGGGGACCTTTATATAGGCGAAGAGGCGGAGTCGGGGGTCGACGAGGCGACGACACACTAGGGGCGCGGCCAAGGCCCGGGCCGCGCCACCCTGTCGTCCGGGGCCCACAGGGCCCTCCTCTGGCGGTTCTCGGGTGTTCGGAAGCTCCCGGGGATTCTAAGATCTTCGGTGTTGATTTCGTCCGATTCCGAGAATATTTCCTTACTAGGATTTCTGGAACCAAAAACAGCAGAAAACAGGAACTGGCCCTTCGGCATCTCGTCAATAGGTTAGTTCCGGAAAATGCATAATAATGACATAAAGTGTGTATAAAACATGTAGATATCATCAATAATGTGGCATGGAACATAAGAAATTATCGATACGTCGGAGACGTATCGGCATCCCCAAGCTTAGTTCTGCTCGTCCCGAGCGGGTAAACGATAACAAAGATAATTTCTGGAGTGACATGCCATCATAACCTTGATCATACTATTGTAAGCATATGTAATGAATGCAGCGATCAAAACAATGGTAATGACATGAGTAAACAAATGAATCATAAAGCCAAGACTTTTCATGAATAGTACTTCAAGACACGCATCAATAAGTCTTGCATAAGAGTTAACTCATAAAGCAATAAATCAAAGTAAAGGTATTGAAGCAACACAAAGGAAGATTAAGTTTCAGCGGTTGCTTTCAACTTATAACATGTATATCTCATGGATAATTGTCAACATAGAGTAATATAACAAGTGCAATATGCAAGTATGTAGGAATCAATGCACAGTTCACACAAGTGTTTGCTTCTTGAGGTGGAGAGAGATAGGTGAACCGACTCAACATAAAAGTAAAAGAATGGTCCTTCAAAGAGGAAAGCATCGATTGCTATATTTGTGCTAGAGCTTTGGTTTTGAAAACATGAAACAATTTTGTCAACGGTAGTAATAAAGCATATGTATCATGTAAATTATATCTTACAAGTTGCAAGCCTCATGCATAGTATACTAATAGTGCCCGCACCTTGTCCTAATTAGCTCGGATCACCAGGATTATCATCGCAATACACATGTTTTAACCAAGTGTCACAAAGGGGTACCTCTATGCCGCCTGTACAAAGGTCTAAGGAGAAAGCTCGCATTTGGATTTCTCGCTTTTGATTATTCTCAACTTAGACATCCATACCGGGACAACATAGACAACAGATAATTGACTCCTCTTTTATGCATAAGCATGTAGCAACAATTAATGTTCTGATATGAGATTGAGGATATTTGTCCAAAACTGAAACTTCCACCATGATTCATGGCTTAAGTTAGCGGCCCAATGTTCTTCTCTAACAATATGCATGCTCTAACCATTTAAATGAGTGGTATATCTCCCTTACTTCAGACAAGACGGACATGCATAGCAACTCACATGATATTCAACAAAGAGTAGTTGATGGCGTCCCCGAAACATGGTTATCGCACAACAAGCAACTTAATAAGAGATAAAGTGCATAAGTACATATTCAATACCACAATAGTTTTTAAGGCTATTTTGTCCCATGAGCTATATATTGCAAAGGCGAATGATGGAAATTTAAAGGTAGCACTCAAGCAATTTACTTTGGAATGGCGGAGAAATACCATGTAGTAGGTAGGTATGGTGGACACAAATGGCATAGTGGTTGGCTCAAGGATTTTGGATGCATGAGAAGTATTCCCTCTCGATACAAGGTTTAGGCTAGCAAGGTTATTTGAAACAAACACAAGGATGAACCGGTGCAGACAAAACTCACATAAAAGACATATTGTAAACATTATAAGACTCTACACCGTCTTCCTTGTTGTTCAAAACTCAATACTAGAAATTATCTAGACCTTAGAGAGACCAATTATGCAAACCAAATTTTAGCAAGCTCTATGTATTTCTTCATTAATAGGTGCAAGGTATATGATGCAAGAGCTTAAACATGAGCACAACAATTTCCAAGTATCAAATTATCCAAGACATTTTATCAATTACTACATGTAGCATTTCCCGTTTCCAACCATATAACAATTAACGAAGCAGTTTCAACCTTCGCCATGAACATTAAAAGCTAAGAACACATGTGTTCATATGAACCAGTAGAGCGTGTCTCTCTCCCACACAAGCATTTTATTCAGAGAATGAAAATAACAAAACAAAAATAAAATCACACAGACGCTCCAAGTAAAGTACATAAGATGTGACTGAATAAAAATATAGTTTCAAGAGAAGAAACCTGATAAATTTGTGGATGAAGAAGGGGATGCCTTGGGCATCCCCAAGCTTAGATGCTTGAGTCTTCTTGAAATATGCAGGGATGAACCACCGGGGCATCCCCAAGCTTAGAGCTTTCACTCTTCTTGATCACATTGTATAATCCTCCTCTCTTGACCCTTGAAAACTTCCTCCACACCAAACTCAAAACAAACTCATTAGAGGGTTAGTGCATAGTCAAAAATTCACATGTTCAGAGGTGACACAATCATTCTTAACACTTCTGGACATTGCACAAGGCTACTGGAGGTTAATGGAACAAAGAAATCCATCCAACACAGCAAAAGAGGCAATGCGAAATAAGAGGCATAATCTGTCAAAACAGAACAGTCCGTAAAGACGAATTTTAAAGTGGCAGCAGACTTGCTCAGATGAAAATTCCCAAATTGAATGAAAGTTGCGTACATATCTGAGGATCACTCACGTAAATTGGCATAATTTTCTGAGTTACCTACGAGAGAATTAGGTCGAAATTCGTGACAGACAAGAAATGCGTTTACGCGCAGTAATCCAAATCTAGTATGAACCTTACTATCAACGACTTTACTTGGCACAACAATGCACAAAACTAAGATAAGGAGAGGTTGCTACAGTAGTAACAACTTCCAAGACTCAAATATAAAATAGAGGTACTGTAGCAAAATAAACACATGAGTTATCTCCCAAGAAGTTCTTTCTTTATAGCCATTAAGATGGGCTCAGCAGTTTTAATGATGCACTCGCAAGAAATAAGAGTTGAAGCAAAAGAGAGCATGAAAAAGCTAATTCAAAACAAATTTAAGCCTAACATGCTTCCTATGAAAAGGAATCTTGTAAATAAACAAGTTCATGAAGAGCAAAGTAACAAGCATAGGAAGATAGAACAAGTGTAGCTTCAAAAATTTCAGCACATAGAGAGGTGTTTTAGTAACATGAAAACTTCTACAACCATATTTTCCTCTCTCATAATAACTTTCAGTGGCATCATGAGCAAACTCAACAATATAAGTATCACATAAAGCATTCTTATCATGAGTCTCATGCATAAAATTATTACTCTCCACATAGGCATAATCAATTTTATTAGTTGTAGTGGGAGCAAATTCAACAAAGTAGCTATCATTATTATTCTCATCATCAAATATAGGAGGCATATTGTAATCATAATCAAATTTATCCTCCATAACGAGGCGGTACTAAAAGACCAATATCATTATAATCATCATAAATAGGAGGCAAAGTATCATCAAAGTAAATTTTCTCCTCAATGCTTGGGGGACTAAAAATATCATGCTCATCAAAGCCAGCTTCCCCAAGCTTAGAATTTTCCATATCATTAGCAACAATGGTGTTCAAAGCGTTCATACTAATATGTTCCATAGGTTTTTTAATTTTCGCATCAAACCATCCATGTCTTAAATCAGGAAATAGAATAAGAAGCTCATTGTTGTCCATTATGCCTAACTAGTGTAAACAAGAAACAAAAAGATGCAATTGCAGGATCTAAAGGAAATAGCTTCGAGCACACACACAACGACAATAGAAAAGTACTTTACCTGGGACCGGAGTATGAGTGTCTTTTACCTTTCCTCCCCGGCAACGGCGCCAGAAAATAGCTTGATGTCTACGGGTGCTTCTATTCTTGTAGACAGTGTTGGGCCTCCAAGAGCAGAGGTTTGTAGAACAGCAGCAAGTTTCCCTTAAGTGGATCACCCAAGGTTTATCGAACTCAGGGAGGAAGAGGTCAAAGATATCCCTCTCATGCAACCCTGCAACCACAAAGCAAGAAGTCTCTTGTGTCCCCAACACACCTAATAGGTGCACTAGTTTGACGAAGAGATAGTGAAATACAAGTGGTATGAATGAATATGAGCAGTAGTAACAGCGCCAGAAAAGTGCTTGCTGACATGCAGATGATGGTAGTAATATTGCAGGAAGTAAACATGCAGTAAAACAGTAAACAAGCAGCGATAGCAGTATTTAGGAACAAGGCCTAGGGATCATACTTTCACTAGTGGACACTCTCAACATTGATCACATAACAGAATAAATAGATAGATGCTAGACTCTACACCCTCTTGTTGGATGATGAACACCACTAAGCTGTGTAGGATTACACGAACCCTCAATGCCGGAGTTAACAAGCTCCACAATATTCAATGTTCATATTTAAATAACCTTAGAGTGCATAACAGATCAACATAACCAAACCAAGTACTAACATAGCATGCACACTCGTCACCTTCACACTACGAAAGGAGGAATAGATCACATCAATACTATCATAGCAATAGTTAACTTCATAATCTACAAGAGATCACAATCATAGCCTACGCCAAGTACTACACGATGCACACACTGCCACCATTACACCGTGCCGGAGGAATAAACTACTTTAATAACATCACTAGAGTAGCACACGAGATAAATTGTGATACAAAACACATTGCAATCATAAAGAGATATAAATAAGCACTTCACTATGCCATTCATAACGGTGAATAAGTATTATGTGAAATATAGCCTAAGAGACCCACACGGTGCACACACTGTCACCTTTACACACGTGGGACAAGGAGTCTCCGGAGATCACATAAGTAAAATCCACTTGACTAGCATAATGACATCTAGATTACAAGCATCATCATATGAATCTCAATCATGTAAGGCAGCTCATGAGATTATTGTATTGAAGCACATAGGAGAGAGATTAACCACATAGCTACCGGTACTGACCCAGAGCCTCGATGGAGAACTACTCCCTCCTCATGGGAGACATCGGCGTTGATGAAGATGGCGGTGGTGTCGATGGAGAAGCCTTCCGGGGGCACTTCCCCGTCCCGGCAGCGTGCCGGAACAGAGACTCCTGTCCCCCAGATCTTGGCTTCGCGATGGCGGCGGCTCTGGAAGGTTTTCTCTGGTTTCGTCAAACGTGTCGTGGTTTTTAGGTCAGGGACCTTATATAGGCGAAGAGGCGGAGTCGGGGGGTCGACGAGGCGACGACACACTAGGGGGCGCGGCCAAGGCCTGGGCCGTGCCACCTGTCGTCCGGGGCCCACAGGGCCCTCCTCCGCGGTTATCGGGTGTTCGGAAGCTCCGGGGATTCTAAGATCTTCGGTGTTGATTTCGTCCGATTCCGAGAATATTTCCTTACTAGGATTTCTGGAACCAAAAACAGCAGAAAACAGGAACTGGCCCTTCGGCATCTCGTCAATAGGTTAGTTCCGGAAAATGCATAATAATGACATAAAGTGTGTATAAAACATGTAGATATCATCAATAATGTGGCATGGAACATAAGAAATTATCGATACGTCGGAGACGTATCAATCATCCACCTCTATGGCAAAACTTTCGGAGAGATTCATCCATCCTTCTTTCTTCTAGAGAGGTCTACCCATTCTAGAGAGGGAGAGAGGGGAGAGGAAACTAACCGGAGGAGGAAGCCATGGAGGAGAGGGGGCACTGCCCGGATCCAGCCGTCCAGAGGAGGAGGGAGGTCCCGGGACGACAGCCGGAGAGCAGGTGCGACGGCGGCGACGGCTGGGGTCGGGTGGGAGAAGAGGAACGCACGGTGGGGGAGAAAGAGGCAGTTGCCCTAACTCCCCCTGCAGGCCCTCAACATATCCCACGCCCACAGCGGCGGTCGCCGCCCGAGGCCGACCGTAACCCG
>NC_061513.1:84222322-84235625 GCF_022539505.1 Lolium rigidum
AGTCTTATAATGTTTTCAATATGTCTTTTATGTGAGTTTTGCTGCACCGGTTCATCCTTGTGTTTGTTTCAAATAAGCCTTGCTAGCCTAAACCTTGTATCGAGAGGGAATACTTCTCATGCATCCAAATCCTTGAGCCAAACAACACTATGCCATTTGTGTCCACCATACCTACCTATTACATGGTATGTTCCGCCATTCCAAAGTAAATTGCTTGAGTGCTACCTTTAAAATTCCATCATTCACCTTTGCAATATATAGCTCATGGGACAAATAGCTTAAAAACTATTGTGGTATTGAATATGTAATTATGCACTTTATCTCTTATTAAGTTGCTTGTTGTGCGATAACCATGTTCATTGGGGACGCCATCAACTATTCATTGTTGAATTTCATGTGAGTTGCTATGCATGTCCGTCTTGTCTCGAAGTAGAGAGATCTACCACCCTATGGTTAAGCATGCATATTGTTAGAGAAGAACATTAGGCCGCTAACTAAAGCCATGATCCATGGTGGAAGTTTCGGTTTTGGACATATATCCTCAATCTCATATGAGAAAATTATTAATTGTTGTTACATGCTTATGCATAAAAGAGGAGTCCATTATCTGTTGTCTATGTTGTCCCGGTATGGATGTCTAAGTTGAGAATAATCAATAGCGAGAAATCCAATGCGAGCTTTCTCCTTAGACCTTTGTACGAGCGGCATAGAGGTACCCCTTTGTGACACTTGGTTAAAACATGTGCATTGTGATGATCCGGTAGTCCAAGCTAATTAGGACAAGGTGCGGGCACTATTAGTATACTATGCATGAGGCTTGCAACTTGTAAGATATAATTTACATGATACATATGCTTTATTACTACCGTTGACAAAATTGTTTCATGTTTTCAAAATAAAAGCTCTAGCACAAATATAGCAATCGATGCTTTCCTCTTTGAAGGACCATTCTTTTACTTTTATTGTTGAGTCAGTTCACCTATCTTTCTCCACCTCAAGAAGCAAACATTTGTGTGAAGCTGTGCATTGATTCTTATATACTTGCTTATTGCATTTGTTATATTGCTTTGCATTGACAACTATCCATGAGATATACATGTTACAAGTTGAAAGCAACCGCTGAAACTTAATCTTCCATTGTGTTGCTTCAATGTCTCTACTATGAATTTATTGCTTTATGAGTAACTCTTATGCAAGACTTATTGATGCTTGTCTCGAAAGTACTATTCATGAAAAGTCTTTGCTATATGATTCACTTGTTTACTCATTGCATTTACATTGTTTCGAATCGCTGCATTCATCTCATATGCTTTACAATGGTATGATTAAGATTATGTTGGTAGCATGTCACCTCAGAAATTATCTTTTATCGTTTACCTACTCGAGGACGAGCAGAACTAAGCTTGGGGATGCTGATACGTCTCCGACGTATCGATAATTTCTTATGTTCCATGCCACATTATTGATGTTATCTACATGTTTTATGCACACTTTATGTCATATTCGTGCATTTTACGGAACTAACCTATTAACAAGATGCCGAAGTGCCGGTTCTCTGTTTACTGCTTGTTTTTGGTTTCGAGAAATCCTAGTAACGAAATATTCTCGGAATCGGACGAAATCAACGCCAAAGATCTTAGAATCCCCGGAAGCATCCAGAACACACCGGAGAGGTCGAGAGGGGGCCACGGGCCCGCCAAACTACAGGCGCGGCGCGGCCGCGAGGGGGCCGCGCCGCCCTATAGTTTGGCCCCCCTGTCAGCCCTCCTGCGCCGCCTCTTCGCCTATATAAAGCCCCTGGATCAGAAACCCTGATGCGTTCGACGAAACCCACAGAAACCTTCCAGAGCTGCCACCATCGCGAAGCCAAGATCTGGGGGACAGGAGTCTCTGTTCCGGCACCCTGCCGGAACGGGGAAGTGCCCCCGGAAGGCTTCTCCATCGACACCGCTGCCATCTCCACCGCCATCTTCATCACCGCTGCTGCTCCCATGAGGAGGGAGTAGTTCTCCATCGAGGCTCGAGGGCTATCCTGGGTAGCTATGTGGTTAATCTCTCTCCATGTACTTCAATACAATGATCTCATGAGCTGCTTTACATGATTGAGATTCATATGAGTTTTGTATCACAATTTATCTATGTGCTACTCTAGCAAAGTTATTAAAGTAGTTCTATTCCTCCTGCACGTGTGTAAAGGTGACAGTGTGTGCACCGTGTTAGTACTTGGTTTATGCTATGATCATGATCTCTTGTAGATTGCGAAGTTAACTATTGCTATGGTAATATTGATGTGATCTATTCCTCCTACATATGCATGAAGGTGACGGTGTGCATGCTATGCTAGTACTTGGTTTAGTCTTTTGATCTATCTTACACTAAAGGTTACTAAAATATGAGCATTATTGTGGAGCTTGTTAACTCCGGCATTGAGGGTTCGTGTAATCCTACGCAATGTGTTCATCATCCAACAAAAGTGTAGAGTATGCATTTATCTATTCTGTTATGTGATCAATATTGAGAGTGTCCACTAGTGAAAGTGTAATCCCTAGGCCTTGTTCCTAAATACTGCTATCGCTACTTGTTTACTACTGCTGCGTTACTGCTGCTTGTTTACTATTTTACTGCGTTACTACTGCTACAATACTACCACCATCAACTACACGCCCGCAAGCTATTTTCTCGGCACCGTTGCTCTTGCTCATACTTATTCATACCACCTGTATTTCACTATCTCTTCGCCGAACTAGTGCACCTATTAGGTGTGTTGGGGACACAAGAGACTTCTTGCTTTGTGGTTGCGGGGTTGCATGAGAGGAATATCTTTGACCTCTTCCTCCTCGAGTTCGATAAACCTTGGGTGATCCACTTAAGGGAAAACTTGCTGCTGTTCTACAAACCTCTGCTCTTGGAGGCCCAACACCGTCTACGGGAAAGGAGGGGAACGTAGACATCGAGACCACAGGCGTTGATTTCGTCCAATTCCGAGAATATTTCCTTACTAGGATTTACGAAACCAAAAACAGCGAGAAAACGGAATCGGCACTTCGGCATCTCGTCAATAGGTTAGTTCCGGAAAACGCATAATAATGACATAAAGTATGCATAAAACATGTTGATATCATCAATAATGTTGCATGGAACATAAGAAATTATCGATACGTCGGAGACGTATCAGCATCCCCAAGCTTAGTTCCTGCTCGTCCCGAGCAGGTAAACGATAACAAAGATAATTTCTGGAGTGACATGCCATCATAACATTGATCATACTATTGTAAGCATATGTAATGAATGCAGCGATCAAAACAAAGGTAATGACAAGAGTAAACAAATGAATCATAAAGCAAAGACTTTTCATGAATAGTACTTTCAAGACAAGCATCAATAAGTCTTGCATAAGAGTTAACTCATAAAGCAATAAATCAAAGTAAAGGTATTGAAGCAACACAAAGGAAGATTAAGTTTCGGTGGTTGCTTTCAACTTATAACATGTATATCTCATGGATATTGTCAATGCAAAGTAATATAACAAGTGCAATATGCAAGTATGTAGGAATCAATGCACAGTTCACACAAGTGTTTGCTTCTTGAGATGGAGAGAAATAGGTGAACTGACTCAACATAAAAGGTAAAAGAATGGCCCTTCGCGGAGGGAAGCATTGATTGCTATATTTGTGCTAGAGTTTTGGTTTTGAAAACATAAAGAGAGCATAAAAGTAAAATTTTGAGAGGTGTTTGTTGTTGTCAACGAATGGTAGTGGGCACTCTAACCCCCTTGCCAGACAAACCTTCAAAGAGCGGATCCCATGAAGGACGTTATCTCTACCGAGCAAGGTAGATCATCCCTCTTCTCTTTTGTTTACACATGTATTTTAGTTTTATTTATAGATGACACTCCTCCCAACCTTTTGCTTACACAAGCCATGGCTAACCGAATCCTCGGGTGCCTTCCAACATTCACATACCATGAAGGAGTGTCTATTTGCAAAATTAAGTTGCTTACTGATGAATCAGAGCAAAACATGTGAAGAAAATTATTAATGAAGGTTGATTAATTGGGGGCGGGGAACCCCGCGCCAGCTCTTTTTGCAAAATTATTGGATAAGCGGATGAAGCCACTAGTCCATTGGTGAAAGTTGCCCAACAAGAATGAAATATAAACACCACATACTTCCTCATGAGCTATAAAACATTGACACAAATCGAGAGGTGATAAATTTTGAATTATTTAAAGGTAGCACTCAAGCAATTTACTTTGGAATGGCGGAGAAATACCATGTAGTAGGTAGGTATGGTGGACACAAATGGCATAGTGGTTGGCTCAAGGATTTTGGATGCATGAGAAGTATTCCCTCTCGATACAAGGTTTAGGCTAGCAAAGTTATTTGAAACAAACACAAGGATGAACCGGTGCAGCAAAACTTACATAAAAGACATATTGTAAACATTATAAGACTCTACATCATCTTCCTTGTTGTTCAAACTCTTTACTAGAAATTATCTAGACCTTAGAGAGACCAATTATGCAAACCAAATTTTAGCAAGCTCTATGTATTTCTTCATTAATAGGTGCAAAGTATATGATGCAAGAGCTTAAACATGAGCACAACAATTGCCAAGTATCAAATTATCCAAGACATTTTATCAATTACTACATGTAGCATTTCCCGTTTCCAACCATATAACAATTTAACGAAGAAGATTCAACCTTCGCCATGAATACTATGAGTAAAGCCTAAGGACATATTTGTCCATATGCAACAGCGGAGCGTGTCTCTCTCCCACACAATGAATGCTAGGATCCATTTTATTCAAACAAAAACAAAAACAAAAACAAACAGACGCTCCAAGTAAAGTACATAAGATGTGACCGAATAAAAATATAGTTTCGGGGGAGGAACTCGATAATGTTATCGATGAAGAAGGGGATGCCTTGGGCATCCCCAAGCTTAGATGCTTGAGTCTTCTTGAAATATGCAGGGATGAACCACGGGGGCATCCCCAAGCTTAGAGCTTTCACTCTTCTTGATCATAGTATATCATCCTCCTCTCTTGACCCTTGAAAACTTCCTCCACACCAAACTCGAAACAACTCATTAGAGAGTTAGTGCATAATCAAAAATTCACATGTTCAGAGGTGACACAATCATTCTTAACACTTCTGGACATTGCCCAAAGCTACTGGACGTTAATGGAACAAGGAAATTCATCCAACACAGCAAAAGAGGCAATGCGAAATTAAAGGCAGAATCTGTCAAAACAGAACAGTCCATAAAGACGAATTTTAAAGTGGCACCAGACTTGCTCAGATGAAAATGCTCAAATTGAATGAAAGTTGCGTACATATCTGAGGATCACTCACGTAAATTGGCAGATTTTTCTGAGTTACCTACAGAGAACCATGCCCAAATTCGTGACAGCAAGAAATCTCTTCTACGCAGGTAATCCAAATCTAGTATTGACTTTACTATCAAAGACTTTACTTGGCACAATAATGCAATAAAATAAGATAAGGAGAGGTTGCTACAGTAGTAAACAACTTCCAAGACTCAAATATAAAATAAAGTACTGTAGTAAAATAAACACATGGGTTATCTTCCAAGAAGTGCTTTCTTTATAGCCATTAAGATGGGCTCAACAGTTTTAATGATGCACTCGCAAGAAATAGTAGTTGAAGCAAAAGAGAGCATCAAGAGGCAAATTCAAAACAAATTTAAGTCTAACATGCTTCCTATGCATAGGAGTTTTGTAAATAAACAAGTTCATGAAGAAAAAAGTAACAAGCATAGAAAGATAGAACAAGTGTAGCTTCAAAAATTTCAGCACATAGAGAGGTGTTTTAGTAACATGAAAATTTCTACAACCATATTTTCCTCTCTCATAATAACTTTCGAGTAGCAACATGAGCAAACTCAACAATATAACTATCACATAAAGCATTCTTATCATGAGTCTCATGCATAAAATTATTACTCTCCACATAGGCATAATCAATTTTATTAGTTGTAGTGGGAGCAAATTCAACAAAGTAACTATCATTATTATTCTCATCATCAAATATAGGAGGCATATTGTAATCATAATCAAATTTATCCTCCATAACAGAGGTACTAAAAGACCAATATCATTATAATCATCATAAATAGGAGGCAAAGTATCATCAAAGTAAATTTTCTCCTCAATGCTTGGGGGACTAAAAATATCATGCTCATCAAAGCCAGCTTCCCCAAGCTTAGAATTTTCCATATCATTAGCAACAATGGTGTTCAAAGCGTTCATACTAATATGTTCCATAGGTTTTTTAATTTTCGCATCAAACCATCCATGTCTTAAATCGGGAAATAGAATAAGAAGCTCATTGTTGTCCATTATGCCTAACTAGTGTAAACAAGAAACAAAAAGATGCAATTGCAGGATCTAAAGGAAATAGCTTCGAGCACACACACAACGGCAACGAGAAAAGTACTTTACCCGGGACCGGAGTATGAGTGCATTTTACCTTTCCTCCCGGCAACGGCGCCGGAAAATAGCTTGATGTCTACGGGTGCTTCTATTCTTGTAGACAATGTTGGGCCTCCAAGAGCGAGAGGTTTGTAGAACAGCAGCAAGTTTCCCTTAAGTGGATCACCCAAGGTTTATCGAACTCAGGGAGGAAGAGGTCAAAGATATCCCTCTCATGCAACCCTACAACCACAAAGCAAGAAGTCTCTTGTATCCCCAACACACCTAATAGGTGCACTAGTTCGGCGAAGAGATAGTGAAATACAAGTGGTATGAATGAATATGAGCAGTAGTAACGGCGCCAGAAAAGTGCTTACTGGCGTGCAGTTGATGGTAGTAATATTGCAGGAAGTAAAGATGCAGTAAAACAGTAAACAAGCAACGATAGCGATATTTAGGAACAAGGCCTAGGGATCATACTTTCACTAGTGGACACTCTCAACATTGATCACATAACAGAATAAATAAATAGATGCTAGACTCTACACCCTCTTGTTGGATGATGAACACCACTAAGCGTGTAGGATTACACGAACCCTCAATGCCGGAGTTAACAAGCTCCACAATATTCAATGTTCATATTTAAATAACCTTAGAGTGCATAACGGATCAACATAACCAAACCAAGTACTAACATAGCATGCACACTGTCACCTTCACACTACGAAAGGAGGAATAGATCACATCAATACTATCATAGCAATAGTTAACTTCATAATCTACAAGAGATCACAATCATAGCCTACGCCAAGTACTACACGATGCACACACTTTGTCACCATTACACCGTGCGGGAGGAATAAACTACTTTAATAACATCACTAGAGTAGGACACGAGATAAATTGTGATACAAAACACATTGCAATCATAAAGAGATATAAATAAGCACTTCACTATGCCATTCATAATAGTGAATAAGTATTACGTGAAATATAGCCTAAGAGACCCACACAGGTGCACACTCTGTCACCTTTACACACGTGGTACAAGGAGTCTCACGGAGATCACATAAGTAAAATCCACTTGACTAGCATAATGACATCTAGATTACAAGCATCATCATATGAATCTCAATCATGTAAGGCAGCTCATGAGATTATTGTATTGAAGTACATAGGAGAGAGATTAACCACATAGCTACCGGTACAGCCCCGAGCCTCGATGGAGAACTACTCCCTCCTCATGGAAGACAAGCAGCGTTGATGAAGATGGCGGTGGTGTCGATGGAGGAGCCTTCCGGGGGCACTTCCCGTCCCGGCGGCGTGCCGGAACGGAGACTCCTGTCCCCGGATCTTGGCTTCGCGATGGCGGCGGCTCCGGAAGGTTTTCTCCGGTTTCGTCGAACGTGGTAGGGTTTTCGCGACGGAGACTTTAAGTAGGTGGAAGGGCAAGGTCGGTGGAGTCTCGGTGGGGCCACACACTAGGCCGGCGCGGCCGGGGCTTGGGCCGCGCCGCCCTACTCGTGTCCCCACCTCGTGGCCCCACTTCGTTTCCTCTTCGGACTTACGGAAGCTTCGTGGAAAAATAGGACCCTGGGCGTTGATTTCGTCCAATTCCGAGAATATTTCCTTACTAGGATTTCTGAAACCAAAAACAGCAGAAAACAGGAACTGGCACTTCGGCATCTCGTCAATATGTTAGTTCCGGAAAACGCATAATAATGACATAAAGTATGCATAAAACATGTAGATATCATCAATAATGTTGCATGGAACATAAGAAATTATCGATACGTCGGAGACGTATCAACTACTACAGTCTTTTACCCATTGAAAATAGGGATTTCTATTTTCGTGCCCCTGGCTCCTTAGTTGTGCTCAGTTTTCCCCGGCCCCTTAGTTTTTCCTCAGTTTTCCCCATGACCTTGTCTGAAACCCGCAGAAGGAGCTCGGACGGAAGGAATCCCGTTTAGTTGACGTTGGTTGGTGCTGGCATGTGGGGCCGCTGTTGGTGCCCCGCAGTGGACACGTCTTCACTTATCCAGATCATCGTGGGACCCACAACTTGTCCACGTTAGTGCGCTCGGACCCACAGCTTACCCGAGTGACCGTTGCAAAATGGGAGCCCGAGCCAGCCCGTGCCCGTGCCATTGCTTCCCCTTTCTTTCCCCGCGCCCCATTGTTCTTCTTCTCCGCCGGCGTGACCCTTCTCCGCAGGCGGGTGATGTCTAGTTTCTCTTCGACCTCCCGTTCTTCATGGCCGCGAGTATGGACCCGTGCCTTTGACAAGATGCCCCGACCGCCCACGCCGGAGCCTGCGAAGCGGTCGATCCGTAAGACCGGACGAGAATGGCAACCGTGGACGTGAGTTCCTTGCATGCGAGAGCTTGCCATATAGAGAGGGGATAAGGTTAGATCTCGCTCCAATTTCTCTGCTTTTCTCTCGATTTTCTTGCTATTCCCTCGAATTTGGGATTTAGGGTTCCCGTTGTTGTTTTCGGATCCCGAAGAAATGCGGGCATTTCGAGTGGATCGATGTGTACGTTCGGAGGCTTCAATTGCGAGAATCAATTGGCGCTATTGGGGAGCGCAATTTGGGAGGGGGGACTTGTTGTAGAGAATGCGGCGGAGAGAGGAGCCGTTCCGATTATGCCTAATGCTCCCAATGTAGGACTGGAGGAAGTGAAGGGAGAAGCTGAAGAAAATGAACAAGCGAGTTAAGGCGGTGATCGAGTTGAAGAAGCAAGCTAATCTGATGGCTGGTTGTTTTTCTGTTGTATAATTGCGATCGGATTCTTATCATTGCTCACCGGGCGCTAGAAGTTGTTACAAGGGATACCTTGTTACAAATTCATTATTCGATTACATGTACTTGTAGTTGTTTTCATAGTTAGTGTGTGCATTCACCGAAATTACCAACTATATTGGAATGCTAAAGAAAGTTGATAATTAGGGCTCCCAATAATCTATTCACCGAAATCCACAAATATGTATGCCTCATGTTTATACAAAAATTATACCACTTTTGGGCCGTTTCAAATTACTAAAACTATATGCCAAAACTATATCCCCTAAAAGAAAAAGGAAAGCGAAAGATAGTTGATAATTGTTAGAGGGGTGACAATAATGCATTCACCGAAATCCGCAAATATGTATGCCTCATGTTTATACCGAAATTATACCACTTTTGGGCCGTTTCAAATTACCGAAACTATATGCCAAAACTATATCCCCTAAAAGAAAAAGGAAAGCGAAAGATGGTTGATAATTGTTAGAGGGTGACAATAATGCATTCACCGAAATCCGCAAATATGTATGCCTCATGTTTATACCGAAATTATACCACTTTTGGGCCGTTTCAAATTACCGAAACTATATGCTAAAACTATATCCCCTAAAAGAAAAAGGAAAGCGAAAGATGGTTGATAATTGTTAGAGGGGTGACAATAATGCATTCACCGAAATCCGCAAATATGTATGCCTCATGTTTATACCAAAATTATACCACTTTTGGGCCGTTTCAAATTACTAAAACTATATGCCAAAACTATATCCCCTAAAAGAAAAAGGAAAGCGAAAGATAGTTGATAATTGTTAGAGGGGTGACAATAATGCATCCACCGACAGAGAGAGAGAGGGTTGGCCACGAAGAGAGAGAGAGGGGTGGCCACGAAGAGACGGGGAGGGGTATACTGCCGTTAGATCGGTTGATCAACGGTTCGTGGAGTCGATTCGTGTGACAACGGCTCAACCAATCGGGATAAGTTTGGGCTTCGAGAGCATTTGTGACGAACTTGAGGGCAAAAACTGAGCAGTACTAACAATCCAAGGGCACATAAATAGTAAATAGACTAAGGGATTCAAACAAAAAGAATTACAAAATGAAAAATGCGTGTTTTGTACAATATAATTCATATTGGGCTACATCAAATTATTTACCATTCAAATATACATGAGTGTGACAATTATGGCATCATTTAGACAAACTATGTTTTTGGGGAAGATGTTTTGCAAAGGGGTTTGAGTGGAAAACCATGCATCTTCATAGCTACACTAGTGATTCTGAGAAGTGGCAATTTGTGGTAAAACTTGATTTATATATATTTGTTAAGGTTTTCTTGGTGGCAGGTTGCGTAGGAAGACTCCATGAGTAGGTGCCACTATGTTTTTATTTTTTTTTGATTTTTTTTGCGCATGAAATGACTCAATTAGATATGTTAATCTCATTTGTTGACTCTCTGTTGACTAGCTACTTGAGGGTAAAACTGAGTATATTGCACTTGCCAGTCTAAGTACTCGAGGGGAAGCGAGTACGGATAAAATTTACGTATAAGGCCCGAGGTTATAGCCGAGTACACCAAACGTCCCGGGGTTAGACTCGTGTCGCGGTGCACGCTGCCAGCCGTGCATAGCGGACGCGTGTTGCGGTACACGCCACCTTCGTCTTTATAGAGCCCTTTTTCTCTTCCTCGACGCACTTTCTCACCGCAACCGCCTCTCTCTGTCCCATCATCTTCTCCACAACCGAAGAAAAAACCCCGAAGAAAACCGCCGGCGATGGAGAAGAATGAGATGCCCATTGTCGGCGCATCAGCCGCCGGCGCATCGGCCGCTGCCCCGTCCAGGCCCTCGTTGCTTTGCTTCCAACGTAGCAGCCGGTGCATCAGCCGCCGGCGCATCGGCCGCCGCCACCGTCCAGGCCCCCGTCGCTTGGGACCCGTACGAACCAGCGCCGTACGTCGCGCCGGAGAACCCCTACGGCACCAGCATCATCGACGACGAGCCGAAGGTAACCCTTTGCTCCCTTGTTCTTATCCCATTTCAATCCTTTTGTGTTAGATCTAGCGTTATTAGGGTTCGTCTGTTCCTTGTTCAATCCATTTGTGTTAGATCTAGCGTTATTAGGGTGCTCTGTTCCCTAGTTCAATCCATTTGTGATTTGCTTTTGTTTAAGATTTGTGCCGATGATGATGAATATTTGGGCACAAATTGATTCAGGGTTTGGTCAGTAAACAATTGGTGTGTACAAATTTGTTGTGCATGATCTTTGGTTTATCGACTCAAATCTGGATATAAGTGTGTCCAATGTAACCGAGGCTACCTCTTTTTTTCGAGCCCATATTATCATGCATGATCTTTGTTCACTCTCTGTTCCATCATCGTTGCAATTGACTCCGTCTTTTTTGCACGATCTTTGGTGCTACGTGACAGGTGCAGAGCAGCGACATCGATAGCGACGACGAGTCCTTCCACACCAAGACTCGTCACGTCTTCAGGAGGCTGCAGTCCGGCCATTACGATGGCCCCTTTGCTCGAGGCATTTACAAGTGCCCGTTACGCAGCTGAGAAGCTCCGCGCCACCGACTTCAACTGCACTGGTGAACCATGCTGAATCCATTGGCGGATGCGGCGCTAGAGTTGGAACGACGGTGAACGTGCATGCGTTCATGGCCAAACACAAAGCACTTGGGATTCACTCGCGCAACCTCCAGGGCGAGTCACGGGCGCAACCTGGAGGCGTTGAACATGCCTACTCGCACTCTTCGTATGTGACTCGCTCTATCTATAGAGCAGCTTAAATTCATGTAAAATGTAGCTTATGTTGTAGGGTTCTATCTCGTACTCATCGTTGGATCTGTCGTGAACATATCTATTCTATGTTGGCTGCTGTATGCAGCTTATCCTATATTTTTTCTGGATTTGTGCCCTAGATTTCCTACCTGATTGGTAAAAACGAAGGCATAAAGAAATGAATGTCGTTAAAAAACAGAAGGAGAAGCTGCTCTAGATTTGCTACCAATTTGGGATATCAAATATGAATGAGATCGAGCGAGAGAGAGGAAAAAGGTACATTGAAAACTGCTAATCTGGGTGAAAGAGATAGAAACCACTTGTGCCCACGTCCCGGACCCACACGGCTCCACACGCTACAGCCCCACATGCTACGGCCCCACACGCTACGGCCACACACGCTACGGCCACACAAACATGGTCTCGTCCTGTCCCACGCGGTTCCTTCCTACCAGCCCCACACGACGCGGCCCCACAAACGACACGACCCCACTCGTCAGCACGGAACGGTCAACTTAACGGAATCCTGCCGTCCGAGCTGCTTCTGCTCCTTCTGCGGGTTTCAGACAAAGGCTGGGGTAAAACTGAGGAAAAACTAAGGAGCTGGGGAAAACTGAGCACAACTAAGGACCCGAGGGCACAGAAATAGAAATCCCTTGAAAATACTATTGTCTTTTTATACGATATCTTAGAAAAAATGTACTTATGCTACTTTTGGAAAAATATACTCACTCCACCGTTTGCTGCCTTTTTCAGCTGGGAGACTCACCCCACCGTCCGACCTTTTTTTAGCCAGGAGAAATACTACGGCCTTCTTTTGTAGCCACTCCGGAAACAAAATTACTTGGTCGTCCACCATCTCTTTTAGCTACAAAATAATACAGCCTTTTTTATGTTATCTCCAAGGAAAATTATAGTTACCCTAACATGTTCATGTGCTCATGAACAGTAACGAACATGAATGCCCACCGCCTCTTTCAGCCGGGGGGAAATACTACTGCTTCCTTATGTACCAACTTCGGAAATAAAAAATACTTTACCGTTTTCCGCTTATTTTATCCGGGAAAATACTATTACCTTCTTTCTCCTTAGAAAAATATAGTTACTCCACTATTCCTCGCCTATACTACTGCGACATTGTTGCCTCTTTTATCCGATGAAATACTATGGTCTTTTTCTATGGCACCATCCGTAAATATAGCTACGTCCCTGTCCTTCAACTATGTTACTGTCATCTTTTACCTGTGAAAATACTACTACACCACTTGACGTGGGCATTACCCTTCGGGTAACC
>NC_061513.1:84235725-84259636 GCF_022539505.1 Lolium rigidum
GATGTTATTAAAGTAGTTTATTCCTCCTGCACGGTGTAATGGTGACGAGTGTGTGCATCGTGTAGTACTTGGCGTAGGCTATGATTGTGATCTCTTGTAGATTATGAAGTTAACTATTGCTATGATAGTATTGATGTGATCTATTCCTCCTTTCGTAGTGTGAAGGTGACAGAGTGTGCATGCTATGTTAGTACTTGGTTTGGTTATGTTGATCTGTTATGCACTCTAAGGTTATTTAAATATGAACATTGAATATTGTGGAGCTTGTTAACTCCGGCATTGAGGGTTCGTGTAATCCTACACAGTTAGTGGTGTTCATCATCCAACAAGAGGGTGTAGAGTCTAGCATCTATTTATTTATTCTGTTATGTGATCAATGTTGAGAGTGTCCACTAGTGAAAGTATGATCCCTAGGCCTTGTTCCTAAATAATGCTATCGCTGCTTGTTTACTGTTTTACTGCATCTTTACTTCCTGCAATATTACTACCATCAACTGCACGCGGCGCCGTTACTACTGCTCATATTCATTCATACCACTTGTATTTCACTATCTCTTCGCCGAACTAGTGCACCTATTAGGTGTGTTGGGGACACAAGAGACTTCTTGCTTTGTGGTTGCAGGGTTGCATGAGAGGGATATCTTTGACCTCTTCCTCTCTGAGTTCGATAAACCTTGGATGATCCACTTAAGGGAAACTTGGTGCTGTTCTACAAACCTCTGCTCTTGGAGGCCCAACACTGTCTACAAGAATAGAAGCACCCGTAGACATCAGTAGTATAGACGACGGACAGTGAAGTAATTTTATTTTCTGAAATGACCGTACAAGAAGGTAGTAGTATTGTCTCCGGATGCAAGAGGAGACAAATGGTGTAATAATAGTATTTTGCTCGGATAAAGATGGCAGTAGTATAGACGAAGAATAGTGCTACATTTTCCGATGGTGACGTAGAAAAAGGTAGTAGTAGTACTTTTATAGATGAAAGAGACGTCAAATGGTTGCAATAGTACAGGCGATGAATGGTGGAGAAATTACATTTTTTCGAGGGGATACTCGTAGGGAAGGTTGTAATATTTTTTTAGATAAAATATGTACACGGTGACATATTTTTTTGGATCTAAAGTTGCTACAGAAAAGGACAATAATATTTTTTCCGACTGGAATTCATGAGCACATGGACACGATGGAATAACATTACTTTTCCCAAAAGATACAGTGGAGAAGACAATATTATTTTCCCGACTAAAAGAGGCGGCAAACGGTGAAGTGTTTTTGTCCCCAAAGATGCTACAAAAAAAAAACAATAGTATTTCTTTCTGTTGAAAGAGGGGATGGACGGTGGAGCAAATATATTTTTTCAAAGATATAGTCAGTATATTTTTTCGAAGTTACCATAGAAGAAGGCTATATTATTATTCAAAATAAAAGATGGCAGAGTAACTATATTTTTTTAAAAAATTAATGTTTTGTAAGAATAACAGATTCAATGTATGGTGCAGTATTATTTTCTAAAGAATGTTCATGTAGTAATTTTGATATGGTACTGTTCATGTGAAATGAACAGTACCAGATGGCTGGAGAGGCAGCAAACCCATCCAGCTTTTATATATAGTACTAGGAAGGTCCAGCGCGGCGGCACGCCGCGCCCCTTGTGTGATATTCACACCGTCTTTAGGGTATATATATGTATAGATGTGACAATTAAATTTGACTATGTTGTTTGTATGGTTGTCTCAGGTAAGGCAGTGATTAGCTCAATGGGGGCAGATCTATACTTTGTTGTGGAACTGTGGGTCCAAAGATAGTAGATGACCAAACATTGTAGACTGAGTTAACCATGAAAACAAATGACAGATCATCCCAAAATTGTGCTACCACAGTAAACTCCAGTATGGAACAGCGGACACAATCTGGAGATGGAACTAAAAGTTTAATCCCACCGGTATAATGCAAATCTTGGAGATAACATAGATTGATTGGGAAGGGACAGCCGTCCACCACGGTAAGGCCCAATATAAGAAAATCGATGTTTCCCGCTTATACGTTTAGAGTGCTCCCTATACTAAGAAGGCACACCACAATGCTTGCACGCATGATAAGAGCTACCATACTACGATTTGCCAGGCCTTGTAGGTAGAAAAATAAAAACCTAGAAGAAGACATTAGAAAGAAGAAGCCAATGAAGCAAGACCAAAAAAAATGTATAAACAAAATTATACTTACATCCTGTAAGATAGTTACAAACTCTGAAGAAAAACACAACTGAACATTTATCAGGTACCTACATACAACACCCACAAAGTGAGTAGACCGTACACAGAAAGAGCAAGCAGAAGCTGGCATGCAACAGTTGGAACCTATTGTAATCCTTTCGCATGCAGCTACATAGGTGATTACTATGCTACACTGTTGTTACAGTGGCTGTCATGTATAGTTACCATGCCTATGTCTAAATGAATTGTTTCTATGATACCCTTAGTGGGCATAGCTTCTGTATCTCGCATGGATGGTCTGCTTATATGTTTGTCTTTCGCATCGGTGACGATAAACATGTCAAGTGTACATGTTGATCTCTCCTCTAGCTGCTCTCTAAACTGACCGATGAAAGTGGTTGGCACATAACCTTTCATTGTGTTTCCCTGCAGTACTGACCAAGGCAAAATTTGTATTGTGAAAGCAGATAAGTCTGTCAGCAACGAACAGTATAGCAACCAAGGATTCCTTATTGAATGAATTTTGGTAGCCGCATGGATATTTTAAAGCACGCATACGGGATGCCTGAGAATGTAATGTGTTAACCTTACAAATAAGTCCTGCTAGCAGTGTGGCCTATCTGCCTAAAATGACTCGCTGAGACTGAATATTGTGCAAATGCAGAGAACCAAGTAGTTGTTGGTCTTTCATTTTTTTCCATAATAGTGTACCTCTAAAATTTACGCACTCGTGCTAATATGCACTGTGATGAGCTTGGGAGGGGAAAAATCAACACACTATTTACCGCAATTGGTTCCTCCCTGAGAAGATAAAAGAGGAAACAAATAAGCTAACCAACAGCTAGTGCTCTGGTAATTAATGGACTATATCGATTTTAAAAATCAGAGATACATCTTAGGATACTGCAGAAATATATCAATACCCCATGTTGTGCAACAATAAGTGTGTTAACTAAACATGCATCATGAAAATATGTGTTGGGTATTGCACCTCGTGGTCGACCATGATGAAATCCAATTCATACAGATTTCTGAATTTATATTCCAAGACACACGTTGACCAAAGTTTCTGCATTGCCCTTGTGACCTAGACACAACTATCTACTTTAGTACAGGGATAAATATGTGCATGACAGGCAGTCAAAAAAAAAATGGCAATCCAAGAGGAACCATTAGAGAGATTTCTAAATATAGGTTATATAGTGTTTTCTATTGAGGACATACTCAATTCATAAGATGCAAAAATGTAGGAATCAGAAAACACAGCAGTATGAAAATTTGTAGAGTTGGAACCTCTTAACCCTATATGAATGGTAGTTATAGCAGCCGGCCCCAAATTAAATAGTATTTCATTCCCCCCACAGAAAAAACAATTGAAACCTGAATTGGTGGATTCAAAGGAATAATATTCAGTGCCAACATGCCTAAATCAAAAAACTTTGGAAAGAGCATCCATAAATGAAAGAATGGTTAAACCCTATTTTTAACATGGGAGCTTTGGGAATCTGAACAGCTGTGAAAGAAGAAAAGGCTTGGCTGTAGACTTTTGGGAATTCTGACAGTGGTTGGAAAAGAAAAGGTTTTTAACAATTATATGGTGATTTTAACTAAAAGGAAAATCAAATCTTCTAAATAAAAATAGTTTGCATATACCAAGTGTGTAAATTCAAATTCAAGATATTAAGTATGGTATGATAAATAAATAAAAGCAATAGAGCACTCACACTGGCCCTTAGGAAAATTGCAGGCAGGTCCACAATCATAGAATAATAATCCTCCACCTCGAGTTCCCCAAGGCACGCGGCGAAAAAGCGAAAAAGTTCAAATCTTTTACTCTGGACATAAGGGCGTGAGGCATACATGGTAAGACACTAACCTGCAATTTGCCACAAAAAATATAAGTAATAAAATGATCTGGTTTAATGTGAAGAACATTTAGAAGATATCCATAGCTATGTACAGTACATGCAAGAAGGAAAAAGGTACATCTAACAGGGAACTAACTATAATTCTGCATACACCCAACCAAAAATTAAGGGTCTCAATGTGCGATTCAGATCCAGCACCATCAGAGATTCAGAATGCAGTCCTACAAAATGTAAGAGCAGAGTACTTCCCCTTGGCATACAGGACAGGCGACAGGGGATTGAGCCACTTGCTCTTCCTGTACACTAAGGCTAAATCTGTGCGCTCCTACATAGATTCTCTATTACATATCAATCCTAAAAATAGGGTCGACATGCACTAAGCCTTCGTAATTCATGTGGTCTTTTGGACAGAGGTCCCTGCTCCAAAAATATTGGCTGCATGAAAACAAAATTCATCCATGTTTTTTTCCCTGGAACCAATTAGATTATGACAATTGCAAAGATAGTTTAAGAAAACTAAGTAGTGGCTAACAAATCTTAGCAACTTGTTAATCTTCCTCATTCTGGGAGAAACATATACGATATCAAGAGTGAAGAAACATTAGTTACTTGAAATAACGATGGAAGAAAGACACAAATCAACTAATACCAACTTGTTGGTATACTACTCTGAATAAAATTAAAGAACAGGTTGTTACACTGCTCTGGATTAAAACAAAACAGGTAGTATACAGCAACAGGTAGAAGACGGTACCAAATTACATTCAGTAGCCATACTGGAGGTTTTGTCTAACACTACCCGCTGTGGCAATTAGCTTAATGGAGCTGTAACATCAACATGTACCACAACTGAAAGCATACAATCTAATGCTTAGTCTCTGTCTAGAGCAATCATCATAAGCATATGCTTTCAGTTTGTATGAAGCAATCTGATACTTAGTCCATGTCTAGAGCAATCACCTCTAAAAAGGGTGACGCTCACGAGAGCAACCAATTGGGTCTGGCCGGCCTAGCAACAACCAGGTGCTTTGCTGCTACATGAAGCCAAAGTACTCAAACTCAAGTTTCAGAGAATATTTGAAGAGTAGCGTTGGCATCGCTCACCAATGTATTTTCCTGGTGGTATGTGCGGTCGCAGGTACTCTGTGGTGGCAAGCTCATCTCGGCCGGCTGCGCGGCGCTGGTCCGCTAGCCCTGCGCGGCTGCTTCGGCAACAGGCAGACGCGTTCCGTGGGAGGATAGGCACCGCGGCGGTAGCGTGCTTGGCCGCGGCCGTCTCAGTCGCCGCGCTGACCAAGGACGCGTCGAAGTGGGCTCCTCCGCCTGGGCGGTGCGCTGCTGGCCCTGCGCCGCCGGCGATGGTGCGCTGGTGACTCTGCGAAGCGATCCATGGCGGCAGCATCGGATCCCGGCCGTCAGTCGTCGAAAGGCTGCAGCCCGCTTCCGCGTCCAGCGATGACCATGGCGGCTCCCGCGTCCAGCGCCAGCCGCCTCCGTTTTCTCGCCTCGAGCCAAACCAGCGCTGCTCAACTCCGCCGGTACACCAACGCATCCGCCAGCACACTCTCCGTCGACCCCTTCTTTCGTTCGATAGCGAGGAAGAAGAGGAGAAGATGGAGGCGAGAGATGAGGACGGCGCGGGAGACCGGCGGCCGGCGGGAGACGGGAGAGAGATGAGGGGACGAAGGGGATAAGGACTCTCCCGAGGTGGAGCCCACATGGGGACGTGTGTCCAGGCGCTCGATCTATTCGTGGTGCACCGCTTTGCCGCTTTACCGCACCGCTTTGCACGGTTAAATCCAAGAAATAAATCGGGAAAAAAAGGAAAATCGAGGTACTGTAGATGGCTACAGTAACTCAAATCGCTCTCGTTTAAGCAAACCTGCTCAGCTTTGATATAGTTAGTTTGATATAGTTAGTTATAATAATAAGCGAAGCAATGATTTGAGAGTATCTCAATTAATCACTAGTAGAATTTTGATTATTTCGACGCAACATACTAGGATCATATGGTGTAGAAGGTTTGCAATCAGCATAGTCAAATCTCAACCATAGCTCACTTGGTTAGGGAAGTGGATGTACAACTCAACCAACGAAGTTCAAATCCCACGCGGACCCAAATTTGGGTTTTTATTATTTCAAAAAATTGTTGTAAGGGATTCTCATCAAAGAAAAAAAAATCGACATAGTGAGATTGCACAACCGTAATCCCATTATTTCCATCTCTCAATTCCTGGATGTTCAAGATAATGATACATGTTAAATTTATTTTTGAAATTTGTAGTTTATTAGGTCATATTCCAACATATTTGCATCTTATTTGAACTTATTATCAAGTTTCTAATGATTTATGGGATTTTCCAAAAAAAACCCAATTTTGGTATTAACTCAGGATGGCACAAAAGCCCCATGTTATTGCTTTTTTACCTTTAGGAAGTTTTGTGACTCTAAATTGAAGGAAATGTCAAAAAGAGCGCTACGGAGTTTTTGATACGAATCCAATGATTTCAACTAGAGCATCAGGAGCCTAGCAAGAAAGCCAAGAGAGCCCATGGCATGTGACCCACCATCGATCGTGTCAGGGCGTGAGGGGGTATCCACCCTATGTTGCCCGATTGACCTCAAATGTTTTGTGTACATACTTGTTTTTTACCTTAAACCATCCATATATACCCCTGATATTTATTTCACGATGGATGAAAGCGGAGAAGAAACCACGAAAAACATATTCCGCAGTTCGTCGCCGGAGGAACATTGAAGGAGAACCATTGCCCAAATCTCCTTCGACCGCCTCTCCTCTTTCACCAACGCCTACACACGTGGTATCCACCATGAAGGAGGGATTAGTGCACCCATGGACTTAAGGTTTATGGTAGTAACTTGATCGAATATCTCTATCTATTACCATCATGTTAGTTCATATGAGCTGTTGACGAGGCGGTTCCTCGGCAATGCCCACGATGAGGGGCTTGGGTTTTAGAGAAAGGCGACGACGGAAGTTCCGGGAGCGAGGCGGTACACGACGTACCCAGGTTCACGCCCCCGCGGTGGAGGGTCGCTACGTCCCGCTAGCAATCCACTATATGAATATATGTATATGTGGGTCCGCCATAGGCGGAGTTGTTGGATCTAGTCTAGTTCTAATCCGCGGGTTGCGGTGTCTAGGCGTGTTGCCTCTAAAATTATGTTTCGATTGTGTATGTCTAAGGGGTGCCCCCGCTCGGCTTTATATATCAGCCAAGCTAGGGTTTACAAGAGTCCTGGTAGGATTCGTATTGGAGTCTTCTTTCCTTGTAGTCCAAGTTGAGGCGCGTGTAGGTCCAGCTTGTCAAGTCCTTGTGCTGGTCCAGCTTCATAGTTTGCACCGGGTATGGCAATGTCGGGTACCCGAAGGGTTATGCCCACGTCAGTAGCCCCCGAGTGTCTGGCCGAAGTGAAGCTTCGGGCAGGGACTAAAGTTGTCTTCGCCGAATGTCTTGATCATCTGTTGAATCTTGTGCTTGATGTAGAGTCGAAGTTGCTTTCTGTCGGGTGGCGCGAAGCGCTCCCGATGGGAGTAGCCCCCGAGTCTATGGGCGGGTGCTTGCAGCCACGCATAGACTCAAGTTGTACTACTCGAAGATCTTGATTGTTGATGCTGATGTCTTCAACTTTATTCTTCTTTGTTGGCGAGGTTGCCATATTTTTTTTATCGGGTGCGCGACTAGCGCTCCCGATGGGAGTAGCCCCCGAGCCTGTAGATAAATATGAAATAGTTATGTATAGGGTGTAAAAAATGCTAAGTCAAACACCGTAAACTTTTTCAAGTTCCGAGAACTTGATGCCGATGACTCTGATGTTGCCATAGATAGAGGAGTTGATGATTCGGATGATATCCCAGAGGAGCCGATGATTGAGATGATGGCCCTGAAGAGACGATGATTGAGATGATGGCCCAGAGGAGCCGATGATTCGGATGATACCCAGGAGGAGCCGATGATTCGGATGCTGGCCCAGAGGAGCCGATGATTCGGATGATGGCCCAAAGAAGCCGATGATTTGGATGATATCCTGGAGGAGACGATAATTTTATCGGGTGCGCGTCCCGCGCTCCCGATGGAAGTAGCCCCCGAGTTTGGGCACTGATGCTTGCAACCGTGAGTAGACTCAAGTCGAGCAACCCGATGTTTACAGTTTTCTTCAGGTGCCGTTGACACATTGTTGTCTATTTCAAGGGGCAAAACGCACCTTGAGCATCGTTGATGCCATTGTTTGTAAGTTTTTTTGGTAGGTACATGTACATGCACTTTTACCGTGTCAATGCCGTTGGCAAATTTTGAAGGAGCAAATCTTAATTGCCCGTTTAAGCGTATGTGTATTCGTTGGTCAGCAAATTGTTTGAGTGATCAGCTCGTGTTGCAGGTCTTGCTAAACCCGTTGTATGTGCAACTTTGCTTTCAACCGATATATGTTCTGACAGCAGCTCCCGACTGTATCGGAAGCACTAACTCTGCCGATGAGCCCGTTGTTTTTTGATATTTCCATAAGTAAAATATCGAACGTGGGTTGTTTTCGTACGTGTTTCACGATCCTTGCTATCTGCGGCACTCTTTGAGGCATCTATAGCAAAGGAATCGAGTAAGGTCTCTGTTGTTTCATGATCCTCGCTATCTGCGGCACTCTTTGAGGCATCTATAGCAAAGGAAAATAGCAAGGTCTTTGTTGCTTCATGATCGTTGCTATTTGCGGCACTCTTTGAGGCATCTATAGCAAAGGAAAATAGCAAGATCTTCGTTGCTTCATGATCCTTGCTATTTGCGGCACTCTTTGAGGCATCTATAGCAAAGGAAAATAACAAGATCTTCGTTGCTTCATGATCCTTGCTATTTGCGGCACTCTTTGAGGCATCTATAGCAAAGGAAAAGAACAAGGTCTCCGTTGATTTTGCATCATAGCACTCGTAATTTCAGAGGCTTTTTCATTATCCTTGCTATCTGCGGCACTCTTTGAGGCATCTATAGCGAAGGAAAAGAGCAATGTCCCCGTTGATTACCATCCATTGCAGCACTCGTATTTTCAGAGGCTTTTAGATGATAACTTTAGGTATAAGAAGTCTTCATTTCCTCTTGAATTCCAATACACCGCCGCTCCCGATGGGAGTAATAATTCCAGCACACCGGCGCTCCCGATGGGAGTAATAGTCTTCATATCTTCTTGAATTCCAATACACCGGCGTTCCCGATGGGAGTAATAATTCCAGCACACCGGCGCTCCCGATGGGAGTAATAGTCTTCATATCTTCTTGAATTCCAATACACCGGCGCTCCCGATGGGAGTAATAATTCCAGCACACCGGCGCTCCCGATGGGAGTAACCGCAATAGCTCGAAGATATTTCAGGAGCCCCCGAGTAATTCCAGCGCTCCCGATGGGATCGCATCGGGTCGATATTAAATAAGATGATATCCACGGAGGTAATGACGTAATGGCCTTCCCGATCACCGGGTGTGGTGAAGAGAAGAGGAACACTTAGTTCTGCAGGCGCAGTCGAAATAATTGCGTGCCCAAAGATAATCCACGTGGCAAGCGCAGTCGAAATAATTCCGCGGACATAGATAGTCCATGCAGCAGGCGCAGCCAAAATAATTCCGCGGACAAAGATAGTCCATGCGGCAGGCGCAGCCGAAATAATTGTGCCACCAAAGAAAGTCCACGCGGCGCCTAGCTGACGTGGCCGATGAAGAGGACGCGGTTGACATAGCTGATCCACTGCGGATGAGCATCCGAATTTATCGGGTCCGTAATGTCGGGTCCGCGGCAGGCGAGCCCCCGAGTAAGAAGAGTGCGCGATGGCGGGCGCGGTCAGCCGAGCAGGGCAGTCGACGGGCGAGCTCCCGAATATATCAAGCCCGTGATGCAACGAGCGAGCCCCGAGCGTGGCGGCTATGCGCGGTGAAGCGGTCGAAGCTTGTTCCGATCGGCAATGGCGGAGTTGAAGTATTTCTAGCCTTCCTTTGATTAAGCTGCTTTTCCTTTGCAATAGACCTTGTACGTTTCCGATAGGATGCAGCCGAGCAACTTTAAGTTTCCAATCTGATCGTGGCCTCTGCTCCTTGCGTGAATCTTCTTTGTATTTACATAAAGTAGGTTGCCTTTTCTTTGCTTCAAATTCTTCTTTTGCTTTCAATCTTTTTTCCTTGAAACCTGAGCTGTCGGCATCATCTACGTGGGCACACAGCAGATTGATTTCCTGGCTGTCGGGAGTGCTGGCTGCATTGTCCGCGGGCACGGTCCTGTACATAGATCGATTTGGTTGGCCCCTGGTCTTGGAATTGATCGCATCGACCAGCAGACGATGAAGCCTTCACACCAGGTTCACGCGGAACCATGCATGGTTGAAGATGTTGGTGCCGACGAGTTAGCCGATGATGAGCTTGATTATGATACAGATGGGTCCCGCCCGGATGACGAAATCCAGTCGTCGCACTTCCCACAGACGGCGCCAATTGACGAGGCGGTTCCTCGGCAATGCCCACGATGAGGGGCTTGGGTTTTAGAGAAAGGCGACGACGGAAGTTCCGGGAGCGAGGCGGTACACGACGTACCCAGGTTCACGCCCCCGCGGTGGAGGGTCGCTACGTCCTGCTAGCAATCCACTATATGAATATATGTATATGTGGGGCCGCCATAGGCGGAGTTGTTGGATCTAGTCTAGTTCTAATCCGCGGGTTGCGGTGTCTAGGCGTGTTGCCTCTAAAATTATGTTTCTGATTGTGTATGTCTAAGGGGTGCTCCTGCCTGGCTTTATATATCAGCCAAGCTAAGGTTTACAAGAGTCCTGGTAGGATTCGTATTGGAGTCTTCTTTCCTTGTAGTCCAAGTTGAGGCGCGTGTAGGTCCAGCTTGTCAAGTCCTTGTGCTGGTCCAGCTTCATAGTTTGCACCGGGTATGACAATGTCGGGTACCCGAAGGGTTATGCCCACGTCAGCTGTCCTACATGATTACGGTGTAACATATGTGATTCATATGGTGGACCTTTGATTATGAGATTAAGAACTTCCCGTTAAGTTGAGATGTTCCATAGATGCATGTTGTGATAAGGACCAACGTGATCCAATAAGGTTTTTGGCCCAATCTTTCACGGCGATCTCCATATAGATAGTAGAAATACCTGATTAGACGAAGATCTAATAGTGCAATCTCAGAAACGCGCAAACGTTGTGCAGAAATAAATCAACAACACGCTCTTCAACAACTTTAATAAAGAAATCACAATCACGAAGGTTTTTAGACAGCTCCCTCGAAACTCGATATGGTGATTTTACCCTAAACAACACATCGTGTTTAATCTCAAAAACATAACCTAACTTTTACATCAACCGGACCTAGGCTTTATATATCAGCCGCACACCCTACAAGCTTGGAAAGTAAAACTCATGATCTATCTCTAATGCAAAATAAAAAATATTATAATATGGTGGGCCCCAACCAATGGCCTTCAGAGATAGCTGATCACGTATACACCACTGCTGGCGCTGCTGGTGGACCATACTGGACCGTGGTCCAGTCTTCTAAAATTGCAAAAAAAAATCAGGGTGTTTTATATCTCAGCGCTATGGGCCGGTATGTTCTAACTGGTGGAACTTGAAGCTTCTCTAGTTTACCAGCTAGGCCACGTTCCGTTCTGTACATCTTCTCCATTATCTGCTTCACAGTATGTTTCTAAATTTCCCCATGGCTGCTAGCTAGGTCTTCTTTCTTCCCCAAAATCCCCATCTCCTAGCCACATATTTCTCATTCCCCTTCACCCGGTTCTAGCCAACTCAAATGGCTGTTGCACATCTTGTCTTGGGATTTTCTCAGAAGTTCTAAAGCTTGAGCATCAGATCAGCTAGGTATGCAACACACGGGAGCGTCTCTTCTCCTATCTTGTTTTACAAATCCTTTGTTGGAATGGAGCTTTTTCGGTTGCTTGATTATTCTAGATAAATATCAATGTTAATTAAATGTTGAATCAGTGTTTGCCGATTGGAGATATCCGTGTATTTTAGCCACACATTGTTTGAGATTTTTATATCCTTTGCAATTTGGATAAACTGATAATTAGGTGTTTGTAAAATCCAGTTCAACTAATGAGTGTGTGTTCTATCTTGAAATTGCAGTTGTGATTTGTGATTGTTCTATGGTTACAGATTCTGCATTCTTTTTTTTCAATTGACCCCTCCTTTGATGTGCGTCTAGCTCCCCCAATGTATATACCTATGTTCTCGTTTTTTTTCTCGAAATGGGGTATGCCCCGGCTTCTGCATCATGACGATGCACACGGCCATTTATTAGAAAAAGATTCAAAATAGTATGGTTTACAACTCACGCATCACCGATGATTGATACAAAAATCAACCATCGAAAACAACACATACTATGAGTACACCTCAATATAGCCTTCTAGTATGTCGCCAACCAGCCTGGCACAAAATATCCTGAGCGACCATCAGGAGTCGTATGCATCCAGAAGCCATGACATCCTGCTACCCCTCCGGAGAGAGTTGGGCCCAAAGTTGGACCCAATGGGAGACCATATGGATAACCTGAAAGAAATAAAAAGATGTTTTTTTGTAAAAAATTATATCATTTCTGACCCTCCAAATAGACCAACATAAAGCAGAAACCCCAATCCGGATAAAAGCCTTAGATTGTCTATCTACTCCATTTAACTAATTACCAAACATATTAGTAATATTGGTGGGAGATGGAAGATCATAAGTGAAATTAACCGTACGCCATAAAAGCTTAGCTAAGGGGCAGTCAATAAAAAGGTACTGTATGGTCTCCTGTTCCCCACAAAAAACACATTTTATACATCCATTCTAATACCGTTTAGCTAGATTGTCCTTGGTTAAGAGAACCTTATTACTCAAAAACCACATGAAAATCTTAATCTTAAGCGGAATTTTAACCTTCCATAGATATTTTCTCATAAATGGGGTATGGTCACATATCAGATCTTCATACATCGACTTCACTGTAAACAAACCATTAGGTGTCAACTTCCAAACAAAACGATCATCCTCTTCATTCAAATTTACCATAATTAGTTTCCGACATAATTGTAACCATGAAGTCCACTTGTTACCACTCAACACCCTCCGGAATGTAATATTCAACGGTGTTTGGGCTAACACCTGTGCGACTGTGATGTTCTTATGGTATACAATATTATACAAGGACGGATACTGCTGAGCCAAAGAAGTATTTCCTAACCAGGTATCTTCCCAAAAGCGGATATTCATACCATTACCCACTTTGAAAAAACCCTTAGAAAAAACTCCTAATTGACCTCCATCAATCCTTTCCAAAAAGGGGAGTCAGTAGGTCTAGCTTGCACCTCCGATAATGTCTTCTGTCTTAGGTATTTATTATGTAGCAATTCTTGCCACATCCCGTCTTCATTAAGAAGTTTAAAGAGCCACTTACTCAATAAGCATCTATTTTTGATTTCGAGAACCTCAATACCTAAGCCCCCTTGATCTTTGGGTCGACAAACAATGTTCCATTTTGTAAGGTGGTATTTTCTTTTGTTTTCGTCGGACTGCCAAAAGAACCTAGATCTATAGAAGTCCAAACATTTCCTTACCCCAACAGATATGGGCATGCAGGAAAGACAACATAAACATCGGTAAGCTAGTTAATACTGAATTGATAAGAACTAACCTATCACCATAGGATAGTAACTTTCCTTTCCAACATCCTAATTTACTCTCAAACCGTGTTTCTACCGGATACCAATCCAAATTTCTGAGCTTTTTTTTTGTAATGGATTGGAATACCCAAGTATCTAAAGGGACGTTGTCCAGCATCACATCCAAAGATCTGCTTATATTGGTCCTCCTCCTCCTTTGCCTTTCCAAAACAAAAAAATCTCACTTTTATGGAAGTTAATTTTAAGCCCCGATAACTCTTCAAAGAGACATACAATTAATTTCATATTAACTACTTTGTCGAGGTCATAATCCAAAAAAAGGATAGTATCATCAGCGTACTGTAGTATAGAGAGTCCTCCCTCAACTAAACGTGGAATTAAACCTCCAACTTGACATCCTCTTTTGCTCGTTCAATTAAGATGGAAAGCATATCCACTACAATATTAAAAAGCATTGGAGATAGCGGGTCCCCTTGCCTTAGTCCTTTTTTTGTCTGAAAATAATGACAAATATCATCATTCACCTTCACCCCAAAACTACCCCCTTGAACAAACTGTTGCACTAAGCTCCCCCATTCTGGAGCAAAGCCCTTCATGCGCAAAGTTTGTTGTAAGAAAGGCCATTTCACCTTATCATAAGCTTTCTCGAAGACGATTTTAAATAACACCCCATCCATTTTCTTAGTATGTAATTCATGAATTGTTTCGTGAAGTATAACTACCCCTTCCAAAATATTTCTACCTGGCATAAAGGCTGATTCAGTTGGCTTTATAACTCTTGGGGCAATCCCCGAGATGCGATTTGTACCAACTTTAGTGAAAATCTTAAAACATACATTTAGCAAACAAATAAGTCTATATTGCTGTATTTGGACCGCATCCTCTTTCTTGGGTAGTAATGTGATCACACCAAAAATTAGTTTATAAAGAGGCAAATCTCCTTTGTTAACTGTGAAAACAAAGTCATCAGATCATCTTTTATTACTTCCCAATTTTTTTGATAAAACTCAGCTGGAAAACCATCTGGTCCAGGAGCTTTATTCGGTTCCATTTGAGAAATTGCCTCAAAAACCTCCTCTTCTGTAAAAGGGGCCATCAAGATCTCATTCTCTATTGATGAAATTTGCGTAATATCATGGATCTCCTCTTCAACTAAGGAAATATTGGTTGGTGCCGATGCCCTAAACAATTTTTTATAGAACTCAGCAATATAGACCTTCAAATTATCTTCCCCAACAATAGCTCCCTCTTGTTGCTCTAATTGGAAAAATTTCTTTTTTCGGTGTTTACCATTCGCTATCAAGTGGAAATACCTCATATTATTCCTCCCTTTCTGAATATGCTTAACTTTCGCTCTTTGGGCCCATTTAGACTCCTCTTCTCTTCTTAATTTGTTCAAACTATCATTTGCCTTTCTTAATTCATCTCTTTCATTTGTAGTTAGTAGATTTGTTTCCGCTTTCATATCAAGATGATCAATGATATTTAATAGTCTCTCTTTTTCTTTTTTATATTTTTCACTTTGATTCTTTGCCCATCCCTTAAGGAATCTTCTAATATGTCTTAACTTATTCAACCAAACCTCCATTGGACTAGCTCCACCTACAACTGATTTCCACTCCTTTACTATTGCTGGCGTGTAGTTGACACACGTCTGTTGGGAACCCCAAGAGGAAGGTGTGATGCGTACAGCAGCAAGTTTTCCCTCAGTAAGAAACCAATGTTATCGAACCAGTAGGAGTCAAGGAACACGTGAAGGTTGTTGGTGACGGCGTGTAGTGCGGCGCAACACCAGGGATTCCGGCGCCAACGTGGAACCTGCACAACACAATCACAATACTTTGCCCCAACTTAACAGTGAGGTTGTCAATCTCACCGGCTTGTCAGTAAACAAAGGATTAAATGTATGGTGTGGAAAATGATGTTTGTTTGCGAAGAACAAGTAAAGAACAGAGTTTGCGATAGATTGTATTTCAGATGTAAAAGAATGGACCGGGGTCCACCATTCACTAGTGGTGTCTCTCCCATAAGATAAATAGCATGTTGGGTGAACAAATTACAGTTGGGCAATTGACAAATAGAGAGGGCATAACAATGCACATACATATCACGATGACTACTATGAGATTTAATCGTGGCATTACGACAAAGTACATAGACCGCTATCCAAGCATGCATCTATGCCTAAAAAGTCCACCTTCGATGTTAGTATCCGCACTCCTTCCAGTATTAAGTTGCAAACAACGGACAATTGCATTAAGTATGGTGCGTAATGTAATCAACACAAATATCCTTAGACAAAGCATTGATGTTTTATCCCTAGTGGCAACAACACATCCACAACCTTAGAACTTTCCGTCACTCGTCCCGCATTCAATGGAGGCATGAACCCACTATCGAGCATAAATACTCCCTCTTGGAGTTACAAGTATCAACTTGGCCAGAGCCTCTGCTAGCAACGGAGAGCATGCAAGAACATAAACAACATATATATGATAGATTGATAATCAACTTGACATAGTATTCAATATTCATCGGATCCCAACAAACACAACATGTAGCATTACAAATAGATGATCTTGATCATGATAGGCAGCTCACAAGATCTAACATGATAGCACAATGAGGAGAAGACAACCATCTAGCTACCGCTATGGACCCATAGTCCAGGGGTGAACTACTCACACATCAATCCGGAGGCGATCATGGTGATGAAGAGTCCTCCGGGAGATGATTCCCCTCTCCGGCAGGGTGCCGGAGGCGATCTCCCGAATACCCCGAGATGGGATTGGCGGCGGCGGCGTCTCCGGGAAGGTTTTCCGTATCGTGGCTCTCGGTACAGGGGTTTTCGCGACGAAGGCTATAAGTAGGCGGAAGGGCAGAGTCGGAGGGATGACGAGGGGCCCGCACCATAGGGCGGCGCGGGCCCCTCCCTGGCTGCGCCGACCTATGGTCTGGCCACCTCGTGGCCCCACTTCGTATCCCCTCCGGTGTTCTGGAAGCTTCGTGGAAAAATAAGACCCTGGGCGTTGATTTCGTCCAATTCCGAGAATATTTCCTTTGTAGGATTTCGAAACCAAAACAGCAGAAAACAACAATCGGCTCTTCGGCATCTTGTCAATAGGTTAGTGCCGGAAAATGCATAATAATGACATAAAGTGCGTATAAAACATGTGAGTATCATCATAAAAGTAGCATGGAACATAAGAAATTATAGATACGTTTGAGACGTATCAAGCATCCCCAATCTTAGTTCCTACTCGCCCTCGAGTAGGTAAACGATAACAATGACAATTTCTGAAGTGACATGCTATCATAATCTTGATCAATACTATTGTAAAGCATATGAGATGAATGCAATGATTCGAAGCAATGGTAAAGACAATGATTAAACAACTGAATCATATAGCAAAGACTTTTCATGAATAGTACTTTCAAGACAAGCATCAATAAGACTTGCATAAGAGTTAACTCATAAAGCAATAAATTCTTAGTAGAAAGCTTTGAAGCAACACAAAGGAAGATATAAGTTGCAGTGGTTGCTTTCAACTTAAACATGTATATCTCATGGATAATTGTCAACATAAAGCAATATAACAAGTGCAATAGGTAAAACATGTAAGAATCAATGCACACAGTTGACACAAGTGTTTGCTTCTAAGATAGAAAGAAGTAGGTAAACTGACTCAACATAAAGTAAAAGAATGGCCCTTCGCAGAGGGAAGCATGGATTACTATTTTTGTGCTAGAGCTTTTCATTTTGAAAACATAGAAACAATTTTGTCAACGGTAGTAATAATTCATATGTGTTATGTATAAGACATCCTATAAGTTGCAAGCCTCATGCATAGAATACCAATAGTGCTTGCACCTTGTCCTAATTAGCTTGGATTAACACGGATTATCATTACATAACATATGTTTCAACCAAGTGTCACAAAGGGGTACATCTATGCCGCCTGTACAGAGGTCTAAGGAGAAAGTTCGCATTGGATTTCTCGCTTTTGATTATTCTCAACTTAGACATCCATACCGGGACAACATAGACAACAGATAATGGACTCCTCTTTAATGCTTAAGCATTCAACAACGGATAATATTCTCATAAGAGATTGAGGATTAGTGTCCAAACCGAAACTTCCACCATGATTCATGGCTTTAATTAGCGGCCCAATGTTCTTCTCTAACAATATGCATACTCAAACCATTTGATCATGAAAATCGCCCTTACTTCGTACAAGACGAACATGCCTAGCAACTCACATGATATTCAACAAAGGTGTAAAAGTTGATGGCGTCCCCAGAAACATGGTTATCGCTCAACAAGCAACTTATAAGAAATAAGATACATAAGCTAAATATTCTTTACCACAATAGTTTTTTAAGGCTATTTTCCCATGAGCTATATATTGCAAAGACAAGGAATGAAATTTTAAAGGTAGCACTCAAGTAATGTACTTTGGAATGGCAGAGAAATACCATGTAGTAGGTAGGTATGGTGGACACAAATGGCATAGTTTTTGGCTCAAGGATTTGGATGCACGAGAAGTAATCCCTCTCAATACAAGACTTAGGCTAGCAAGGTTGTTTGAAGCAAAATCAAGTATAAACCGGTACAGAAAAACTTACATAAGAACATATTGCAAGCATTATAAGACTCTACACTGTCTTCCTTGTTGTTCAAACACCTTAACCAGAAAATATCTAGACTCAGAGAGACCAATCATGCAAACCAAATTTTAACAAGCTCCATGTAGTTCTTCATTAATAGGTGCAAAGTACATGATGCAAGAGCTTAAACATGATCTATATGAGCACAACAATTGCCAAGTATCAAATTATTCAAGACATTATACCAATTACCACATGAAGCATTTTCTGTTTCCAACCATATAACAATGAACGAAGCAGTTTCAACCTTCGCCATGAACATTAAAAGTAATGCTAAGAACACATGTGTTCATATGCAACAGCGGAGCGTGTCTTTCTCCCATACAAAGAATGCTAGGATCCGAGTTTATTCAAACAAAAACAAAAATAAAAACAAACAGACGCTCCAAGTAAAGCACATAAGATGTGACTGAATAAAAATATAGTTTCACTAGAGGTGACCTGATAAGTTGTCGATGAAGAAGGGGATGCCTTGGGCATCCCCAAGCTTAGATGCTTGAGTCTTATTGAAATATGCAGGGATGAACCACGGGGGCATCCCCAAGCTTAGACTGTTCACTCTTCTTGATCATATTGTATCATCCTCCTCTCTTGATCCTTGAAAACTTCCTCCACACCAAACTCAAAACAAACTCATTAGAGGGTTAGTGCGTAATTGAAAATTCATATGTTCAGAGGTGACATAATCATTCTTAACACTTCTGGACATTGCACAAAGCTACTGAAAGTTAATGGAACAAAGAAATCCATCAAACATAGCAAAACAGGCAATGCGAAATAAAAGGCAGAATCTGTCAAAACAGAACAGTCCGTAAAGACGAATTTTTCTGGGGCACTTAACTTGCTCAGATGAAAAAGCTCAAATTGAATGAAATCTGCATACATATCTGAGGATCACGCACGTAAATTGGCAGAATTTTCTGAGTTACCTACAGACCGGGCTGCTCAATTTCGTGACAGTAAGAAATCTGTTTCTGCGCAGTAATCCAAATCTAGTATCAACATTACTATCAAAGACTTTACTTGGCACAACAATGCAATAAAATAAAGATAAGGAGAGGTTGCTACAGTAGTAACAACTTCCAAGACTCAAATATAAAATAAAAGTGCTGTAGTAAAATAATGGGTTGTCTCCCATAAGTGTTTTTCTTTAACACCTTTCAGCTAGGCGCAGAAAGTATGAATCAAGTATTATCAAGAGATGAAGCATTAGCATTCTTACCAGGGGGTTGGGAGTTTTCTCAACAATGCATTGTATCTTGTATATATAAGTAACTCCTCTTTCGTTGCTCCTAGGCTTACTATCCTCATCAAACAAATTTTCAGGAACAAGCCAAGCATAGTTATTTTCTAGAGCTTCATGCATTCCTAGGAGCTTACTAGGTATCGGTACCTTAATCTCCCCACCATCATTAACATTATTAGTGTACTTTATTCTATCCATGTCCATCTTTTCAAGTGTTTTTACAAAATCGGTATAAAAGCCAAGCCTCTTATGCTTAATAAAAACATTTCTAGCTTCTTTAGCTATATCATCAAATTCTCTAAGAAGGACCTCTAAAACAAAATCTCTCTTTTCCCCCCCTTTCCATATCAGAGAGTGTAAGAAACATATGTTGAATTATAGGATTAAGATTAAGGAATCTAGTTTCCAACATGCGTACTAAAGAGGCAGTAGCACTTTCATAAGTAGGAACAACTTTTACCAAGGATCTATCTTCAAAATCTTCAACCATACTAACATGAGTGAAAAATGCTTCTATATTATCTCTTCCAATGATAGACCCTCGTCCTACCGGTATGTCTTTCAGAGTGAACTTAGGAGGAAACATGATGAAATAACAAAAGGTAAATAAAGTAAATGCAAGTAACTAATTTTTTGTGTGTTTTTAATATAGAAAACAAACAAAGCACTAAATAAAATAAAGTAAAGCAAGACAAAAACAAAGTAAAGAGATTGGAAGTGGGAGACTCCCCTTGCAGCGTGTCTTGATCTCCCCGGCAACGGCGCCAGAAAAATATCTTGCTGGCGTGTAGTTGACACACGTCTGTTGGGAACCCCAAGAGGAAGGTGTGATGCGTACAGCAGCAAGTTTTCCCTCGCAAGAAACCAAGGTTATCAAACCAGTAGGAGTCAAGGAACACGTGAAGGTTGTTGGTGACGGAGTGTAGTGCGGCGCAACACCAGGGATTCCGGCGCCAACGTGGAACCTGCACAACACAATCACAATAACTTTGCCCCAACTTAACAGTGAGGTTGTCAATCTCACCGGCTTGCTGTAAACAAAAGATTAAATGTATGGTGTGGAAAATGATGTTTGTTTGCGAAGAACAGTAAAGAACAGAGTTTGCAGTAGATTGTATTTCAGATGTAAAAGAATGGACCGGGGTCCACAGTTCACTAGTGGTGTCTCTCCCATAAGATAAATAGCATGTTGGGTGAACAAATTACAGTTGTGCAATTGACAACTAGAGAAGCATAACAATGCACATACATATCACGATGACTACTATGAGATTTAATCAGGGCATTACGACAAAGTACATTGACCGCTATCCAGCATGCATCTATGCCTAAAAAGTTCACCTTCAGGTTAGCATCCGCACCCCTTCCAGTATTAAGTTGCAAACAACAGACAATTGCATTAAGTATGGTGCGTAATGTAATCAAGACAAATATCCTTAGACAAAGCATTGATGTTTTATCCCTAGTGGCAACAGCACATCCACAACGTTAGAACTTTCTGTCACTGTCTCAGATTCAATGGAGGTATGAACCCACTATCGAGCATAAATACTCCCCTCTTGGAGTTACAATTATCAACTTGGCCAGAGCCTCTAATAGCAACGGAGAGCATGCAAGAACATAAACAACACATATATGATTGATAATCAACTTGACATAGTATTCCATATTCATCGGATCCCAACAAACACAACATGTAGCATTACAAATAGATGATCTTGATCATGATAGGCAGCTCACAAGATCTAACATGATAGCACAATGAGGAGAAGACAACCATCTAGCTACTGCTATGGACCCATAGTCCAGGGGTGAACTACTCACACATCAATCCGGAGGCGATCATGGTGATGAAGAGTCCTCCGGGAGATGATTCCCCTCTCCGGCGAGGTGCCGGAGGCGATCTCCTGAATCCCCCGAGATGGGATTGGCGGCGGCGGCGTCTCCGGAAGGTTTTCCGTATCGTGGCTCTCGGTACAGGGGTTTTCGCGACGAAGGCTATAAGTAGGCGGAAGGGCAGAGTCGGAGGGCTGACGAGGGGCCCACACCATAGGGCGGCGCGGGCCCCTCCCTGGCCGCGCCGACCTATGGTCTGGCCACCTTGTGGCCCCACTTCGTATCCCCTCCGGTCTTCTGGAAGCTTCATGGAAAAATAAGACCCTGGCGTTGATTTCGTCCAATTCCGAGAATATTTCCTTTGTAGGATTTCTGAAACCAAAAAAAACAACTGGCTCTTCGGCATCTTGTCAATAGGTTAGTGCCGGAAAATGCATAATAATGACATAAAGTGCGTATAAAACATGTGAGTATCATCATAAAAGTAGCATGGAACATAAGAAATTATAGATACGTTTGAGACGTATCAACTATCATATCAAAAAAATCCTCTTGTCGTAACCAATGTAACTCAAAGGAGAATTTTGCTTGATTACCCAGATGTGCTTTCACCCCTGAATCAATAAGTATTGGGGTGTGATCAGAATCAGCTCTAGATAAAGCTCTTACGGTCACCAATGGAAATTTCTGTTCCCATGCAATTGATGCCAGTACTCTATCTAGCTTCTCATATGTAGGTTCTTCTCTCCTACTTGCCCATGTGAATTGTCTCCCAGTTAGAGCAATTTCTCTCAAGTTCAAATGCTCAATAATTGCATTAAAAATAAAGGGCCAACGCGCTTTGAAATTATCGTTATTTTTCTCCTCCCTCTTGCGTATGATATTGAAATCACCCCCTACCAACATAGGTAATGATTCAGATTCGCAAGTTCTCACTAATTCAGACAAAAAATCTGCTTTGTGACAGAAATAAATACAGAAACATGACCACCCGTGCATGTGGTTTAAACCATGTACAATCAGCAGGCTGATCCTCCACTTTAATTAGTTGATCTCATAAATATAAAAATCTCGAATTCTCTAGCATGTAGTGATGCAAGCCCGAATCAGATGTATCAAGTATGTATTCAGGGTCATTTGCTTTCATGCACATGGAACCATTTGTTTGCATGCATCTCTGACTGTAAAATCCATGCTCGTTTAACTCCATCTCATTTTCTTTGTTGTGATCTAAACTGATCTTCTCTGAAGCAGCAACATGTGTATATGTACCATCGAGTGTAGGATGTGCCGTACCATGTTGTGTTTTTATTCTCTTTTCATATAGGTAGGATTGCATTATATAGTGTTGAAAATAGAAGTGTGTTAGTTAGATGTGACAGAAACCCGTGACCCAAGTTCTTTGGATGCATTGATACATGTAGAATATATCCATAAACTTTGTAGTTTATATATTATGTTAAAATCATAATATTTGACAATTTTATTTTATTTATTGGGACTAACCTACTAGTAGTTACAAAAGTGCACAAGTCCTTGTTTTACACTTTGGGGTGTACGGATTACATTGAAATTACAAAAGGGTCACAATTTGAGTGGAATTCGGAATTTCCTGGATGCCATTTACAAGGGGGAGTGCTCATATACAACACCAAGGAGGGCGCCATCCCACCTAGTATCATGTAGGGATCCCACTAGTTGGAGAGAGCGTTCTTTGGGACGGATAGGGTTATCGGGGTGGAAATGCAAAGTAAATTGAAAGATGGATGGTGTGTACGCCTTAGAGAGGGGGTGTGGGGGGGGGGGGGGGGGGGCTCGACGTCTTTCATTTCAACTAGTTCGGTATGACTTTCTGGCTTCGATGGCCATGGTTTCAATGGAAATACTCGTTAAGGCGTGGATTGGAAATGATAACCCTTGTGACAAGGAAAACATGGATTACTTCCTTGTATCTTTTTTTCGAAATGGGGCAGCCCCTGCCTCTGCATCAATCGATGCATACGGCTCTTTATTGCATTATTTAGAGAGTATCGAAAGTTACAGATTATTACAAATCACGGATCACTCAAAGTCTCAACATGGTTAAGCCACTTAAAAGTAACTAGAAGCAAAAAAAACTCCAAAGAGTCTTCATGTAAGGCGCCTCCCAGATCGCCAACCGCACCGGCTGTAAAAATCCCGTGCTACCGTTGCCGAACGGTTGCACCCAAAATCCATGTCCTGGCGCGCTTCCGCTGGCTGGAGATAGGACCACATATGGTGCGTAACCAAAGGGTGCAGAAATGATGAAAAATTTCTTTTTGTTAACGATAAAATCGTTACGGACATGTTAAATGGCCCATAGTAAATCGCACACACCAACTCTAATGTTGCCTTTATCTACCAATTCCTGGACATTT
>NC_061513.1:84259736-84458907 GCF_022539505.1 Lolium rigidum
ATGAAGGCACTCGATGGCAAGATGGGCCACTAGGACGGTGCAACGGAAGATTCCTTGAAGTACAAGACACGGAAGGAGCCGAACAAGGAACGTTTAGAGATAGATCTACTGTAAACCTAATCGTACTCGATTAGGCCTCTTGAGACCTGGCCTCCTATATAAAGGCCAGGAGAGGGGCTGTCGAGGGACACAATCAATCTTAGCGATCTTAGCCAACAGAAGCTTAGAGCTAGGTCACCTTAGCACTTAGCCATCTCGACGAGATCTCAGCCGAACTATTCGGCACCCCATTGTAACCTATTATCATCATAATCAAGAACAGACAGGCATGACGTAAGGGTTTTACCTCATCGAGGGCCCCGAACCTGGGTAAATCGCTCTCCCCGCTTGTGCGTGAACCGATGTCTCGTGTCGGCTTGCAGGATTCCATCAACCCTAAGCCCCTATCGGAGGGCATTGCCGAGGAACACCCTCGACAATTGGCGCCGTCTGTGGGAACCCTGTCGGCACAAGATCGGTCATCGGCAGATCCAGTCATGACGCCGGCAACTTCACCGGCAACTTCATCAGCAACTTCATCGACACCGTCATCACCAAACCTAGGAAGCCCGATTCGGTTCGGCTCCTACGAGTTCACCCCACACAGCGATTCCTCCCGATCAACCTTCTCAGATCTACAAGGAAACATGGAGATGACCTTCGGCAGCGTCCACTACAACGTCAACGCGGAAGGGATCCTTCGAATGCTGGAATCGCCCGGTCCAAGCGCGTCATCATCACTCGACCTTTCGGTTGGTCTGACAGGCCCGACGAGTTCATCCGCGCCCTCGACTCCCCGTTCGGCGTCTTCAATGTCGGTAGGATCCGACAACCCCACATCTTCGGAGTTAACTTCGTACTACTGCTTGAACTGCGACACCAGGCACGGGCTGGGATCGAGCGACACTCCGTTCATCTGTAATGCTCAATATTCGTCGGGAGAGGACAGTATCGACAGCATCGTCCAAGGAACCACCCGAAGAACGGCACACCATCAGGTTTATGTCGCCAATAACACGGGAAATACAAGACTTAGAGGAGACGGAGATCATACTCCTCGTTCCAGTAGACGAGCAAGTTTCGAAAACAGCGCCAGCAACCACAACAGCGACTACACCATCGCGGACGAGGAGTGGGCAGTAGCCAAGGCAGCAGTACTCAACAACACACCGCTCCCCGCAGGAACCTCGGTTGGAACCCTTAATGCTTATCACTCTATACTAGAGAAAAACCGGGAGCACTTATCGAAAGAGCAAGCCACCCTCGAGAGACGCCTATCTGCGGCAGATCGATCCAGCGAACGACGAAGAGGCTCGCAAGGGAGCGCCTCTCGAAATACTCAGGGGGCAGGCAAACACCGGTCGAGACTATCCAGGCTTTCGGAAGATGACGCTAGAGAAATCACGTCGAACCTGACCAAGTCCTTTATAACTACGGACACCGCAGGCATGCCACGGCCGAAAACCGTTGCAGGAGCAACAGCCAACCTCGTTGCGTACCTCATTAACCAGGGCCCTGAAGGATCCATGGCTCAAGCTCATCGAGGCGCCTTGGGAAGTCTCGCGATATTGGGAAATAATCTAGTTCCGCAAAAGGAAAAGACCACGTTGCAGGCTAGTGGATCAAAGCATCATGCGAGAGATGCTCGGGATAAAATCACCCAGAGCAGGATCGACAAAGCAAGGCGACGACGCGCCACTAGGAAGGAGAATGACAGTGATTCTTCGGATGAGGATCAGGAGTACGACGGCGAACTCAGGGGAGCCGACTGTCTAAGTTACAAAATCCGCAAGGCGATGCCGCCCAAAAAGTTCAAGCTCACTCCTACCGACGCTGCCAAATACGATGGGCAGCAGGAGCCAAGATCTTGGATAGATGACTACCTGCAGACTGTGATTCTGCACAAGGGGAACCAGATAGCAGCAATGCAGTGCCTGCAGCTCTACCTCAAAGACTCAGCGCGAGCCTGACTAAGGGGACTGCCGAAGGGTTCCATTAAATCATGGGACGACCTAGTAGACGCCTTCGTTGCCAATTTCCAAGCAACATACAAGAGACCCGTCGGGATCGAAGAGCTACGGAATTGCCAGCAAAAGCAGAAGGAGTCGATGCGCTCATACATCGGGAGATTCACCAAACTCCTAAACGCTGCCGAAGATGTATCTGTCGATAGAGCAATCGACGCTTTCAGCGATGGCGTCCGGCGTGAAAGCTACATAGAAGAACTCGGACGCAAAAAGCCGAAAACCATAACCAAGTTAATGGAAATCGCCAACAGCTGGGCTGATGGTGAGGACAACGTGCGAAGGCCACGACAGCGCAGTGACGACGAAGACGATGACCAGCCGAAGAACGACTCGGGTGGCCGATGACCAGCCGAAGACGATCACAAGAGAAGGAAGAAGCGCAACTATGATGACAACAACCTGGTAGCCGCAGGGTACTCTGATCGGCAAGACGATCGATATGATGATAGAAGAGACGATCGACAGGACGGTAATCGGAACAACTCTGGGAACCGTGGCAATTATAAACCACGGCAGCAGAGGACTCCCGAACTGCCCTACGCTGAGCAGATCAACGCCCCCTATTACTTGCACTCGTATGTCGATTCTAAAGACGGCAAAACGAAATTGAGTCACCTGCTCAGGGACTGTCGACAGTTCATTGACATGCACAAACTCATCCAGCAGGCAGGCCAGCAACCGTTACCACCACCACCCCCACCTCCACCGCAGCATCAAGTCCAGCAGGCTCAACCTCATCAACCCAACGAGGCGTTTCCACCACCACGTGGGCAGATGAGCATGATCCATAGGACAGGTGTCTCGAGAAGAGAGATGAAGAAGTTCACCCGAGAGATTAACCTGGCAGAAAGCATCATGGCGAACATCCCCGAGTATGTCGAGTGGTCCTCTCAGAACATTACGTTCAGTCGAGCAGATCACCCGATGACCATACCAAAACCAGGACGCTGCCTTAGTAGTCGAGGCACAAATCGGAGGGTTCAAGATGAGCAAAGTCTTCATGGATGGTGGAAGCGGGTTAAACCTGATATTCGTCGACACAATCAAAAGTATGGGGATCACCATGAGGATGCTAGAAGAAACAGACACTTGCTTCCATGGGATCCTTCCAACTGCACCGGGCTATTCTCTCGGCAAAGTTTACCTGAACTTCGTCTTTGGCAAAACCGACAATTTCAGGAATGAGAAGATCGAGTTTGAAGTAGTGAACTGGGAGTCACAGTATCACGCTATAGTCGGGAGACCAGCTTATGCCAAGTTCATGGCTGTGCCGCACTATGCATACCTCAAGCTGAAAATGCCTGGGAACAACGGGACAAACATCACAGTCTATGGAAGTTTTTCACGCTCGGACAATTGTGATCGCGACTTTCGGAGGATTCTCTGCGAAGTTTGGGTCACAACAAGAAATCGTCGACCCTCTGCCCAAGTTGACGTTACGAGAAATCAAGGAGGAAAAGCATGTCAGGGAAACCAAGAAGAAGCCAGCTGACCTTGCTCTTAAAACTTCGGCAGCAGAAGCTTCGGCACCGAAAGTCTTGGCAGTAAAAGGTTCGGCAGTCGATGGCTCAGAAGACATAGGAGACAGCAAGACGCTGGCAACCATTGACCAGACCCCTGGTGCAATCAACAACGCTGCAGCAACCACTAACGTGGTGAAAAAGCCAGAAGATGAGAAGAACCCCTTCCTTGCTTAAGCAATTCATTAGCATTTAATTTCTTCCCTTTATATAAACAGGGCCTTCCTTTTTTCGCCCTCTAGTCTCGTGCTTACCTTATTAATGAGAACTTCAGTTTTGACCCCTTGATAAGCATGCAGTAATTTGGAGCACTTAATCCGCATCATCATAACCTTTGCTTACACCCCTCGGTGAACAATGGTGCAATGAAGTACGCGGCAAAAGATTGTGTTCCGAAAAAGCCTCTACGAGCGCTAAAGGATGCAAAAAATAAGGACGATGACCTTTCCCTCTGCTATAGATGCCTCTACGAGCGCCGAAAGTAGCAAGAGTTTGGAAATACACATAACACAACCCACGTTCGATATTTCACTTATGGAAATATCAAAGAACAACGGGCTCATTGGCAGAATCATTACACCCGAAATATTCGGGAGTAGTTATCGAAACATACATCGGTTGAAAGCAAAGTTGCACATACAACGGGTTTAGCAAGACCTGCAACACAAGCTGATCACTCAAACGTTTGCTGACCAACGAATACGAAAAACTCTTAAACGGACAATTAAGATTTGCTCCCTCAAAAATTGCCAACGGCATCAACACGGTAAAAATACATATACATGTATCTACCGAATAAAAAAAATCGGCTAAACAATCCTAACACTTGGATGAAGTAGCCAAAATAACCTATTTACAAAACAACCCTAATCCATGAAATCACCCTTGTGGAGTTTCTCTTTCCTCAGGTACCTTCGAATACTCCTCAAGCTTGTCGACAATTATATTGGCAAGAAGCAATACCTTCGGATATAAAGTGTCTAAGTCACCAACCGCGTTGGCGATAGCGAGCAGATTCGCTTAGGGGTAACGTGCAAGCACAAGGGCAAGTGTAAACCTGGCCCCTGCGAAATCCTGAGCTCGCACCAAGTCTCGAATCTTCTTGGCATTCCCAAACTCAGACATCAAAGTCAGCTGTGTAGGGGGAATCACGTTTAAAGGGAACATCGTCTTCCAAACTACCCTCATGGCTTTGTAGCACTTGTCGAAGAAATGGTGGACTTGCTGACCCCAATCCTGAAATTGTGCGACAGCCGAAGCCTTCGAGTGTTCCCGCCAGAAAATCTCTTCGGCTGATGACAGCTGGGTTAAAGCGTGCACACGATCGTGAATTCGTTTGTTCTCCTCCGCACGGTTCAGGGCTATGACTGGCAAAGGAATCAAATAGAGGATCAGACAAGGCGTTGTTGATAAAAAAGCGCAAGGATCAAGAAACTTACAGCTCAAACTCTCGGTAGCTTTATGCAGTTCAGTAAGAGCGTACCGCTCCACTTCGGCTGCAATCTCGCTCTTCTTGTTGACAATAGCAGCTAAGGCATAAGTGTTGCGTAGATCTTTTTCCATCTGAGTGATCCGATCCTTCATACGCTGGATTCGATCACCTTCAGGAAGAGCACCCGAAGAGTCGTCGACAAATGAAGGCACTGGGAAAACCTGCAGGAAACAACGTTAAAAAGGATGACGGATCGGGTCAATTCGAGCATCCGAAGTAACTCCCATCGGGAGAAGTACAAGTAAAAATATCATAACGGAGGTGTACTAGCAACATTGCTAGCACGGAGTTTATTACAAACACAAGTTTTGCAAGGGAACAATGTTTCACATCAACTTGAAGATAAGTTTGTTACAAAAATCAAGGGGCTTGGGTCCGAGTCGATAAACTGGGACCAGCCGACGTCTTCCTCGACGAAACTAGTTCAAGGAGCTGATGAGCACAATTAAGGGCAGACGCTTTAAAAGCACTTAAATCAACAAACTGCCCATCTTGCTCTTTCGGCAGCTCCCTAGTCATTGCTTCGATGTCAGCCTTAAAGCCGTGACCCATCATAAGTTGGAAGGCAAGGAGGGCACCATAGGTACGCGAGGTGCGTTTGAATACCTCGATAACCTCCTTGGTGTCAACCGCGAAGGCATCAATCAATTGCCCCAGAGTCTTGTCTTGCTTGATCTTGGGGAAGATCATCGAGTGCATCCGCGCCATGGCACCTTTCCCCTTTTCGAGAAGCTCCCGCTTTAGCTGGTGGGAGGTGATAATCATCGATACGCCATTTACAGGAGAGTTATTTGGAACCTTGTCCAAGGCACCGACGGGGATGTTGGCGGCTTCTGCAAAAGAAAAGAATGGAAAAGATCATTAACAGAAGATCGAATTCGTAAAGTACGATAATCAACAGAGAAGTATAGAAGGGATTACCAAGCAAAGCTAGCGAAGATTGGCGAAGGAGTTCATCTTTTTCGGCTGCATGAGCTTCGGCAGCCAGCCTTGATGCCTCTTCCTCCTTCAGCTTCTCCTTTAGCTTGCCCAGTTCCTCTTTCAGGGAGTCGATTTCTTGGTGAGCTTCGGCAGCTATCTTGACTGCGCCGTCCAGTTTCAAGGAAGAAGATTCGACTTCTTTCTGCAGTCGAACTTTGTCTGCTTCCAAAGAAGTGAACTGGGAAGCAAAGGCCTCCAAAGAGGAAATAACACCTCGTAGATCCTTAAGGAAAAAAGGATGTTTTACAAAGAATCGTTAGACAAGGCACATTTCAAGAAATTCGCGATTGTATTTAAAAGGGACTTACATAAGGAGGAGTCGTGGTGGCGGCAGGAACATCTTTTCCCTTGGAAATGGAAGAAGCAGTCGATGCCTGAGCCGCGGGGGCTGCCCTAGGAGCCGAAGCTTCGGAAGCCGCGACAACCAGCGGAGCAGCACCAGACTTGGCCTTCTTAGACGGAGGCTCAATGAAACCTTCGTCACTACAAAAAGGAAATGATCGACAGGGGTTATGAAAAGAATGCAAGAAATAAAAGGACAAACTATGGCGTCAGGGAAGAAGGTGCTTACATGTCGAAGAGATCATCTTCGTCGGCAAAGCCACCGGTTGATCTCTTCACAGGCGAAGCCCTGGTCGCCTCCACAGCTGCATTAACAAAGGCATCACGATCAGCGTCATCATTACGCACTGATCCCTCTGTGTCGCAAGCGTCATCGGCTGAAGGAGGAAGATCGGTGTGAACAGTTTCAGAATCTATCGGATCATCGTGTTCGCTCTCTGGGCCTGTGTGTTCGACAGTGTGGAAGTCAACAGGTACTGAGGAGCCTTTTCCCTCAGAAGTATCATCTGGCGAATCGTGCAAGTTTCCAGAGACTATGGGGGCCTGCCGAAGAGAAAAACAAATAAGAATTGTGTTGACGCAATAGAAATAGCTTAATAAGAGTTTGAAAGGAGAAGTTACCTCTGGCAGTGGATGTTCGTCATCAAGAGGAGTGTAAGAAGATATCAATGGGGTCGAGTCTTCTTGACTAAAGAAAGTTAGGCGACGGACTTCATTGAGCAGTTCCTTTTTCGATAGTTCGGCAGCAATAATCCTGGTTTCATCCTTTGGACCTGATTACAACCACATTGGACGAACCCTGGCCATGACTGGTTGGACTCGACGTTTCAGGAACACCGCTGCTACCTCTGTGCCAACCATAGTTTGGCCGTCGGCCTCTTTGATTCGAAGAAATCTGGCAAATAATTCGTCGGCAGCTGCCCTTTCATTGGGAGAGAGAACGTTCTTCCAGGAACCCTTCGGCTTGGCTTCAAGGACGTCGACAAAGGAAGGAAGCTGAGATTCGGCTGTCAAGGAATCCTTGACATAAAACCATTTCAGTCTCCATCCTTGCACGGATTCTCTCATTGGAAAACTGAAGTAATTAACCTCTGAACGAGCCACGAACCCCACTCCTCCAATAACGAAGGATCCATTGCTACTGTTGTACCTCTTTACATAGAAGATCTTTTTCCACAGCCCAAAATGAGGTTTGATGCCCAGAAACGCCTCGCAAAGAGTGATGAATACGGCAACGTGGAGGATTGAGTTGGGAGTGATTTGCTATAATTGGATCTCGTAAGTCCGCAAGAGGTGAAGGAGGAATTCATGAACGGGAAGCGAGAGGCCCCGGTACAGAAACGACAGGAACATCACAGTAAAGCCAGCAGGAGGATTGGGCCGAGAAATCGCACCTGGAAAGATCACATTCCCCTCGTCGGAGGAAATTAATCCCAAGCTTCGAGATCTCTTCTCGTCGCGCTTGGTGATGGTCGATGCAATCCAGTCCCCTGGTTTGGCTACGGAGCCTGGCGGCGCTGGCGGCGCCGGAGCTGGGGGAGGAGCATCGGGAGCGCTCCCCCTCGGAAGATTCGAGGAGGACTTGGTGGCGGCGCCTCCGCCAGTGGAACTGGCAGTGGCGGTAAGGTTCTTCTTCTTCACCATTGCAAGATCTGGGAAGAATCGAAAAAGCAGTGGTGGCGGCGCAGCAGTTGCGAAAGGGAGAAGAAGAAGAACGAACAACAGGATGTTATGACGAATGAAGAAGAAGATTAGGGATTTTCATCCTTTGGGAATTTTAAGGAAGACCGCGTGGGCAGGTGTCGTTACTGCTAGTGGATCTTTTTTCCGATTAATGGTTGCAGGAATCGAGGAGGTGCCTTGGTAACTGTGTGAGAGGAGCAGAAGTTGCTTGAAAATAGGGCCAGGCCCAGCGGGTCGCGTCTTATCAGTCAAAATCGAGGTGTCAGTAAAACGTCATCAATGACGTCATAAGGAATGATTAAAAGCGTTCGAAGGAATAAAAACGTATCGAATGATGAACTTGAGTCTACGCGCGGATTGCAATGCATCTGCACTTAGACTCGGGGGCTACTCCCATCGGGAGCGCTGGACGCGCACCCGATAGAATGAGGACTCGAAGAAAAAAGGCCTTGAAGGAAGATTGTTCGACTCGAAGTCTGCACCCGGTTGCAAGCACCCGTGTCCAGACTCGGGGGCTACTCCCATTGGGAGCGCTGGATGCGCACCCGACAGAACTTTTTTGCACTCCAGGATCATGCCCGGGGACTTGATTCTGTGTAGGGTAACATTGTTTTGCCATCGGCAGTTAACCAGCAAAAGTTGGGCATGTTACTCATTATCCCTTGCATGAGGAAAATATATCGGATGAACTACGAAGACTTACGAAATAACTTCGGCAGAGCAAAATGTTCGAGTGGTACAACTTGAGTCCACGCACGGATTACAAGCATCCGTACCTAGACTCGGGGGCTACTCCCATCGGGAGCGCTGACGCGCACCCGACAGAAGGAGATGATGCGGACAGGAGGAAAACAAGAACGATCAAGGAGAAGAACATCAAAAGAAGACATGCTTCAGTCTCTACCCGAACTATGTTCGGGTAGACACTCGGGGGCTACTGACGTGGGCATTACCCTTCGGGTAACCGATGTTGCTCTACCCTAAACGGTCTAGCTGGAGGCCCATGAAGGCACTCGATGGCAAGATGGGCCACTAGGACGGTGCAACGGAAAATTCCTTGAAGTACAAGACACGGAAGGAGCCGAACAAGGAACGTTTAGAGATAGATCTACTGTAAACCTAGTCGTACTCGATTAGGCCTCTTGAGACCTGGCCTCCTATATAAAGGCCGGGAGAGGGGCTGTCGAGGGACACAATCAATCTTAGCGATCTTAGCCAACGAAGCTTAGAGCTAGGTCACCTTAGCACTTAGCCATCTCGACGAGATCTCAGCCGAACTATTCGGCACCCCATTGTAACCTATTATCATCATAATCAAGAACAGACAGGCAGGACGTAAGGGTTTTACCTCATCGAGGGCCCCGAACCTCGGTAAATCGCTCTCCCTGCTTGTCTGTGAACCGATGTCTCGTGTCAGCTTGCAGGATTCCATCAACCCTAAGCCCCTATCAGAGGGCATTGCCGAGGAACACCTGTTGGAGATATGCCCAAGAGGCAATAATAAAATGGTTATTATAATATATCTTTGTGTTTATGATAATGTTTACATACCATGCTATAATTGTATTAACCGAAACATTGATACATGTGTGTTATGTGAACAACAAGGAGTCCCTAGTAAGCCTCTTGTATAACTAGCTTGTTGATTAATAGATGATCATAGTTTCATGATCATGAACATTGGATGTTATTAATAACAAGGTTATGTCATTATGTGAATGATGTAATGGACACACCCAATTAAGCGTAGCATAAGATCACGTCATTAAGTTATTTGCTATAAGCTTTTCGATACATAGTTACCTAGTCCTTTCGACCATGAGATCATGTAAATCACTTATACTGGAAAGGTACTTTGATTACATCAAACGCCCTCTGCGTAAATGGGTGGTTATAAAGGTGGGATTAAGTATCCGGAAAGTATGAGTTGAGGCATATGGATCAACGGTGGGATTTGTCCATCCCGATGACGGATAGATATACTACGGGCCCTCTCGGTGGAATGTCGTCTAAATAGCTTGCAAGCATATGAATGGTTCATAAGAGACCACATACCACGGTACGAGTAAAGAGTACTTGTCGGGAGACGAGGTTGAACAAGGTATAGAGATACCGATGATCAAACCTCGGACAAGTAAAATATCGCGTGACAAAGGGAATTGGTATCGTATGTGAATGGTTCATTCGATCACTAAGTCATCGTTGAATATGTGGGAGCCATTATGGATCTCCAGATCCCGCTATTGGTTATTGTTCGGAGAGAGGTCTCAACCATGTCTACATAGTTCGTGAACCGTAGGGTGACACACTTAAGGTTTGATGTCGTTTAAGTAGATATGGAATAAGGAATGGAGTTCGAAGTTTTGTTCGGAGTCTCGGATGGGATCCAGGACATCACGAGGAGGTCCGGAATGGTCCGGAGAATAAGATTCATATATAGGAAGTCATATTCCAAGTTTGGAAATGATCCGGTGCATTTATGGCAGGTTCTAGAAAGTTCTAGAGAAGTCCAGAAGAAATCACCATGGAAAGTGGAATCCCGGAGGGACTCCACCTTGCATGGCCAGCCAAACCCTAAAGGGTGGAGTCCCAGGTGGACTCCACCATAGGTGGCCGGCCACCCCACCCAAAGGAAAGGTGGGAGTCCCACCTTGGGTAGGACTCCCTCCTTGAGTAGGTTTCCCACCTATGGGAGGTTTTGTTGTTTGGGTCTTATTCGAAGACTTGGATTACAACTCTTGGGGATTTCCACCTATATAATGAGGAGAAGAGGGAGGGGGCAGCTACTCTTGGCCACACCACCTAGGGCTGCCCATGGCCGGCGCCCTAGCCACCCCCTCTCCCCAAACCCTAGCCTCTCCTCCTCTACATAATACTCCCGCAGCGCATAGGCGTAGCCCTACCGGAGTTCTCCATTACCACCGCCACCACGCCGTCGTGCTGCCGGGATTCTGAGGAGGATCTACTACTTCTGCTGCCCGCTGGAACGGGGAGAACGACGTCGTCATCAACACCGTACGTGTGACCGAGTACGGAGGTGCTGCCCGATTATGGCACCGTCAAGATCTTCTACGCGCTTTTGAAAGCGGCAAGTGATCATCTACCGCAGCAACGAGAGCCTCCTCTCATAGGCTTTGGAAATCTTCAAGGGTTAGTCTCGTTCATCCCCTCGTTGCTCCCATCTTCTAGATTGCATCTTGGCTTGGATTGCGTTCTCGCGGTAGGAAAATTTTTGTTTTCTATGCTACGAATCCCTACAGTGGTATCAGAGCCGTGTCTATGCATAGATGGTTGCACGAGTAGAACACAATTGTTTGTGGGCGTTGATGCTTTGTTGTCTTTAGTTCGAGTACTTTGCATCTTTGTGGCATGGTGGGATGAAGCGGCTCGGGCTAACTTTACATGACCGCGTTCATGAGACTTGCTCCACGTTCGACATGCAACTTGTATTGCATAAGTGGCTTTGCGGGTGTCTGTCTCTCCCACCATAGTGAAGATTCAATTTAATCTTTCTATTGACAACACTAGTATCACCGTTGTGGTTCATGTTCGTAGGTAGATTGGATCTTACTCGAAAACCCTAAACCACGTAAAATATGCAAACCAAATTAGAGACGTCTAACTTGTTTTTGCAGGGTTTGGTGATGTGATATGGCCATGATGTGATGATGAATATGTATGAGATGATCATTATTGTATTGTGGCAACCGGCAGGAGCCTTATAGTTGTCTTTAAATTTCATGTTGAGTAGTATTTCAAAATAGTTGTAATAGTTGCTACATAAGGTGAACAACCATGAAGATGGCGCCATGGACCTTGACGCTACGCCGACGATGATGGAGATCATGCCCGATGATGATGGAGATCATGTCCGTGCTTTGGAGATGAAGATCGAAGGCGCAAAGACTAAAGGGCCATATCATATCACATATGAATTGCATGTGATGTTAATCCTTTATGCATCTTATTTTGCTTAGAACGCGACGGTAGCATTATAAGATGATCCCTCACATTAATATCAAGATAATAAAGTGGTCTCCCCTCGTATGCACCGTTGATATAGTTCGTCGTATCGAAGCATCTCGTGATGATCGGATGTGATAGATTCTACGTTCATAAATAACGGGTGTAAGCCATGTTTGCACACGCAGAATACTAGGGTTTGCTTGACGAGCCTAGCATGTACAGACATGGCCTCGGGACAACGGAAACCGAAAGGTTGAACACGAGTCATATGGATGATATGATCAACATGTTGATGTTCACCATTGAAGCTACATCATCTCACGTGATGATCGGTTTTGGTGTAGTGGATGTGGATCGTGTACCACTTAACAACTATGAGGGATGTTGTATTAAGTGGGAGTTCATTAGTAATTAGATTAAAACATGAACTAATTATCATAAACATAGTCTGAGTAGTATTTTGAATTAATTTTGTAGTATTGGCATCCGTTTTCTACCATGCGCTAGTCTTGTAATTGAGATAGAAATACTGTTAAAATCTGACAAGAAACTTTACGGACTAGTATCGTATTGTTAAAGAATCAAGAAATGATTAAGTCCTATTGCAAACTTTTAATAAACCTCACATTGTTGATTCAAAGAGCTATGGTTTCAATTAGTACCTAAAGTTATCTTGTCTCCGTGAAACTTGAAGTTCAAATCTGTTTGAAAAGTAAGGAGCTGAAAATTTTGTTTTCGGAAATAATCAAGGTATGAGATATATGTGATATCTAAGACCTTATTGCAAGATGATAGAATATAATTTGGTGAGACTACATAAACTCATAAGTTTTATGGGAATGTAGGAAGGTTGAAGACGCAAGGCGTCCCAATCCTCCAACTATTGGGGCACTAACGATATTCGCATATCCATGAAGTCATCGTCCTTAGTATGCACCGTTGCTAAGACTCGTCGTTTCGAAGCATCTCGTGATGATCGGGTGTGATAGATTCTACATGTGCATACAACGGGTGCAAGCCAGATTTGCACATGCGAATACTGAGGTTAAACTTTACGAGTCTAGCATGTACAGACATGGTCTCGGTAAGTCATCATAAAATTATGAGTGAAATTGTTCATCATATTACAAGGTTACTAATAGTGAAATCCGGAACACTTGTCATATGATGATCAACTTCAAAGTAAGAACCTCAAGGTTATTGGTATTTGACCAACAAACCTAGAAGTTATTGAAGGTGAAGTGTTTTCTGAGAATGAGGAAAGCTAAAAGCGAAACAACAAAAGATATTTTGGCAGAAAGAAAGAAAAGACTAGAAAGTCTAGCTCAGGTGTATATAAATGATATACATGTTATGGATGTACTCCTCGTTTGGTCACACAATAAAATTCTTGGGTATTTGTACCATATTGGTTGGTATGAAGTGTCATACAAAACAACGCAATACAATAATACAATGGCCTAAGTGACTGACAAGGAATATGATAGGAATGCACGTCTGGAACAAAAATAATGTGTTATTATGTTCATCGTTGGCATTTTATCTAGCCCTTAGAATTTATAATAAAGAAGTTAATAATTGTTATTTTGCTCTGGTCAAATGAAAACAATGAGTTGTTCAAATTATGGCATTACTCCATGTACGATGGATAAGTTATTATAAATCTTAATGGTGAAACACACACACATAATACTGACGCTAAAATGCCATAAGGCAAATGATTTGAATTACACTTATTTGTGGAACCGCCATTTAGGTCATGTTAGAAAGGAGCGCATGAAGGAACTCCATGCAAATGGATTTTTGGAGTCATTTGATTTTTGAATCATTTGGCGCTTGCAAATCTTTTCTAAAGAGAATGACTAAAATACCGTTCATAGGCCAAGAGTTGAACGGACAACTAACTTAGTAGAAACATACATGATGATGTATGAGGTTCACTGGGCATAGTTGTGTGCGGGAGATTCTTCTACTTCATGAAAACTTCCAACAATGAATTGAGTATATATGTGGATATATTCGATAAGGAAGAAGTTTGAAACATTTGAATGGATTCAAATAAATTTCAGCATGAAGTGGAAATCATCGTAATAGAAAAGTCAAATATCTATGATTGGATCATGGGGAAATATTTGAATCACGAGTTTTAGCGAACATCTAAGAGAGTTATGGAATTGTTCTACAACTCACGTTTCTTGGAGTATCATAATGATGATGGAGTATCCGAGAGATGTATCCAAACCTTGTTGGATCAATGATGAGATTAAATATTGATGTCATTATATTTTTGTGGATTGTGCTTTAGAGACTACCGCTTTTACACTGAATAGAGCATCATCATGATCCGTTGAAATGACACCATACGAGTTATGGCATGGGTATGAACCCTAATAGTCCTTTCTTAAATTTTGGAATGCATAGCATAAAGTAAATAAGTTTACAACCAAAATCGGATGAATGTCTTTGTTGGTTATCCCACGAAATTGATTGGGAATTCTTTCCACTATGGAGACAAAGACAAAAGTGTTTGTCGATGTTTCTTACTTATTTCCAAGAAATTGTTTTTAGCAAAGTTTTTGAGTGGGAGGACAATAGAACTTGATAAGGTTTATGAACCTGAGCATAATGATCAGAGTAGCGCAGCATCGGAATTGGTTCCGGAAGCGGCCACGACGATCATGGCTCCCATGTCTACAAAATGTTATAGTCATGGAGATCGAAGTACTTATTGAACCTTGTAGGTATGGTTTACTTTGTGATCAAATAAATGATTTGTGAACAAAGGATTGTTTTTGAACAATGATAAACCAACTACATACAAAGAAGTTATGATGGGCCCTGACTCCGTTAAAATGGCTATACGCCATGAAATCCAAGATAGATGAATACTTTTTGAAAGTAAATGGATCTATAAAATTGATGGACTTGGATGGAATATCCTTGAATAAGCTCGACTTGTCAAAAAGTTGTTTACGACAAAGTTCAAAGAGTTGACTACGATAAGATTAGATCTTCCGTAGCAATGCTTATAGTCTATGTGGATTATTCTAGTAATCGCTACATATTTCTTTCATGAGATATGATAGTAGGATGGCAAAATACATTACTTAACGAAGTGTGTATTAAAGGTGTATACAAGATACAACCAATTGTTTTGCTAGTCCGTGGAATACTAGATAGGTATACGAACTTCAATTGGATGAAGTGAGTATCGCGGAGTTGGAATCTTCACCGGATGAAATAGTCAAACAATTTTTGATTTCATCAGAAACGATGAAGATGCTTGCATTTGCAAGAAATTAAGTGGGAGCGCTGAGACATATTTATAATACTTTATGTAGATACATATAGTTGGTTATAAATGATGTAATTATATACTTGATTATAAAAGGTTTCATTGAGAATTAACTTCAATGAAAGGATATGGACTCGAAACATATTTAGTGTCAAGATCTATGAAGATAGATTGAGACACATAATAAGTTTAAGTCAAAGTACATAGAATGGATATTGAAGTAGTTCAATATAGAAATATTAAGAAAATGTTCTTGTCATGTGAAGGTTTAACAAGACTTGAGTGTATCTGACACTCAATGAGTAAAAACACATGAGTGATTATAGATCACGAATAATATGTACACAATCAGATGTCCTGTGTTCTAAAAAGTTAGGAGCATATACCAGAATGATACATGTGATGATCAATGGACAAACAGTAAGAATATCCCTGTGTGCTTTAGAAGAACCAAGGATATATATATAGTTTTATATGGGGTAATGACAAACAAATCGCTGTAAGGTGTTGCACCGATATTTGTTTGGTCACATATAAAATTAATTTCAAATCTCAATTAGGCTAAGTGTTGATTAAAAGGTAGCACAATGCTAGATTTAGAAGAGTTCTAAAATATTGTGACGGATTCTACAAAAGAAGGCAGAGTATGTCATTGTTTTGACAATGATTGAGAATGTTAAGTCAAGAAGTTCTTTGTGAACTTGGTGTAGTTCCGATAGTGTCAGAACTTTGAAGCTATATTGTGTATGACAATATTAGTGACATATTTCAGACCGCGGAATTAAGGTTCCACCAGAAGACCAAACATAGTTAATGCCGACTCATTTGGAAAATGAGTGATGCGTTGAGACGCAAATGAATTGCAAAATACATACATTTATGAGCATGTCAGATCCGTTGACTAAAACTTCTCCCGTGAGCAAAACATGATAAAGCACCGGAAGGCCAAGGTGTTATATCTTTACATATGTAAACTAGATTATTGACTCTAGTTCAAGTGGGAGACTGTTGGAGATATGCCCAAGAGGCAATAATAAAATGGTTATTATAATATATCTTTGTGTTTATGATAATGTTTACATACCATGCTATAATTGTATTAACCGAAACATTGATACATGTGTGTTATGTGAACAACAAGGAGTCCCTAGTAAGCCTCTTGTATAACTAGCTTGTTGATTAATAGATGATCATAGTTTCATGATCATGAATATTGGATGTTATTAATAACAAGGTTATGTCATTATGTGAATGATGTAATGGACACACCCAATTAAGCGTAGCATAAGATCACGTCATTAAGTTATTTGCTATAAGCTTTTCGATACATAGTTACCTAGTCCTTTCGACCATGAGATCATGTAAATCACTTATACCGGAAAGGTACTTTGATTACATCAAACGCCACTCGCGTAAATGGGTGGTTATAAAGGTGGGATTAAGTATCCGGAAAGTATGAGTTGAGGCATATGGATCAACGGTGGGATTTGTCCATCCCGATGACGGATAGATATACTCTGGGCCCTCTCGGTGGAATGTCGTCTAAATAGCTTGCAAGCATATGAATGGTTCATAAGAGACCACATACCACGGTACGAGTAAAGAGTACTTGTCGGGAGACGAGGTTGAACAAGGTATAGAGATACCGATGATCAAACCTCGGACAAGTAAAATATCGCGTGACAAAGGGAATTGGTATCGTATGTGAATGGTTCATTCGATCACTAAGTCATCGTTGAATATGTGGGAGCCATTATGGATCTCCGGATCCCGCTATTGGTTATTGGTCGGAGAGAGGTCTCAACCATGTCTACATAGTTCGCGAACCGTAGGGTGACACACTTAAGGTTTGATGTCGTTTAAGTAGATATGGAATAAGGAATGGAGTTCGAAGTTTTGTTCGGAGTCTCGGATGGGATCCGAGGACATCACGAGGAGGTCCAGAATGGTCCGGAGAATAAGATTCATATATAGGAAGTCATATTCCAAGTTTGGAAATGATCCGGTGCATTTATGGCGAGGTTCTAGAAAGTTCTAGAAAAGTCCGGAAGAAATCACCATGGAAAGTGGAGTCCCGGAGGGACTCCACCTTGCATGGCCAGCCAAACCCTAAAGGGTGGAGTCCGAGGTGGACTCCACCATAGGTGGCCGGCCACCCCACCCAAAGGAAAGGTGGGAGACCCACCTTGGGTAGGACTCCCTCCTTGAGTAGGTTTCCCACCTATGGGAGGTTTTGTTGTTGGGGTCTTATTCGAAGACTTGGATTACAACTCTTGGGGATTTCCACCTGTATAATGAGGAGAAGAGGGAGGGGGGCAGCTACTCTTGGCCACACCACCTAGGGCTGCCCATGGCCGGCGCCCTAGCCACCCCCTCTCCCCAAACCCTAGCCTCTCCTCCTCTACATAATACTCCCGCAGCGCATAGGCGAAGCCCTGCCGGAGTTCTCCACCACCACCGCCACCACGCCGTCGTGCTGCCGGGATTCCGAGGAGGATCTACTACTTCCGCTGCCCGCTGGAACGGGGAGAACGACGTTGTCATCAACACCGTACGTGTGACCGAGTACGGAGGTGCTGCCCGATTGTGGCACCGTCAAGATCTTCTACGCGCTTTTGAAAGCGGCAAGTGATCGTCTACCGCAGCAACGAGAGCCTCCTCTCGTAGGCTTTGGAAATCTTCAAGGGTTAGTCTCGTTCATCCCCTCGTTGCTCCCATCTTCTAGATTGCATCTTGGCTTGGATTGCGTTCTCGCGGTAGGAAATTTTTTGTTTTCTATGCTACGAATCCCTACAACACCCTCGACACCGCTTATCACCTCTTTCACGTTGGAAAAATAATATTGCCTAATACTACGGTATAATAGAAAAAGTAGGTACTCCACCTTAGTCTCCTATACTACTGCATTCTTCTACGGTACCTTCAAAAAAAATATCTACTCCACCTTTTGCCCCCTCTTTAAGCCGGGAAAATATTACTACATTCTTTTGTAACAACTTCCGAAACAACCAGTGAGAATACTACTGCTTTCTCTACGTTATCTACGAAGAAACATGCTCCATGGTCCATGGTTCTTTTGGCCGGTGCACGTTGTATTCTCTCCGGACACCGTAGGCACAACTTAGTACTACTCACTGCCAAAATACTTTTGATTTTTCCACCTCCTCACGATCACCTAGTGATTTTTGTTCATACTAAACTCTTTTTTTCATCGCACCACGATCATCCTACGGGAGTGGGATAGTAAATCCAAACCTTGGTGCTATAATAGCACTTCTACATTATTATAACATTACTACCGCAAAATCATTTCTAGGGTACTACATTACCACGACTAGGTAATTCTAAAATAGTTTACCCAACAATATAATAGCCAAGGGCGTGGTGTGCCATCGCGCATACCTTCCTAGTGTATTTAATTAGCTTCAGCTACGAAGCATGGTATCCCGTTTTCTTTGACCAAACTAAGTCGGTTCATGACTAACCCGAAAGATGATCATGGGCATGCTATTTAGAGATTAATGCACTATCTAGAGGAAACTATATATGAGCTACGAAATTTATTATAATGGGTATCGAATATATTTGAAGGGTATGCGTGGTGATTCAAATTAGATAAACACCTCACGTGAATATGTATTATTTTGTTGTTATTATTGTTTCTTGGAAGTCTTACAACTAGACCATCTTAAGAAGGTCAACTATAGAAACAGAACTCACGACATTAGATAGCGTGTGTCAAAGCATAGTGGCTTTGTTAACTCTTAACCGATTTTCCTATGGTTGAAAAACCGATACGGACTATCCTCATAGATTGTAACAACTAAAATGGATTTTCAATATGATTTTTTTTAGGAATGGGGAGTTACCCTGGCCTCTGCATCAAAGAGATGCATATGTCCTTGATTTATTATATTTATTCAGAGATGATAGCTTTAAGGATAATATGAAGAGTTGAAGACATGTCAAAAATAGATTGAAGTTTATTAGAAAACTAAAAAAATCTAATGCTATAGCTGGATTATGTCCAGACGGCTAAGAATTAGGTATATCCTTTTACAAAAGGACTGTCGAGAAATGAGATAGATCTTACATCGATGGAGATGGGTTTGAGACCCATATGAGTTACCGAGGGGGAACCGAGAAAAAGGATTGGAGCAATTGTGCTACAAGAAACTTTTAATGTTCCCACTTTGTTGCGGATGCAATGCTCTCATATCTCTACCTACTAATAAAGGAAGTAAGGTTTCTCCCATTATTTTTTCGTCCGTTTTAGAACTGCCCTTACTTTCCAGTTGTATTTACATGCATTGCCACCGGTTATGTTAAAAAATGGTTTAGCTTCGTCTGTCGCATAAATGCTGGCTCGCAGGTGGACGCCTTGTGTCCAGCAGCCCAAATATTTCGCTACAGAACGCTAAAAGGCCGCGTGCGTGGGCCAGCATGTACGATTCCACCATTCCGGTGTCTCGCTCGTTGGGTGTAGTCCGGCCTAGCCCATGAGCCCTTGAGCCGTGAGCCAACTTATGTGATGGGGTGCTAGCTTCATGATAGTTGGAAGCCAGACCAAATTAGAGTAAGCGCCTAGAAAAATTAGTTCCACCTCGGTTAATTAGACTGAGTCCCGCTGACTTATATACCTATTTTCTGGAATAGCAACAAGCCACCGTGGAAAACAACAAGCAACAACACACAATATGGGCCAACGAGAAAGAGAGCCATGCCTCCCTATACGTAGGGGTGAGAGCAAATGAAAAGAAGAATTCCATGGCCTGACACGATGGAAAAGTTGCAGATCAGACTTTGAGAGGAAACAGGTTAGATAATTTGAGGAAGAGGAAGAAAAAAATCCCATCGAATCGATCGGATGAACTCGCCGCGGAAGATCATAATGTGAATGGAAGATCAGGGCGATAGTGTACGGCGGCCAAATTTAACTGAACTTGATCACATATGACAAGGAAGAGATTTCAGAAGAAGAATTGCCTCGGCAGGAGCGACATAGCCAAGTTAATTGATCGGTGTTTGTACCAGCGCTGGACCAGGAGCATACCGATTTGGTTTGTATGGTACTTATGGAATTTACTTACACTTTTTAGTGCATAGATACGTTTGAATTTAAATAAATCTTCAACATCCTTTTATAGATGGAGGGTACTATTTTCTACAGAATTTGTTAGTGGTTAGTAATTCTTATGTTGGGCTATATATCATTTCATTTTTTCCTATTTTTTTATAATGCAAGTCTAGGTGTGATCGGTGATTTACTTCTAAAATTTGGGATGGAGCATGCGCCAAATTTAATCTAAGTAGAGGTCACATACAAAGTCATTACAAGTCAGCGATGTTACAAGTCGGTGCAGCGAGGGCCTTACAAGCTCATCTTTTTAGGATTAATCATGTTCGTCATGAAAATGAGAAAACATGACCACCTTTGTTCATGGTGGCACGGAGGAACGTGTTTGATTTTGCTAGGAGGATTGAGTTTTAGCTTATTCCGGTGCAACGCACGGGGCAATTTTGCTAGTAATACTATAAGGCAGGTTGGTTATATGTTAATTTGTTCTATTTGGCTCTTGATAAGTGAAGACACTATCCTACATAGCGATCTTGAAAGAACACACCTATATAGATGACATTGTTGGTTGCAGAGTATGAGAATTTGGTGAATCTCTAGGACACTCGTGAATGGACGGAGACATTAGTAGGAATAAGCCTATATGCATAAGTTAACTAGTAGCACCGCCTTACTATTCTGTACACCACTAGTAACACTAGTAGGGTAGAAGAAAGATGTGCACTACTGGTAAGGGCTTACTGGTAGCGTAGCGACAAAAGTGTGCGCCACTCGTAAGTGGAACCCAGGGTCCCTAAAATAATAGTAGCATGCAAACATTCGGTACGCTATTGGTAGCATGCCAAAGCTCAACGCGTTACTAGTAAAGACATATTGGTAGCATGCCAAAGCTCGACACGCTACTACTAATCGGCACACCATGTTCCACTCCTGCCTTATCCCTCCGTCATAGTCTCTCCCTCACCCACCCACCCCACAAGTAAACACTTACCAATGGCGCGTTAGCGGTGGAGTGTCGGGGTCCGGCAGTAAAGGGGGTTGAGTACGCCACCAATAGGGTATTCGGTACTAGTGGGAGTGTGAGATAAGCTCCACCCGAGGGGTAGCCTATGGCAGCCTAGTACCGGCAACGATATTGAGTGAAACTTGCTGCACAAGACTGACAATTTAAGGCATAGTCCATTGTTCGGTTCTAGTCAAGCGTAGCTCCTTATCTAGATAGAATTCTAACTTAATAGTTTTCACTAAACTGCACTATCTTTATAGATCTGGTGGGGGTTTGTGGCCCCTAGCACACAATGGAGCCAACCCAAGTAGCCTAACAAATCCTGAATCTCAAAGGCCCATCAACTATGGCAGCTTGGGATAGCTTTTGGGGCCATGTTTAGTCCTAAGGAGAGAGTGGAGTGGTTTATAAAGGCAACTCTTCTCACTTCACTATGTGAGTGAGAAAGATGGGTTGTTCACACGCGTTCCTCCTCTTCTCCCGTTCTCTTGTGCACGTGTGTTGCGTTTCATGAATCGATTTTGAGTTAGAAACATGTTTTGGTGTTTCGGTCGATGTCTCTACCCAGTCTATACATAGGAGGGACATAACAGATCGATGTCATCAAGGAGAGCATATCTCCAAAACCCTGCTCGTTATTCTGCACCGGGAGATAGACGAATAGATTTTTTGAAGAGCATCTTGGCGCTCCTGCTCACCTTCGTTCGAGTTTTGTGCACCTCGACAACATCATAGGGCGACAACAACAATGACCATGGTGCTACTGCAGTGGTGACTTTCCTGGTCAACACATATGTCTTTTTTATCTCCTTGTTGGCCTAGTAGTTGCTCTATTTGCATGTTTGCCAGATATATTTGCTTATCTGCATGTGATTAGATTTACTAGTGCATATTCGATCGTTGATTTTTTTAAATTAAACTCACTCTAAAGTTGCTTAATAACCCAACAGTCTATACGGTTTTCTCCACACATGGTCACTCGGAAAATAAGTATTCAGCATCAGCCAAAGTCGAGCAAGCCCACATGATCATAAACACGAATATCACAAAGTTCGGACATACCGTAAACTCGAACTATCAGCACTAGTATCAATTATGACGATGTACTGCAAGGATTTACATTTCATTTGGTGCATGGACAGCAAGGAAAAAACGCACTATCTTTTTGAGATTAGTCATCAGAGTTTACTAATTCACGGCAATCACACACGTCATAGAAAGGAACAGAGAACAAGTTCACGATCAATCAGATCCGACTGTACGATCGAGTCACGCGCCATCGATCCTACCTGGCTCCACCAAGAGGAAAAGCAGGCAGCGAGACGGCAAGTCCGGCGCCCGCCCATCCAGCATCGCCGTGCACCGCAGCAGCATGAACCGTAAGTCGTGGGCAGTACCCGTCTCTTCCAGCATCAGCCTCACCTCCAGCGGCACGCGCTCCTGTCGCTCGCGCCGGCCCTCGAGGCTCTCGAACAGCTGATCGGGAATCCCCAGCCCCTCGCCGGCGGCCACGAGGGGCACCTCCACGACGCTCTTTGCCGGGACACAGAACCCGTCGAGATCCGCGAAGGCCAGCGGCACGCCGTCGTACTCCACCACCGCGCGGCGCAGGTCGAAGCAGTGGCGCCAAAAGTTGTCGTTCTTGACGCGGAGGGCGACGTGGAAGGAGGGCGGCGCGGCCCCCGCGCCGGCGCTCCGGACGAGGCCCTCGTAGCCGGAGACGGTCGCGGAGAACTCGGGCGGAGTGGAATCAAGCATCACAATGGGGACGACGATGACGGCGGTGACGAGCAGAGCGAAGGATACGGCCAACACATCCACGAGCCGGGGATGTCTCTGTGCGAAAGTTTCTTCCATGGATGGATGCCTAGAGATCGCCTAGATTGAAGTTTGGAACCTTTTCTTTTGATGATGAAACTAATAATTGACGTTAGGTTTTCATGCACGCCGTCTCGCACGTACAAGTAAGATACAGGCCGTTCAGATCACGATAATTTCTCCGTTTTATACGATCTCTATATGACTATCCCTACGTACTGTTGCTGGATATGGATCCAATTCCAAACTGTCTCCTGAGTCCTGGCCGATATATTCGTGCAGCAGTTGGGCTCTCGAACTGAAACCACGGGCATATAGGCTAAGATCTCCTCATGATCCAGAGACAACCAGGAACCACACGTAACTTTGAGTAGTCATGGGCGTCGACCTAGAACAGGCGGCGGGATCGGCCTACCATGCCATCCCCGCCGATCCACACGACGTCGACGAAGCACCAGTCCTCGGCAACGCGCCGCCGGCGGCTCCCAAAGAAGATTGGCGCCTCTTTCCAGTCCTGATACTTTTTTCGCTTGTAGTGATGGCGGTCATGTTTGCGCCCCTCGAGTACTTGGTGCAGACCAACCTCGCGTCCTTCTCCGTCGGCCTCGCCGGCTACGACGGCATCGACGTGTCCCGGCCGGGAAGCGTCGTCTCGCCGGCGTTCAACCTCACGCTGCGGATGAGCAAGGAGTGCGCCGACCGCGCCGAGGTGGTCCTGACCTACTCGGGCGTGGCGCTCGGCTGGGCGCGCGTGGAGCCGCGCGGCTGCGTGTCCCGGGAGCCCTGGGGAGAGACGTCCAGGTGTCGACCAGGGCCGACGGCGTGGGCCTCTCGAGGAGCCTCCGGGAGCGCATGGCGGCGGAGTGGCGACGTTCCGGGCGGGTGGAGCTCGACGCCGACGTGGTGATCTACAAGGACCGCGACAGCCTGAGCTACCTTGCGGACGATACCCGTGACAAGGTGATGCGGTGTAAGGTGGTGTTGGCGGCGGATGGACTTCAGCCGGAACCGGAACCTTGCCCGTGGTATTATCTACGGCCTTACAGTTATGATAAATTGGAGTAAGACCGTAGCGTATATCTTTGGATCAAAGAATTTTCTGATCAATCCCCAAGGAATGAATTTTATAGAAAAGCGTTCTAAGCATCCGTCGAATCAAAGCAATGACTAGCTTGTAAATTTCTGTGTGATCATTTCAAGTATATGTCATAAATCTATATTTTTGACTAAATTTAGATGCCCTATTTATTGCAATGGAGCTACCAACACCAAAACCTCCACTCACACCAACAAGAATCCGAAGAGCGAATTTCATCGTGGATGCGCCCTACGAGTCGTTGTACCGTGAGGATCTGATTCTCTTTGCCAAACGTCATCGCGTTGCGTTGCTTCCAAAGTGACCAGCTTACAAGAATCACTAGCGTGTCAAACTTACTTATTTCTCTCTCGTTGTACTCCTTGCATTCAGCCACCATAACTCTAGGGACGCGTTTGGTAGCCTAGGCCTGATTCGTGGCTCACGTGCGCAGTGGTGCGAGTACACCTGCACGTCCGGAACGAGCTACGTGCCGGAATCAGCATGTTGTTTAGTAGGTCGGGCTGCATCGTTTGGATCGAAAAGAGCTTTCTGTTTGTTTACCTGCAGCCAACCCCAAATCTCGATGGAGATGAGATTAGACCTGTTTGGTACCATCCAGGCATGCCTAAGGTCACATCTTCTCTACAACTGGTAGCATTACCATGCTATCACCTCCCATCACACAGAAATCAGTTCATGACAGTTGTAGACTAACGAAGCTAGTAGTTCACGAAATTAGTCTTAGCTAGTATGAATGATAGTTCATAACAATGGCACCTAGCTACTACAAATGACAGTTTATCATCATGGGGTAGTTCAACATACGGGGATCAAATTGGGGTTCGTGAAACAGGGGATCAAAGGGGGGTTCATCTTCTTCTTCACTCTTTCATTTCTTCACTTTTTCTTCTCGGATGGTGGTGTTGCCTCTGGCTTCCCACATTGCGTCTGCCCACTCTTGTCTCTTCTCCTTCCAGGAATCATTGTCGCATGCGTCCACGCCATGGTCGGTCTCTACTTCATTAAAAGTGACAACCTCTTCGAAGAACTCATCCTCGCCCCAACCTAGTATCCAGTTGTGAAGAATGCAGCAAGTAAGGACCAGCTTTACTTGAGTGTCAAAAGTGTGGAACAATTTCTGGTCAAGGACGTTGAACCTGTTTTTCAATGCAGCAAAGACCCTCTCAATGGTGACTCTAAGGCTTGAGTGTCTCAGATTGAACAACTCTTTCGCATTCTGAGGTCAGTGCCTGGGAGAAAACTCGTTGAGGTGGTACCTTGTTTTTTTAAAGGGAGGTAGAATACCAGGTCGGCATGCATATCCAACATCTCCAAGGTAGAACTTACCCTCAGGGATTTACAACCCATCAGGCCTTGACAAGCTGTCGGCTAGGATGCTAGCATTATGAGCCGAACCCTCTCACCCAGCAAGCAAGCACGTAGGTGAACCTCATATCGAAATCCACATCTGCTAACAAGTTCTGGCTGGTGTACTGCTTCCTCCCGCGGAATGCTGCAAACATTGATCTCGGTACCTTTGCAGTCACATGAGTACCATCACTAGCCCCAACGCAATCCTGTAAAAAAATTAGCACACAGTCATGTTTCTGACAGTAGCACACATCTGAAAGGTAGAAAGAACATGATTTTGTACTCACCCTGAAATACGGGAACCACTTGTAGCTGTTCTTGATCTTTGGTGGTGTGTTCGTTGATGCTGGCTTGATCATTTCACCTATGAGATCCCCAATTGCGTACAACACCTGCTGGAAGTACCGAGAGATGGTTTCAGTGAATCGCCTGAATGTGCTATCGATGACTCTGAAACTCTGGTTATGACCCACGACATGAAAAAACATTGCGACTTGTTCTTTGATAGAGGTATGGATGCTATCAACCAGCAGTCCTCTCTCCTTGAACGTTTTCATAAGTGCAAAGAAATGTGCGCTTCTCATCCGAAACATCTAGATAGCCTCTACATCGTTGGAGTTGTAGATGTAGTTTAGGTTGGCAATCCTCTCCTGATCTTGTTGTAACATAGGACCGTAACTGACACGAGGAAAGCGGCATGCCTAACTGCTCTCTTGTGCACCATCAGGATCCAGGCTTGTGTGCAAATGATGAGTGTTGTGGCGTGATGCACAAGCTAGAGCTGATCGGTCTACTCAAACAAGATCTATGCATTACGAACGGTCTTATAGAACTCAACTAGTTCTACCAACATGAATCTGACACTATAGTAGAGCAGAGGAGTTTCTCCTCTTCTCTCTCCTCCAACTCATCTAAAATATAATATTATTTAAAGTCTTACAGTTAGCTAACTAAACTCTATTGTACTTGCTCTTATTCATGCCTACATGGGTTTTATTCATGTAGAGTATTCATGCCTACATGTATTTATTCATGTAGTTGTTCATTCCTACAAGTACTTTATGCATGCCTACATGTAGTTATTTATGTCATTATTCATGCCTATGATACGTCCAATTTGCATCACTATTTTATATCATAATTTGCTGCTATTCATTGATATATTTCATATTTGGAGATGATACTTATGTTCACTGTTCAAAAACTAGGCCGATTCAACGATTACTAGGCCGATTAATCGCTACTAGGGGCTTGACCGTGTCGATTACCATTAATCTCTTGTGTTAATCCTTTAGCCTGATTAATCAGTCCGAAAGTCCGATTACTAGGTATTTTCCCCATTAACTACCACACTTGGTCAAAAAAGTTACAATATTTTCAATGCATATCGCTAATACAGGCGCCACCCCTCCCCAATAAAGTAGATTTTGCAAACCTCCCGCTTGATTGCAGCCTCCAGTATCTTCATTTCCACTGTTGCCAAATAGTTTCTTGCCCTCCCAGACCAGTTACTCATAGTTTCCCAGACCTCAGATTACAGGAGCTCGATCACCATGAGGAGCTCATCCAGGAACTGGAGGAAGCCTTCAATAGGTTAGGTGGTTGAGGTGTAAGAGGGGTCGTACCCTAGGTAGGTGGTGGGAGAATATAAACTTCAGAGGTGAGAGGAGAAGAAGTGGAAGGAAGGAACGCGGTTTCGGCTAGTGGATCCCGATTCGCACCTAACCTTAAAGATTAGGTCATGGAGGAGAAGCGTACAAGTTTTTCTAGGATTTTAGGCTTTAGGGAAGTAGGGAGAGACATATAGAGGCTCATATACTATTATTTTTCTTATATAAATTGTTTTAAGTGCTAATTTGTGTAGGTTGCACCGATTAATAGCCGACCGGTTAAATCAGTTAATCTTCCGAATTCCGATTAATCACTACTCCCAAGCCGGCCGAGCAGTTAACGATTACCGATTTCCTTAACATTGCTTATGTTATTTCATCTATTTTGCATATTTCATGATTATTTGGAGATCGCGCATCGGAGCCAGGATTCTGCTGGAAAAAGCACCGTCAGGATGCAATATTTCGGAAGATCAGCAGTTGACGAAAATTATATGAGAAATCCTATTTTTTCAGAAGACGAAGGGAGCCAGAAGGGGGAGCCGAGGGGACCCGAGGTGGGCCCACCTCATAGGCCGGCGCGGCCCAAGGCCTGGCCGCGCCGCCCTGTGAGGAGGGGGCCCACAGCCCTCTCTCGCCTCCTTTTCTTCGCGTACGTCTTCGTCCCGAAAACCTAAGCCACGAGAGGATAGTCGTGAGGAGTCACAGCCGCCTCGCGGGGCGGAGAACACCGAGAGAGAAAGAGCTCTCCGGCGGGCAGGAATCCGCCGGGGAAATTCCCTCCCGGAGGGGGACATCGACGCCATCGTCACCGTCATCGAGCTGGACATCATCTCCATCACCATCGTCATCATCTCCATCATTATCACCGCCATCTCCACCGCTTCATCTCATCACCGCTGTAACAATTTGGGTTGATCTTGATTGTTTGATAGGGGAAACTCTCCCGGTGTTGATTTCTACTTGTTATTGATGCTATTGAGTGAAACCATTGAACCAAGGTTTATGTTCAGATTGTTATTCATCATCATATCACCTCTGATCATGTTCCGTATGATGTCTCGTGAGTAGTTCGTTTAGTTCTTGAGGACATGGGTGAAGTCTAAATGTTAGTAGTGAATCATAGTTGAGTAGTATTCAGTGTTATGATATTTAAGTTGTGGTGTTATTCTTCTAGTGGTGTCGTGTGAACGTCGACTACACGACACTTCACCATTTATGGGCCTAGGGGAATGCATCTTGTACTCGTTTGCCAATTGCGGGGTTGCTTGGAGTGACGAAACACTGAGCCCCCGTTGGTATATCGATGCGGGAGGGATCGCGGGATCTCGGAGTTTAAGGCACGTGGTTAGATTTATCTTAATTACTTTCTTGTATTTGCGGATGCTTGCAAGGGGTATAATCACAAGTATGTATTAGTCCTAGGAAGGGCAGTACATTAGCATAGGTTCACCCACACAACACTTATCAAAACAATGAAGATTAATCAAGTTTGTATGAAGCGAAAGCACTAGACTAAAATCCCGTGTGTCCTCAAGAACGTTTGGTCATTATAAGTAAACAAACCGGCTTGTCCTTTGTGCTAAAAAGGATTGGGCCACTCGCTGCAATTATTTCTCTCGCACTTTACTTACTCGTACTTTATTCATATGTTACATCAAAACCCCTTGAATACTTGTCCGTGAGCATTTACGGTGAATCCTTCATCGAAGCCGCTTATCAACACCTTCTGCTCCTCGTTGGGATCGACATTCTTACTTATCGAAGATACTACGATACACCCCTATACTTGTGGGTCATCAAGACTATTTTTACGGCGCCGTTGCCGGGGAGTGAAGCGCTATTGGTAAGTGGAATTGGTAAGGAAAACCTTTATTTTTGTGCTGATTTTATTTACTTTCTCTGCTATAAGTCATTATGGAGAGATCTTCTCTTCAATTTCTATTTGGGAAATCTACTACTACTGCAACGGTAGTGGATGAGGCGCCAGGTGAGGAAGTAATACCATATAAAATACCTATGAAAATTATTGAACGTGTTATGGATAACCGCTATGAAGGGGATGGAATTATCCATCCTGGTGATCATTACTTGTTTTTACATGAATTATGCGGGTTATTCAAATGTGCAGGTATTGCTATGGATGAAGTTAGAAAGAAACTATTCTCTATATCGTTGTCTGGTAAAGCGGCGCATTGGTATAAATTGCTGAAGAATAGTGATTCTCTTGATTGGGAGGACATTGTGCCCTTATTTTATTCTAAATTCTATCCTCCAAGTGAAATTCACAGAGATCGGAACCGCATATATAATTTCTGGCCTCATGATGGAGAGAGTATTGCCCAAGCATGGGGAGATTGAAGTCTTTAATGCTCAAATGCCCCATTCATGAGCTTCCTGGTAATATTATTATTGATAATTTCTATGCAAGACTGTCTTTTCAAGACAAGACCTTGCTTGGATACTTCTTGTTACGGATCATTTACACGCAACAAAGAAGAGTTTAAAGGGACCTTCTTGATCGGATCCAGGAGAATACTGAAGGATGGGAGAATGACAAAGATAGAGAGTCAGGTATAAACTTTGATTATAAATGCATTGAGGTTTTTATGGATACTGATAAATTTCGTAATATTAGTGCTACTTATGGTCTTGATTCTCAAGTCGTTGCAAATCTTTATAAAGCTTTTGGCTCTCATTATGAATTGCCTAAGAAGAATTTTGATAAGTATCATGAACCGTATAAAGATAAAATAGATTCATCTATAAACAAATGTGTTGTAATTGAAACTGTTGATCATGTTATTCCTGAAGCTTATATTGAAAAAACTCCTTTCCCTGCTAAAATGAAGGAGTACTCTGTTATAAATAGTGCGGTTCATAAAAGTGAAAAGAAACCTATAGAACCTGAAGAACAAATAAAAGTTGAACTTTCTTTGTTGCAATAATTAAAGATCTTGTGACTGAAAATGTGGAGGATGGTCATATTATTTTACGTGAAGATGCTTCTAATATTGTTTCACATCCTAATAAGTCTAGGAAAGCTAGTGTTCCTATGCTCTCTGTTAGAATTGGTGATCATTGTTATTATGGTTTATGTGACATTGGTGCAAGTATTAGTGCTATCCCTTATGAGCTTTAGACGGAGATTATGCACGAAATTGGTTCTTGTGAACTTGAAGATATTGATGTGGTTATTCGGCTAGCTAATAGAGAAACTATCTCTCCAATTGGTATTGTTCGAGATGTGAAAGTTCTATGTGGTAAGATTAAATATCCTGCTGACTTTTTGGTACTTGGTTCTGCTTTGCTAGTAAATATTGTCCTATCATTTTTGGTAGACCTTTTCTAAATACTTGTGGAGCTATTATAGATTGCAAGAAAGAGAAAATTTTGACTAAATTTGCTGGTTAATCTTATGAGTTTAATTTCTCTAAATTTGCCAAAACCCCTTATAAAGCTGATTTGCCTAATAATGATTTTAGAGTTGAACAGTGTGCGTCTATTGCTCTTGCTCCTAATAATCCTTTGCAGCAACATTTGGAGAATAGTGAGAGTGAAGTCTTTAGGGAAGAAAGAAATGAGCTTGATGAAATTTTCCTTCATCAACCTATTCTTAAACATGACTTGCCGGTAGAAGATCTAGGTACAACACCACCACCAAAGGAAGATCCTGTTTTCGATTTAAAACCATTGCCTGATAATCTTAAGTATGCTCATATTGATGATAAGAAAATATATCCTATTATTATTAGTTCTAAGCTTTCAGATATTGAGGAAGAAAGGTTACTGGAAATATTGAAGAAACACCGAGGAGCTATTGGCTACACTCTTGATGATTTGAAGGGGATTTCTCCCTCTATTTGCCAACATGCTATCAATATGGAAGATGATGCAAAACCTGTTGTTGAACATCAACGTCGTCTAATTCCGAAGATGAAGGAGGTGGTAAGGAATGAGGTATTAAAACTTCTTGAAGCTGGTATTATATATCCTAATGCTGATAGTAGATGGGTTAGTCCTGTGCATTGTGTTCCTAAGAAAGGAGGAATGGCTGTTGTACCTAATGATAATGATGAGCTCATCCCTCAAAGAGTAGTTGTAGGGTATAGAATGTGCATTAATTTTCGAAAAGTTAATAAAGTTACTAAGAAAGATCATTACCCTTTACCATTTATTGATCAAATGCTAGAAAGGTTGTCTAAAAATACTCATTTTTGCTTTCTTGATGGTTATTACGGGTTTTCACAAATTCGCTGTTAAAACTAAAGATCAAGAGAAAACCACTTTCACTTGTCCCTATGGAACTTATGCTTATAGACGTATGCCTTTTGGTTTATGTAATGCTCCTGCTACTTTTCAAAGATGCATGTCTGCTATTTTTCATGGTTTTTGCGAGAGTATTGTAGAGGTATTCATGGATGATTTTTACTGTCTATGGAAATTCTTTTGATAATTGCTTGCGAAACCTCGATAAAGTTTTGCGAGAGATGTGAAAAAACTAACCTTGTTCTTAATTGGGAGAAATGCCACTTTATGGTTAATGAAGGAATTGTATTGGGACATAAAATTTCGAGAGAGGTATTGAAGTTGATAGAGCTAAAGTTGAAGCAATTGAGAAGATGCCCTATCAGAGGGATGTTAAAGGTATTCGTAGTGTTCTTGGTCATGCTGGGTTTTATAGGAGATTTATTAAAGATTTCTCCAAGATTTCAAAGCCTCTTACTAATCTTCTTCAAAAAGATGTACCTTTTGTTTTTGATGATGATTGTAAGGAAGCTTTTGAAACTCTAAAGAAAGCCTTAACAAGCTGCTCACGTAGTTGAACCTCTCGATTGGAATTTGCCTTTTGAAATTATGTGTGATGCTAGTGATTTTCTTTGTAGGCGTTGTTCTTGGACAGCGAGTAGATAAAACATTAAATGTTATTCATTATGCTAGCAAGACTCTTGATGCTTGCTCAAAGAAATTATGCTACAACTGAAAAGAATTGTTAGGCTTGTAGTTTTTGCTTGTGACAAGTTTAGATCCTATATTGTCGATTCAAAAGTCACGATTCATACGATCATGCTTGCAATTAGATACCTTATGACAAAGAAAGATGCTAAGCCAAGGCTTATTAGATGGGTACTTCATTTGCAAGAATTTGATTTACATATTGTAGATAGGAAAGGTGCTTGATAATCCTGTTCGTTGATAATTTGTCTAGATTGGAAAATATTGCTTATGATCCTGTTCCTGTTAATGATAGTTTTCCAAATGAACAATTGGCTGTAATAAAGGTGAGTTCGCGAGACAGTCCTTGGTATGCTTGATTATGCTAACTTTATTGTTTCCAAGTACTTGCCTCCAACCTTTTCAGCTCAGCAAAGGAGGAAATTCTTTTATGACTTGAGGCATTATTTTTGGGATGACCCACACCTATATAAAGAAGGAGTAGATGGTATTACTGCGAAGATGTGTTCCTGAATATGAACAACAGGAGATATTGAGTAAATGTCATGATAGTGCTTATGGAGGACATCACGCCGGAGATAGAACCGCACAAAAGGTTCTACAATCAGGATTTTATTGGCCAACTCTCTTCAAAGATGCAAGGAAGTTTATTTTATCTTGCGATGAATGTCAAAGGGTTGGTAATACCTCCAGACGCAATGAAATGCCTATGAATTATACTCTTGTTATTGAACCATTCGATTGTTGGGGATTTGACTTCATGGGTCATTTCCCTTCTTCAGAAGGTAACACTCATATACTTGTCGCTGTTGATTATGTTACTAAATGGGTAGAAGCTATACCCACAAAAAGTGCTGATGGTGAGACTTCTTTAAAAATGCTTTTAGATATTATTTTTCCTAGATTTGGAGTACCTAGATATATTATGACTGATGGAGGTTCTCATTTTATTCATGGAGGTTTTAGAAAAACTCTTGCTAAGTATGGTATTAATCATAGAATTGCTTCCGCTTATCATCCTCAAACTAGTGGGCAAGTAGAACTATCAAATAGAGAGATTAAGTCTATCTTGCAAAAGACTATTAATAAAACTAGAAAGAACTGGGCTATTAAATTGAAGGATGCACTATGGGCTTATAAAACTGCTTATAAAAACCCCATGGGAATGTCACCTTATAAAATGCTTTATGGAAAAGCTTGTCATTTACCTTTAGAATTAGAGCACAAAGCTTATTGGGCTGTTAGAGAACTAAACAAAGATCCTAAACTAGCTAGGTGATAAGAGGTTGTTGCAATTAAGTTCTCTAGATGAATGGAGAAGTGAAGCTTATGAAAATGCTAAACTCTTTAAAGAGAAAGTTAAGAAATGGCATGATAGAAGAATTATCAAAAGAGAATTTAATGTTGGGGATAAAGTCCTATTGTATCGGTCTCGTCTCGGATTCTTTGCGGGAAATTACTCTCAAAATGGGAAGGACCATATGTCATTGATGAGGTTTATCGATCGGGAGCAATTAAAATTAGCTCTCTTCAAGGTAATGCCACACGGGTAGTGAATGGACAAAGACTCAAGCATTATATCGGTGGAGATTCTTATAATGAAGATGTTGATATTATCCAAGTGGTAACTCCGGAAGCTTTCATCAAAAGTCAAGTTGACAATCTGCGAGAATCCGACTTTGAATAGGTAACGATTCACGGTAAGAAAAAGTCCGCGATTCACTTTTCGAACAATGTTTTTGCTGTTTTTGGAAAATATGAAAAATTACGAGATCGAAACGGAGTGGAGGAGATGCACGAGGGCGTGCCCCCATAGGCCGGCGCGGGCCCCAGCCTGGCCGCGCCGCCCTATGAGGACACCGCCTCGTTGTCCCTCTCCGACTCTTGTTCGATGCTGGTACTTTCCTTCCGACGTAAAAATTCTTGCTATATAATCCCCGGACCCACGGAGGTCCGTATATTGTTTTCTCAACGTGTTTTGTTTCGAGTTGTTTACGCCAGGATCTATTTTCAATCTAGAAGCACCATGGTCTCCAACAACAAAGACAAGGAGCCTATGGAGGAGGATATTCAAGGTTTCGAGTTGAAAGAAGAATTCAAAGAGGAAGTGGAGGAGACGTCATCAATAAAAAGGAAGCGGCAAACTATGGGGAGTAAGCCAATATTGGTGGGATCGGTTAACCTTTGGACGTTCTTTTTCTCATAACTTGCAGGGACTTTTACCGCCTGCTCTTAGCCTCGACTCTTTCCCTTGTGTGGAAGAAGCATTACGTGTTACCGATGAGTTTTGTGATCAATACCGTGCACTGAGAAGGGAAGTGGAGATACTTCTTGAGGAGAATAACCGACTTCGCAGAATGCTGGAGTATTACTCAATTCCTATCACAAGGCCGCCACCGCCACTTTCAGATAACAAAGAATCTCTTCGAGTCTTAGTGCGGAATTGCCAAATTGAGAAAGTTCGAAGGCTGAAGGATATCCTTAAGGAACGCAGGAACGGACTATCACCATCACCACCAAAGGAGTAATTCATCATCGGTATTGGCATCCCCTTGGTTTGTTCCAAGCTTGGGGGAGTGCCGCGGTATCACATCATCACCATCTTTTACCTTTTTATTATCAAGTAGTGTCATATCATGAGTAGGGAAGTTATCATATAAGATGTGTTGCGGTATGGAAGTATCTCTCTTTAGTTGGTTATCTATGTATCCCTTGGTGTGAGTTATCGTTATGGAATATTAATGAGAAGTTTTATCATTTACATATTGCACATCTTATTTTAGTTTGCAATCTCTATTATGTGATTGATCTTGTTGTTAGTATTGGCATCACTTTGGGAGCATTGAGTAAATCTATTTGGTTTTGGCAAACTTAGCATTGGTCAATAGCAACAACACTTTGAGTTTTAATTAGAGAAGAGGAAATACATGTAGATATGTTATTATCTTTCTTGTTAGTTCTTAGCTTAGTATTCTGAGGTTAAAATTGTTTGTGCTTGCAAGAAAGATGCATGATTGCTTCTATCACATGTATATTCGTTTGTTTCCCTCAACTCTTATGCTTGCTAATTAACCTTGCTAGCCAAAGACCTGTACTGAGAGGGAATGCTTCTCGTGTGTCCAAACCTGAACCCAAACCCATGCCATGTGTGTCCACTATAACTACCTATTATGTGGTATTTCCTGCCACTCCAAGTAAATACTTCATGTGCTACCTTTAAACAATTCAAAATTTATCATCCCTTATTTGTGTCAATGTTTTATAGCTCATGAGGAAGTATGTGGTGTTTTATCTTTCAATCTTGTTGGGCAACTTTCACCAATGGACTAGTGGCTTCATCCACTTATCCAATAACTTTGCGAAAAGAGGCTGGCAATGGGGTTCCCGGTCCCAAGTTAATTAACTTTTGTAATTTTACATATAGACACTCCTCCATGGTATATGATTGTTGGACGGCACCCGAGGATTCGGTTAGCCATGGCTTGAGAAAGCAAAGGAGGGGAGGAGTGTCATCCAAATAAAACTAAAATAAAAAGACACTCCTTCATGGTATGAGATTCGTTGGCAGGCACCCGAGAATTCGGTTAGCCATGGTTTGTGAAAGCAAAGGTTGGAAGGAGTGTCAACCAAAAATAAAACTTTATGGGAGCCGCTCTTTGAGAGTTTGTCTAGCAAGGGGTTAGAGTACCCGCTACCAGTCGTTGACAACAACAAACACCCCTCAAAACTTTACTTTATTGCTCTCTATATGATTTCAAAACTTGAAAAGCTCTAGCACATGATTTAATCCATGCTTCCCTCTGCGAAGGGCCTATCTTTTACTTTATGTTGAGTCAGTAAACCTATTTCCCTCCATCTCAAGCAAGCATTTGAGTTGTTGCGATCAAACTATTATATTGTGATTTATTTCATCATGTCTTTTACTCTTTCTTGTTTAGTACAAGTTTTATCTAAATGAATATAGATTTGGAAGTTATCAATGATCATTATGATTGAGTATGCAAAATGAGCAATATAAACTTTAACATGAGAGCGCTGCTCAATAGATAAGTATAATACGTTAGCTTGTTCTCTGACCAAGAACAAAGTTTGCCATCACCAATTATGATTCCTTATGCACCTTTATTTGTGATTACCTTATACTTATTTCAAGTTGAATTATATGAGGAAGTTGTTCACTAGAATGCCTTGTGTGAATTAATATGATGCTTCTTGTCCGTATTTTATTTATCGACTCTTCACTCCATAAACATGTGGTCTTGTTTACTGAGCTCAGTTTCGCTTGGGGACAAGCGAAGTCTAAGCTTGGGGGGAGTTGATACGTCCAATTTGCATCACTATTTTATATCATAATTTGCTGCTATTCATTGATATATTTCATATTTGGAGATGATACTTATGTTATTTCATCTATTTTGCATATTTCATGATTATTTGGAGATCGCGCACCGGAGCCAGGATTCTGCTGGAAAAAGCACCGTCAGGATGCAATATTTCGGAAGATCAGCAGTTGACGGAAATTATATGAGAAATCCTATTTTTCCAGAAGACGAAGGGAGCCTGAAGGGGGAGCCGCGGGGACCCGAGGTGGGCCCACCTCATAGGCCGGCGCGGCCCAAGGCCTGGCCGCGCCGCCCTGTGAGGAGGGGGCCCACAGCCCTCTCTCGCCTCCTTTTCTTCGCGTACGTCTTCGTCCCGAAAACCTAAGCCACAGAGGATAGTCGCGAGGAGTCACAGCCGCCTCTGCGGGGCGGAGAACACCAGAGAGAAAAGAGCTCTCCGGCGGGCAGGAATCCGCCGGGGAAATTCCCTCCCGGAGGGGGAAATCGACGCCATCGTCACCGTCATCGAGATGGACATCATCTCCATCACCATCGTCATCATCTCCATCATTATCACCGCCATCTCCACCGCTTCATCTCGTCACCGCTGTAACAATTTGGGTTGATCTTGATTGTTTGATAGGGGAAACTCTCCCGGTGTTGATTTCTACTTGTTATTGATGCTATTGAGTGAAACCATTGAACCAAGGCTTATGTTCAGATTGTTATTCATCATCATATCACCTCTGATCATGTTCCGTATGATGTCTCGTGAGTAGTTCGTTTAGTTCTTGAGGACATGGGTGAAGTCTAAATGTTAGTAGTGAATCATAGTTGAGTAGTATTCGGTGTTATGATATTTAAGTTGTGGTGTTATTCTTCTAGTGGTGTCGTGTGAACGTCGACTACACGACACTTCACCATTTATGGGCCTAGGGGAATGCATCTTGTACTCGTTTGCCAATTGCGGGGTTGCCGGAGTGACGAAACCTGAGCCCGCGTTGGTATATCGATGCGAGGAGGGATCGCGGGATCTCGAGTTTAAGGTCTGTGGTTAGATTTATCTTAATTACTTTCTTGTATTTGCGGATGCTTGCAAGGGGTATAATCACAAGTATGTATTAGTCCTAGGAAGGGCAGTACATTAGCATAGGTTCACCCACACAACACTTATCAAAACAATGAAGATTAATCAGTTGTATGAAGCGAAAGCACTAGACTAAAATCCCGTGTGTCCTCAAGAACGTTTGGTCATTATAAGTAAACAAACCGGCTTGTTCTTTGTGCTAAAAAGGATTGGGCCACTCGCTGCAATTATTTCTCTCGCACTTTACTTACTCGTACTTTATTCATCTGTTACATCAAAACCCCCTGAACACTTGTCTGTGAGCATTTACAGTGAATCCTTCATCGAAACTGCTTGTCAACACCTTCTGCTCCTCGTTGGGATCGATATTCTTACTTATCGAAGATACTACGATACACCCACGATACGTCTCCGACGTATCGATAATTTCTTATGTTCCATGCCACATTATTGATGTTATCTACATGTTTTATGCACACTTTATGTCATATTCGTGCATTTTCCGGAACTAACCTATTAACAAGATGCCGAAGTGCCGATTCTTTGTTTTCCTGTTGTTTTTGGTTTCAGAAATCCTAGTAAGGAAATATTCTCGGAATTGGACGAAATCAAAGCCCGGGGGCCTATTTTCTCACGAAGCTTCCGGAAGTCCGAAGGAGAGACGAAGAGGGGCCACGGAGGGGCCACACCCTAGGGCGGCGCGGCCCCCCTTGGCCGCGCGGCCCCGTGGTGTGGGGCCCCCGTGCCGCCTCTTGACCTGCCCTTTCGCCTATAAAAAGTCTCCGTGACGAAACCCCCGATACCGAGAACCACGATACGGAAAACCTTCCGGAGACGCCGCCGCCGCCGATCCCATCTCGGGGGATCCGGAGATCGCCTCCGGCACCCCGCCGGAGAGGGGAATCATCTCCCGGAGGACTCTACGCCGCCATGGTCGCCTCCGGTGTGATGTGTGAGTAGTCTACCCCTGGACTATGGGTCCATAGCAGTAGCTAGATGGTTGTCTTCTCCCCATTGTGCTATCATTGTCGGATCTTGTGAGCTGCCTAACATGATCAAGATCATCTATCCGTAATTCTATATGTTGCGTTTGTTGGGATCCGATGAATAGAGAATACTTGTTATGTTGATTATCAAAGCTATGCTTATGTGTTGTTTATGATCTTGCATGCTCTCCGTTATTAGTAGATGCTCTCGCCAAGTTGATGCTAGTAACTCCAAGAGGGAGTATTTATGCTCGATAGTGGGTTCATGCCTCTGTGAATCTGGAGGAGTGACAAGAACCACTAAGGTTATGGATGTGCTATTGCCACTAGGGATAAAATATTAGTGCTATGTTCAAGGATGTAGTCACTAGTTACATTACGCGCAATACTTAATGCAATTGTCTGTTGTTAGCAACTTAATACTGGAGGGGGTTCGGATGATAACCTGAAGGTGGACTTTTTAGGCATAGATGCGGTTGGATGACGGTCTATGTACTTTGTCGTAATGCCCAATTAAATCTCACTATACTCATCATGATATGTATGTGCATGGTCATGCTCTCTTTATTTGTCAATTGCCCAACTGTAATTTGTTCACCCAACATGCTGTTCGTCTTATGGGAGAGACACCTCTAGTGAACCGTGGACCCCGGTCCAATTCTCTTTCATCGAAATACAATCTACTGCAATACTGTTCTATCGTTTTCTCGCAAACAATCATCTTCCACACAATACGGTTAATCCTTTGTTACGACAAGCCGGTGAGATTGACAACCTCACTGTTTCGTTGGGGCAAAGTACTTTGGTTGTGTTGTGCGGGTTCCACGTTGGCGCCGGAATCTCCGGTGTTGCGCCGCACTACATCCCGCCGCCATCAACCTTCAACGTGCTTCTTGGCTCCTCCTGGTTCGATAAACCTTGGTTTCTTTCCGAGGGAAAACTTGCTGCTGTGCGCATCATACCTTCCTCTTGGGGTTGCCCAACGAACGTGTGAAATACACGCCATCAAGCATATTTTCCGGCGCCATTGCCGGGGAGATCAAGACACGCTCGCAAGGGAGTCTCCACTTCTCAATCTCTTTACTTTGTTTTTGTCTTGCTTAGTTTTATTTACTACTTTGTTTGCTGCACTAAATCAAAATACAAAAAAATTAGTTGCTAGTTTTACTTTACTTGCTATCTTGTTTGCTATATCAAAAACACAAAAAAATTAGTTTACTTGCATTTACCTTATTATAATGTCTAGTCCCGTAGTTGTTACTCTATCACCTGAGGAATCAATCTTCACCTTTAAACAAGGAGGAGAAGAGAATTTTAAAGAAGCATCGTCTAGAATTTTTGATGCTTATAGTAAAACTAAACCTAAAATGACCTTAAGTTTGCTTCTTAGTAATTTCTATTTCGGGCTTATTCTTCGCTATAGATATGCCCTAGATGCTGTAGTGGGAGGAGATTTCCTTCATTGTGATGGGGATCAAGCTTTTAATGCTATAAGAAAATTGATTACATCATTTAGCTCCGATAATAATTTTGATCCATCTCATGCTAGTATGAATAGTAGATTGGACACTATTGAAACAAATATATCCTGTTTAAAAGAAGTGTATAATCGAATTCGCGAATATTATGATTATGTCCCAATAAGCTTTGAACCTTCAATGTGGGTGCCTACTGTTAAAATTACTATTGGTGGTGAAACTTTTCCTGCTCGTTGTGATATTATGTCCGAGTTTTGCCTCATGCCTGAAAATTTTTATAAATCATTGACACTTTGGGGACTTACTGAAGGGGGAGAAGAAATAACTCTTGCGGATAACTCTGTTGTAATTCCTATGGGTATAGCTGAAGGTGTTTTTACAACCTTTCTTGGAAGGACGGTATCCACTCGATTATCTTGTTATTGAATGTGTAGGGACAGGACAAATCACACTTGGAAGATCCCCGATGAAACTCATGGGAGCGAGTCATAGATGTTGGGAAAGGCACTCTAAATTTTACCTCTACACCCGGATGCGGTCATGTATTCCCTAGACCAAAGAGTAGGAATAAGAGTAAGAAAGGTAAGAGCAACACCCCTGGTAAGAATGCCGATGCACCACCCTTTGATAATACTTGATACACACTTTCTGTGCCTAGCTGAAAGGCGTTAAAGAAAAGCGCTTATGGGAGACAACCCATGTTTTTACCTACAGTACTTTGTTTTTATTTTGTGTCTTGGAAGTTGTTTACTACTGTAGCAACCTCTTCTTATCTTAGTTTTGTGTTTTGTTGTGCCAAGTTAAGCCGTTGATAGAAAAGTAAGTACTAGATTTGGATTACTGCACAGTTCCAGATTTCTTTGCTGTCACGAATCTGGGTCCACCTCCCTGTAGGTAACTCAGAAAATTAAGCCAATTTACGTGCATGATCCTCAGATATGTACGCAACTTTCATTCAATTTGAGCATTTTCATTTGAGCAAGTCTGGTGCCATTTTAAAATTCGTCAATACGAACTGTTCTGTTTTGACAGATTCTGCCTTTTATTTCGCATTGCCTCTTTCGCTATGTTGGATGAATTTCTTTGATCCATTAATATCCAGTAGCATTATGCAATGTCCAGAAGTGTTAAGAATGATTGTGTCACCTCTGAATATGTCAATTTATAATGTGCACTAACCCTCTAATGAGTTGTTTCGAGTTTGGTGTGGAGGAAGTTTTCAAGGATCAAGAGAGGAGTATGATGCAACATGATCAAGGAGAGTGAAAGCTCTAAGCTTGGGGATGCACCCGGTGGTTCACCCCTGCATATATCAAGAAGACTCAAGCGTCTAAGCTTGGGGATGTCCAAGGCATCCCCTTCTTCATCGACAACATTATCAGGTTCCTCCCCTGAAACTATATTTTTATTCCATCACATCTTATGTGCTTTTTCTTGGAGCGTCGGTTTGTTTTTGTTTTTTGTTTTGTTTGAATAAAATGGATCCTAGCATTCACTTTATGGGAGAGATACACGCTCCGTTGTAGCATATGGACAAGTATGTCCTTGGTTTCTACTCATAGTATTCATGGCGAAGTTTCTCCTTCGTTAAATTGTTATATGGTTGGAATTGGAAAATGATACATGTAGTAATTCCTATAAATGTCTTGGGTAATGTGATACTTGGCAATTGTTGTGCTCATGATTAAGCTCTTGCATCATATGCTTTGCACCCATTAATGAAGAAATACATAGAGCATGCTAAAATTTGGTTTGCATATTTGGTTTCTCTAAGGTCTAGATAATTTCTAGTATTGAGTTTGAACAACAAGGAAGACGGTGTAGAGTCTTATAATGTTTTCAATATGTCTTTTATGTGAGTTTTGCTGCACCGGTTCATCCTTGTGTTTGTTTCAAATAAGCCTTGCTAGCCTAAACCTTGTATCGAGAGGGAATACTTCTCATGCATCCAAAATACTTGAGCCAACCACTATGCCATTTGTGTCCACCATACCTACCTACTACATGGTATTTTCCGCCATTCCAAAGTAAATTGCTTGAGTGCTACCTTTAAAATTCCATCATTCACCTTTGCAATATATAGCTCATGGGACAAATAGCTTTAAACTATTGTGGTATTGAATATGTAATTATGCACTTTACCTCTTATTAAGTTGCTTGTTGTGCGATAACCATGTTTACTGGGGACGCCATCAACTACTCTTTGTTGAATATCATGTGAGTTGCTATGCATGTTCGTCTTGTCTGAAGTAAGAGAGATCTACCACCATAGGGTTAAGCATGCATATGTTAGAGAAGAACATTGGGCCGCTAACTAAAGCCATGCTCCATGGTGGAAGTTTCGATTTTGGACAACAATCCTCAAATCTCAAATGAGAAAATTATTAATTGTTGTTATATGCTTATGCATAAAAGAGGAGTCCATTATCCGTTGTCTATGTTGTCCCGGTATGGATGTCTAAGTTGAAGAATAATCAATAGCGAGAAATCCAATGCGAGCTTTCTCCTTAGACCTTTGTACGAGGCGGCATAGAGGTACCCCTTTGTGACACTTGGTAAAAACAATGCATTGTGATGATCCGGTAGTCCAAGCTAATTAGGACAAGGTGCGGGCACTATTAGTATACTATGCATGAGGCTTGCAACTTGTAAGATATAATTTACATGATACATATGCTTTATTACTACCGTTGACAAAATTGTTTCATGTTTTCAAAATCAAAGCTCTAGCACAAATATAGCAATCGATGCTTTTCCTCTATGGAGGACCATTCTTTTACTTTCAATGTTGAGTCAGTTCACCTATTTCTCTCCACCTCAAGAAGCAAACACTTGTGTGAACTATGCATTGATTCCTACATATTTGCTTATTGCACTTATTATATTACTCTATGTTGACAATATCCATGAGATATACATGTTACAAGTTGAAAGCAACCGCTGAAACTTAATCTTCTTTTGTGTTGCTTCAATACCTTTACTTTGAATTATTGCTTTATGAGTTAACTCTTATGCAAGACTTATTGATGCTTGTCTTGAAGTGCTATTCATGAAAAGTCTTTGCTATATGATTCACTTGTTTACTCATGTCATATACATTGTTTTGATCGCTGCATTCACTACATATGCTTTACAAATAGTATGATCAAGATTATGATGGCATGTCACTCCAGAAATTATCCGTGTTATCATTTTACCCGCTCGGGACGAGCAGTAACTAAGCTTGGGGATGCTGATACGTCTCCGACGTATCGATAATTTCTTATGTTCCATGCCACATTATTGATGTTATCTACATGTTTTATGCACACTTTATGTCATATTCGTGCATTTTCTGGAACTAACCTATTAACAAGATGCCGAAGTGCCAGTTGCTGTTTTCTGTTGTTTTTGGTTTCAGAAATCCTAGTAAGGAAATATTCTCGGAATTGGACGAAATCAAAGCCCAGGGGCCTATTTTCTCACGAAGCTTCCAGAAGTCCGAAGGAGAGACGAAGAGGGGCCACGGAGGGGCCACACCCTAGGCGGCGCGGCCCCCCCCTTGGCCGCGCGGCCCTGTGGTGTGGGGCCCCCGTGCCGCCTCTTGACCTGCCCTTTCGCCTATAAAAAGTCTCCGTGACGAAACCCCCAGTACCGAGAACCACGATACGGAAAACCTTCCAGAGACGCCGCCGCCGCCGATCCCATCTCGGGGGTCCAGGAGATCGCCTCCGGCACCCTGCCGGAGAGGGGAATCATCTCCCGGAGGACTCTACGCCGCCATGGTCGCCTCCGGTGTGATGTGTGAGTAGTCTACCCCTGGACTATGGGTCCATAGCGAGTAGCTAGATGGTTGTCTTCTCCCCATTGTGCTATCATTGTCGGATCTTGTGAGCTGCCTAACATGATCAAGATCATCTATCCGTAATTCTATATGTTGCGTTTGTTGGGATCCGATGAATAGAGAATACTTGTTATGTTGATTATCAAAGCTATGCTTATATGTTGTTTATGATCTTGCATGCTCTCCGTTATTAGTAGATGCTCCGGCCAAGTTGATGCTAGTAACTCCAAGAGGGAGTATTTATGCTCGATAGTGGGTTCATGCCTCTCGTGAATCTGGAGGAGTGACAAGAACCACTAAGGTTATGGATGTGCTCGTTGCCACTAGGGATAAAACATTAGTGCTATGTTCAAGGATGTAGTCACTAGTTACATTACGCGCAATACTTAATGCAATTGTCTGTTGTTAGCAACTTAATACTGGAGGGGGTTCGGATGATAACCTGAAGGTGGACTTTTTAGGCATAGATGCAATTGGATGGCGGTCTATGTACTTTGTCGTAATGCCCAATTAAATCTCACTATACTCATCATGATATGTATGTGCATGGTCATGCTCTCTTTATTTGTCAATTGCCCAACTGTAATTTGTTCACCCAACATGCTCGTTCGTCTTATGGGAGAGACACCTCTAGTGAACTGTGGACCCCGGTCCAATTCTCTTTACTCGAAATACAATCTACTCGCAATACTTGTTCTACCGTTTTCTCGCAAACAATCATCTTCCACACAATACGGTTAATCCTTTGTTACAAGCAAGCCGGTGAGATTGACAACCTCACTCGCTTCGTTGGGGCAAAGTACTTTGGTTGTGTTGTGCGGGTTCCACGTTGGCGCCGGAATCTCGGTGTTGCGCCGCACTACATCCCGCCGCCATCAACCTTCAACGTGCTTCTTGGCTCCTCCTGGTTCGATAAACCTTGGTTTCTTTCTGAGGGAAAACTTGCTGCTGTGCGCATCATACCTTCCTCTTGGGGTTGCCCAACGAACGTGTGAAATACACGCCATCAACCCCCTATACTTGTGGGTCATCAGCCTACATATCGTTATTCATGCTTACATATAGGTATTCATACCTACAACTTTCCAGGATATATGCCTACTTTATTTAGACTACCCATGTCGTCGTGGTGAACAAACAGATGCCATAGAATGGCTTAAGTTGGGGCTGGATGTACGCAAGGGGATCCAGACGAGGGGAAGGAGAAAGTGGTAAACACAAAAACACAAGGAACTAGCCCAAAATGTTGTATGTATTAGATTTCAAGATCAGGGAGCTACAGAGCAATAACTTGGCCTAGGGCCAGAGGTTGAAGACGTACGGCTTAATAGCCTACCTCTCTCTCTACTCGCTCGATCCTCCCGCACAGGGGTCCCCCTCCTCTCCTTATATAGTGGAGAGGAGGCTTACAAGGGAAGAAATCTTAAGGGAATATGTTCCTACGTAAGCCTACTTTATAAAGATCCTCTGGCTCTAGGGGTGGCGCTCCCTTCTGCATCGATGGTCTGGTTACCTCGCCTGGTCGGCCTGCGGTACCTTCTCGTCATCCTTCTACTTTGGCTTCAAAGCTCCGTTTAAAGCCGAACTGCTTAGCTCCTCCATGTCCTTCGGTCCCAGAGGGAATCTTTGACTAGGGTCCCGACATGAATCTTTGACTAGGGTCCTGAGATGCCACTGTTGAGGCTATGCCGGATCCCGGTTAACATGACCGGTATAAACCAGACTCATGTCTTTTTATCCTCAAACTTTAGTTCTCTTGGGCGTTCCTCCGACTTAGATATCACCGGTTGCCCTTACTCCGGCATACCCCTCCTGATATACCGGATTGTATCATCAAACACTATTAAACCAAACTTTCATAATCCAGATGATAAGGGGTGGCCCGATCTTCTCAGTAAGCAACGGTGGTGATGATGAACACGAGGTGATAGCAGCGGAGAAACACGACGATGTAATGGACGATAACTTGTATGACACAACGAGATCTCTCGATTGGTCCCTGTCGCCAGATGCAACAACTCTCAACCCTGCAAGATATTCGCAACTCCACACACTTGCGCACGTAGCCGCCGACCACGAAGCGGTAGGTTGCAATCGTCTAATTCCCAATGGAACAGACAGATCACACAAGACTTAAACAGGATCTACACAATATCCAAGCAATATGGTGTAGGGAATTCAATAGTTTTGCAGAGCAAACAACTAAGAACTAGGGTTTATCTTAAACGTGGTCTAAAGCAGCTAGGGGGTCGTCCAAGGCACTTATATAGGCGTCCGGGACGAGTTCTGGTCAAAAAATACAAGTAAAACCGACCCAGAATAGATCTGGTCGAGACAGACTCGGACTGGTCCGGTCTGGAATCCGGTCGACCGGGCTGTGGACCGGCCGGTCCGGTCGGTGGTCCGGTCAACCCGGTTTCCGGTTTCTGCCCGGTACGATGCACTCCCTCCGGTTGGCGGCCGGTTGGCGGCCGGTCGACCGGGCCAGGGACCGGGCGGCCCGGCGTGGGGGCCGGTCTGACCGGGCGCTGGACCGGCCTGGACTTCTTCTTCTCCTCTCGCGCATTCCTCCCGCTCCTCCCTCGTGCGTCCATGAGATATCTTCATGTCCAGCTCCTTGTCCAGCTTCACGTACATCTTCACGTCCAGCTGCTCTTCTCCTCCTCGTGCGATGCTTGTCTCCTCTTCATACCCGATGATACATAAGTAATAGGACTTAGGTAGTATAAAGTTCTCATCAATCAAGGTATCGTTTAGGAACAAGTTCACTCGTTGTTTAAGTAGCTTCGCACGAGCTCGTGTCATTGGTCCAATCCCGACTTCATTGGACTTGAGCTTCACTGACGAGTTCATCTTCGGTTGGTAATGACGGAGGTAGTAGTGAGGTAGGGATGTCCTCATCATCTCCCCCCCTTCAAAGGCGTCGACCCCGACGCTCCAAGTTCTTCTCCGTCATATGGTGTCAAATCAGCAACATTGAAAGAATTACTGACACCAAACTCATCCTGTGGAAGATCTATCGAGTATGCATTATCATTGATCTTGGCAAGCACTTTGTAGGGACCAGCACCACGAGGCTTCAACTTAGACTTCCTCGACTTCGGGAACCTATCCTTGCGAAAATGTACCCGGACCAAATCACCGGGCTTGAACAACATCTCCTTGCGCTTCTTATTCATCCTTGCAGCATTGCTCTTGCCTTTCTTCTCAATCAACTCTTTAGTCTTCACATGAATCTTTTTCACAAAATCTGCCCTCTTTGATGCCTCCATATTAACTCTCTCATGTATGGGCAAAGGCAATAAGTCAAGTGGAGTAATGGGTTTGAAACCATACACCACCTCAAAAGGACACGACTCCGTGGTAGAGTGTACCGCCCTGTTGTAAGCAAACTCCACATGCGGCAAACACTCTTCCCACTCCTTCGGGTTCTTCTTGATCATGGATCTCAACGAGTTGTGACAATGTTCTATTCACCACTTCGGTTTGACCATCGGTTTGGGGATGACAAGTAGTCTTTGAACAGCAGCTTTCGTCCCCAGCTTTCTCCAAAGCGTTTTCCAGAAGTAGCTCATAAACTTCACGTCACGATCAGAAACAATAGTCTTCGGGACTCCATGTAGATGTACAATCTCCCTGAAAAACAGGTTAGCAATATGCGACGCATCATCGCTTTTGTGGCAGGCAATAAAGTGGGACATCTTAGAAAATCTATCCACTACCACAAATATAGAATCATGGCCTCTCTTAGTACGCGGCAAACCCAACACAAAATCCATACTAATATCCTCCCATGGTGTAGTAGGTGCCGGTAAAGGAGTATACAAACCGTGAGGCTTCAGCTTGGACTTGGATTTGTTGCAAGTAATGCATCTCCTCACATATCTATCCACGTCCCGCCTCATCTTTGGCCAATAAAAGTGGTCGGCTAGCATGAGTAGCGTCTTCTCACGCCCAAAGTGACCCATCAAACCTCCGAGCATGTGATTCACTGCAATAAGAGCAAACGCACGGACGATTCCGGAACACATAGTTTGTTAGCTCTAAACAAGAACCCATCATGTATGTGATATTTTTCCCATGCTTTACCAAGAGCACATAAGCGATATGGTTCAGCAAAATCATGATCAGTAGCATACAAATCACATAGTATCTCTAAACCGGGAATTTTAACATCAAGTTGAGTTAATAGCATGTTCTTCCTAGATAGAGCATCGAGCAACAATATTATCTTTTCCCTTCTTATGCTTAATAATATATGGAAAAGACTCAATGAACTCAACCCACTTAGCTAGACGCTTATGCAAAGTAGATTGGGCTTTCATGTATTTTAAAGCTTCATGATCAGAATGTATGATAAATTCTTTTGGCCACAAGTAATGTTTCCAAACCTCAAGAACTCTAATTAAAGCATATAATTTTTTATCATATATAGGATAGTTCAACTTAGCACCAGAAAGTTTCTCAGAAAAATATGCAATTGGACGACCCTCTTGCATCAACACACCACCAATTCCAATACCACTAGCATCACATTCAATCTCAAATTGCTTATTGAAATCAGGAAGTGCAAGCAACGGTGCGAAGTTAACAATCTCTTAAGTTCATCAAAAGCATGATCTTGGGTTGCACCCCACTCAAAAACAACACCCTTTTTAGTCAAATCATTCAAAGGTGCAGCAATAGTACTAAAGTTGGGCACAAATCGGCGATAAAACCCAGCTAGACCATGGAAACTTCGTACTTGACTCACATTCATGGGAGTAGGCCAATTTTGAATAGCTTCAATTTTAGACACATCTACTTCTACTCCATGCTTAGGGACAACATAACCCAGAAATATGACCTTATCTTTGCAAAATGTGCACTTCTCAAGATTACCATAGAGTTGATTATCACGCAACACTTGCAAAACATGTCGAATATGTATAGTATGATCAGATTCATTGCGGCTGTAGATTAATATGTCATCAAAGTAGACAACCACAAATTTGCCAATAAATTCACGCAAAACATGGTTCATCAAGTCTCATGAAAGTGCTAGGTGCATTAGTTAAACCAAAAGGCATTACTAACCACTCATATAAACCAAATTTTGTTTTAAAGGCTGTTTTCCACTCATCCCCTTCTTTCATCCTAATTTGATGATAACCACTACGCAAATCAATTTTAGAGAACACATCAGCACCACTCAATTCATCTAGCATATCCTCTAAACGGGGAATAGGATGACGATATCGAATAGTAATGTTGTTTATAGCTCTACAATCTACGCACATACGCCAAGTACCATCTTTCTTAGGAACTAGAATAACAGGGAACAGCACAAGGACTAAGGCTTATGCGGATATAACCTTTGTCGAGTAGCGCTTGTACTTGCCTTCGTATCTCCTTCGTCTCTTCGGGATTAGTGCGATATGGCGCCCTATTGGGCGGCGAAGCTCCGGAATCAAGTCAATTTGATGCTCAATACCTCGCAATGGTGGTAGTCCTGCGGGTACCTCCTCCGGAAACACGTCGCCAAATTCCGCAAAACATTAGAAACACCAAGAGGAAGAGGGGTCATGTCGTTAGTAACCAAGACCGTACCCCTGTACAAAAGCACAAGAGGCATGGTCGTAGGATCCTCACTAAATTCTCTCATGTCTTCTTTGGTGGCTAATGAAACTAAGGAATTCACTCTCTCACTTTTTGTTATATCACTCATGACATTACAATTCTCTCGCCTATCTAGAGGTGCATCCTCCAAATTCACTTCAATCTTCTGACGAGACTCATTGACAATCTGTTGTGGTGACATAGGCTGTAAGTTAATTTTCTTGCCCTTGTACTCCAAGTGATATGTATTGGCTCGGCCATTGTGTTGCACAGAACGGTCATAGAGCCAAGGCCGACCCAATAAGAGGTGACAAACCGTCATAGGAACCACATCAAAATCAATGCAATCCTTATACGGTCCAATCTCAAACTCAACACGCACCATGTGGTTTACCTTCATCTCACCATTGTCGCTCAACCACTCGAATATAATATGGATGCGGGTGCGGTAGGTACTTCAACTTCAACTTGGTACATAACTCCTTGCTTGCTAAATTGCGGCAACTCCCGCCATCAATAATGACCTTGCAAGCCTTGTCAGGACCAACTAAAGCTTTGGTTTGGAACAAATTGCAACGCTGAGTAGATGCACTAGGCAACACATTAAGAGCACGCTGCGACACAACAATGGTACGAGCATCAGAAGGATAGGCATCTTCACCATCAGTGTCATAGTCATCATCGTCTGGAGCATTTGGATCAACATCATCTCCAGTCTCATACTCATTGTCCTCATTAATAATCATGACTTTGCGGTTAGGACAATCTCTCTTGAAGTGACCCTTGCCACCACATGTATGGCAAAGCATATCGCGGTTGCGCGCTGTAGACATGCTAGAACCACTCGGACTTGCAGCAGATTCGGACTTCTTTGCATTAGATACATTGGAGACCGGTTTGCTAGGCGGAGTAGAGTAAGGAGCGGAGCGTGTTGAAGGCGCCGGCGCTGTTGAAGGCGCACGGGGTGTAAAACGCCCACCTCCCGTAGCACGTCCCTTAACCTTTGCTTCTTCGACCAACTGTGATTCAGCTTCTCGTGCATGATGTAACAATTGATTCATATTGGTGTATGTGTAATGACGAACAATGCCTTTAACATCATACTTCAATCCATTGAGAAAACGCTGCATTGTCATCTCTAGAGACTCACGGACACGACCACGCTGCATAAGCATCTCCATCTCCATGTAGTACTCATCAACAGTCTTCACACCTTGCCTCAATAGTGTTAGCTTATCAAATATATTCCGCATGTAATTTGTAGGCACAAAACGAGAAGTCATAACCTCCTTCATAGCACGCCATGTACGGATAGGTTGTGCACCATCTTCGTCGCGGTTACGAACCAAAGAATCCCACCAACGCAATGCATAACCATCAAATTCGGAAGAAGCAAGCTTGATCTTCTTATCTTCGAATAGTTGGGATGTAAGCTCCATAACTTCTCAATCTTGAGCTCCCAAGTGAGATATTCTTCAACATCAGCTCCTCCTTCAAACTTGGGTATGGAAAACTTGGGCTTACCCAATCCATCTTCTTCATCTTGTCCACGACCATTGCGACCAAGTGGAACCCAACCACGAGGACGATGACCACGAGGCGCACCACGAGCATTGTGTGCGTCATCTTCAATCTCAGGATCTTCATCATCGTCTTGCTGTTGTTGTTGTGCAGTCAAATTCTCAATAGCGAGGCGCATATCTCGCAATATTGCGGTCGGATATCCGTCATTTGATCAGCCAATCCAGTGACGGTGACATTAGTAGCATCCAGCGTTTGTTTGATCTCGTCAACTGTACCCTTAAGCTCATCATCCTTAGTGCGGAATTCACGTCGCATCTCATTACGAAGAGCTTCATACTCCCTCCATGTGATGATATCTCGCCGAATTCTTGTTTTCCTGGTTAACAATCTTATTATCACTAGCAGTACATGATTAGTAGGTTAGTGCACTAAATCAAAAATATATGGTGGTACTCTCACAACTCACTCAAAACCGATAAGAAAAGGAAATCTTACCGTTCCAAAGTAAATTAGTATTGCTTACCACTTGTAGTAACAACTAGTGCACGGATGTAGCGAAGCGAATATCAAGGGTATAAGAACAATCACACGACAAAGCGAGGGTATATGTGGGGCTGTAGGTAGGCTACCTATTTGCACCAATAACAAGCTCTAGCGCTGACCGTAGACAACCAATGATACTCACACAAGGCGATATAATGGGGCAATGCAACTATATGGAGGAAAAGGTTGCAATGCACTAGAGAGATGCTAGCAAAGCTCAACGAGACAGGCACAAGATTGCTCAACTACAGGTGCAGTAAAAAAAAACTTAGGCCTTCACTTGAATTCAACTAGCACGACACTTTTCTTTTTGTATTTTCGTTTTGTAACACACGCAGCTATGTAGCTCTTTTTGCTTCTTTTCTATTTTCTCTTTTTTTTGATTTTATGACTCAACTCCTTGATAACACGGCCAACAAGATATGCAAAGCACCAAAACCCTAATGAGCAGCTCGTCGAGCGGTAAAACTAGTCTCTTAGGGGAAGTTCCTAGTCACGTATATCGAAAGGCTGTAGCTATGGTTTGGACAAACACACTGTATGCTATGTGGACTCGGAGTAACAAAAACTGACACTAGACGACTAAATAACACAAGATGATAGAGTAAACTCAAACCCTAAAATACTAGATGAAAGATAAAGTTACGCAAAAACAACTACGAAAAGCAACTAAAACCCGAAATTAGTGCAAGCTATGGCTATGGCAAACCCTAACCCTAATTTTTTTTTGCTTTTTCTGTATAGGAAAACACTCACAACTCAACTATGGGGTGGATTGTGGATGGCTTACCGAGGAAAACTGGAAATCTGATACCAAGATGATAAGGGGTGGCTCGATCTTCTCAGTAAGCAACGGTGGTGATGATGAACACGAGGTGATAGCAGCGGAGAAACACGACGATGTAATGGACGATAACTTGTATGACGCAACGAGATCTCTCGATTGGTCCCTGTCGCCAGATGCAACAGCTCTCAACCCTGCAAGATATTCGCAACTCCACACACTTGCGCACGTAGCCGCCGACCACGAAGCGGTAGGTTGCAATCGTCTAATTCCCAATGGAACAGCAGATCACACAAGACTTAAACAGGATCTACACAATATCCAAGCAATATGGTGTAGGGAATTCAATAGTTTTGTAGAGCAAACAACTAAGAACTAGGGTTTATCTTAAACATGGTCTAAAGCAGCTAGGGGGTCGTCCAAGGCACTTATATAGGCGTCCGGGACGAGTTCAGTCGAAAAAATACAAGTAAAACCGACCCGGAATAGATCCGGTCGAGATAGACTCGGGCCGGTCCGGTCGCGGAATCCGGTCGACCAGGCTGTGGACCGGCCGGTCCGGTCGGTGGTCGGTCAACCGGGCGGCAACCGGGAAGCTCGCGAAGTTTCCGGTTTCGCCCGATACGATGCACTCCCTCCGGTTGGCGGCCGGTTGGCGGCTCGATCGGCCGGGCCGGGACCGGGCGGCCCGGCGTGGGGGCCGGTCCGACCGGGCGCCGGACCGGCCTGGACTTCTTCTTCTCCTCTCGCGCATTCCTCCCGCTCCTCCCTCGCGCGTCCATGAGATATCTTCATGTCCGGCTCTTTGTCCAGCCTTCACGTCCATCTTCACGTCCAGCTGCTCCTCTCCTCCTCGTGCGATGCTTGTCTCCTCTTCATACCCGATGATACATAAGTAATAGGACTTAGGTAGTATAAAGTTCTCATCAATCAAGGTATCGTTTAGGAACAAGTTCACCTGTTGTTTAAGTAGCTTCGCACGAGCTCGTGTCATTGGTCCAATCCTGACTTCATTGGACTTGAGCTTCATGCGCAGGTTCATCTTCAGTTGGTAATGACGGAGGTAGTAGTGAGGTAGGGATGTCCTCATCACCAGATTATCCTTTAATCCGGGTTACAAACATCTTATCATGACCTATTTGTCATAGTCTTGACCTATCGGGGTCCATCCCCCGACAACCCATAATGAAAGTATCATGCATTTCATGCATGCAAAATGCTGATGTGGCAGTGCAATTAAGGATGAGAGAGAGGATACTAGTATCATAGGTAGATACCGTATCATAACACATACTACTAGAAAAAAATAATGTCAAGTAAATATTGTACATATATTTACATTGAGATTCTACAAATCAATTAATATAAGAAGACTATGATACTAGTATATGATACCATGCATTGTGGAGATAGTAACATGTAGTAGTATCATATGCATATACTTACATATGAATATGATACTATGCATTGTGACTAGTCTTATGCGCTAGGGATGTGACCAAATGTACCTAGTAACCATTTTCTTAGTATTTTTTAAGCATGCTAACATGCTAGTATGTTTGATTTTCTGTTAATATAGAATGTATTTTTTTATTTCATATTCAATCTCAGTTTTTTTCATACACACCGGGGTTTGAAGGAAAAGTGGGTTCACTTCAGTCCATTCCTTTGACACATTGTTCATGCACACATAGCAAATGCATGCACATAGTTATTGCCTCCACATCGAACAAACAAAATAAAAAAAAAGTATGATAACCTAGGCTGAAAACACTAACTTCTTTTTGAAGAGGGGTAATCACATGTCAAATTCATCCTCCTCTATTCTTAGAGTTGCACCACCTCTAAACAATTAGTTTCAACGAGGACCTGACTGAAGTTGCAAGCTTGAACAAAAGAGAAGGACATCACATAGCATTAGAGCTTCCGATATCGTGTGATCAACAGTCCCAGGATAGGCTTGCACCATGCACCTGTAAAGACACACCAACACCCTCTCTCACGACACAAGCAACTCCCATCAACATTGTTTTCGCTATTGATTACATGGTAGGGGCGGAGCTGGAGGCCAAGTATCCCTATGATGCACTTTTGTTAGTCTAACCTGATGCATTTACTTCACTAAGCTCACAATTAGTGCTAAAAAAAAATCTTTACCCTAATGCATGTGCATCAGGGTCACACCATGCAGCTTGGCCCATGATTGCACCATTCATGCTTAGGTTGTTGCTTTACCATCAAACATTTTAGTGGAACAATTTTACAATAGGAGGCCCATAATTAAGGGGGTGAAAAATAGACTTCTTCAAGGAAGGAGGGGTGAAATCCTATTCACCGCCTATTACTGCTCCTATCTGGGTGCTGCATAGGACGTGACAGGTTATGTGTTGGGCTCGTTATGAAGGCAGTGGTTTCTCCTCCTGGTTTTTTCAGCTTCTTCTGGTTTCTCGGTTTCCTTTAAAAAATTAGTTTTCATCGGTTTTGCGTTTCTGTTGGTTAGTTTTTATTTTGAAATTTTAAAAAACATGAACATTTTTTATTTTTGATTTTCTTCTTCAGATTTGAACATTTTATAAAGCTAAACATTTTTTAAGCTAAACTTTTTTTAAAATTTTAAAAATTTAATTTAATTTTCCAATATAAACAATTTTTAGATTTGAATAACTTATAACAAAAAAAAATATCAAAAAACCGATGCATGAGACCAAATAAGGACCGTCCAGATGGATTGCGCAGGCGAGCTTGACTGAAAGGGATGGCTGGGGGACGGCCACGAGAAGGAAGGTAGCCGGAGGGGTTGGAGGATGAACACAACAATCGGGCCCATCCAGACGAATAAGGCACGACCACGGCCCGAGCGCTAGTGGGCCTAAAACCCATAGCAAAGCTAAATTCGGCACATATTCCACGCGGAGAATCGAGCGGACGGACCCGAATTGCGTTCCACGTTTTATTCCCCGGTCCGCCTAATTTATACGCGGCCTCCTCCGTTATAAGCGCCGGTGGACGGAACCGGAAGACGGGACAGATATTTCTTCCTTGAGGTCAAGTCGTCTCGTGCTCGTCCCCCTCGCCGTCCGCAGCCGGCAGCTCGCACCACCAGCCAAGGTGATTTTCCTCTCTCTCGATCTCCCGTTGTCGATTCCGCGTCCGTCCCCGAGCGCCGATTCGGGAACCCCTTGTGGTGTAGCGATCGATTTGTGGTTGCCTCGTCCGATCGCCCGTTCCTAATATCTCCGAGCCAACCAGATCTACGTCGTTGGCTTGTTCCTGCGTAGGATTTGGCTCCGATTGGGTGGGGTTTAGGCTATAGAAGGTGCGTTTAGGTCGTTCCTGGGAATTCGGGTGTCTGATATTGGGGATTTTTTTTGGGATATGGATGCGATTTGGTCTGATATGTTCCAATAAGTAGTTTATCAGATAAGGTCGTTGCAATAGCTGATTTGTTAAAAGTTGATTTATTTAATGGGCAGGAGGAAGGTGCTGCCAGTTTTTATTTATATATTTCCTGGTGCATAGGATGATCAATTTTGGGGCTTGGCATGTGTAATTTAGGAGCATCATAGGCTAATGTTAGGTTAACCGTCGTAGTGAATGTAAATTATGTTGTATGAGCTTTTACTTTGTATGTAGATTCTGGAAGTGACCAAGGATTGGGCGTTAGGCTTTCGTTTTGCAACACTGTTCCTGCTTTTATGCTTCATTACCCTGTCTATTTCACAGATCCATTGAGTGTTGTGTTTATTGCAACGCCATATGTGCTTTCTATAACTGTATTGCATGATTATACAATACTACAATCGTGAGGGATATGTATTCCATTATGATAATTAATAACTTAATAGATGATTTCTTAAGAAGTGAAGATATTTTTTAGATAATTCCATTATGTTGAGGTTCATAATCCATTTACTGCCGGATGGTTTGTAATAATTGATTGGAATGCTTTGCAGCTCACACATCAAGACAATAAACAGAGCCTCGTCTGTTTGGGGCCAATCAAACCCAACAGCAAAGGTTCATGTCTGATCTGGACTCCCAGGTTCCATCTGCTTTTGGTATGGATTATTCTCATATCATCTCATCCGAAAGTTACATCTGCCAATCTATAGCAATTTGATAGTCCTTATGACTTAAACTATGTTTATTTATGTTCTCTCTTGCCCTGAATAACCTTTATATTGTTCCCAGTAACCAATCCCGTCAACTAAAAGGATACCACTATTTATGTGATTATCAGTTATTGCTGACCAACAATTTTTTTGGAATCTCAAATCACCTTTAGATACTTATTACTAGAAGGGAAAATTAGTAACCAACAAACCCATGGATCTGGAGCAGAACTGTGCTGAAACATTTGTATATGTGGCGGTGGGGAGGGTATGCCACGACTGGTTAGGATGGATGTATGCTTGGCGTCTTGCATAAAAGATGGGCATGCCGTCTTTGACGGTAAAGAGTGCAGCAGAAGATTTGATTTGTGGACGAGTTAAATGAATTCGGACATAGGGAGAGGGGGAAGGTTTTTTGTTTGCTACATAATCAAACTAACCTTCGTCCATGAATATTAATTGATTAGTTCTTATCATGGGCTTTGGCTTGCTTTTAAACCTGCTATTTTTTTTTTCATCTGGAAAGCATAGAAGCACTGCTCTTAAGATGTATGTTCACAGATCATTATGTTACATAAACATGTTACTTTTAGTTTGCCCGCAGTCTTCTATGGTTACCTTGCATAAGCATCTACCCATATATTGATGTCTTTGCATCTTCGATGTAGATCCGTTTGCTGAGGCAAATGCTGAGGACTCTGGCGCTGGTGCCGGATCAAAAAACTATGTGCATGTGCGTGTCCAGCAGCGCAACGGAAGAAAGAGTCTGACAACTGTTCAGGGATTAAAGAAAGAGTACAGCTACAACAAGATTCTCAAGGATCTCAAAAAGGAATTCTGCTGTAATGGTACTGTAGTTCAGGATTCAGAACTAGGCCAGGTACAACGAAATTGTCTTTCTTTTTGGATCAAAGTTCTCTAACGTAAATATGTATATGCTGATGAAATGATCTTCTACATTTCAGGTCATTCAACTCCAAGGTGATCAGCGTAAGAATGTTGCTACTTTTCTAGTTCAGGTAATTCATGATACCATTGCATTTTGTCATACTTATTGACTGTCGTGTATATATGTTAATCTGATGATAATTTCTGTTTTCGCCAGGCTGGACTAGCAAAGAAAGAGAGCATTAAGATCCACGGATTTTAGGCAACACATAAATGCTTGTGTGTTGTCACAGAAGCTGGAAGTTATCGTATGCCTGGTATTCATATAAGACATTTGAATTAGTAGTGGTGCGAGGCATCTGTGGTTGATGCTTGCATTTAAGACTTGAATCAGTATTGGTGTGTTTGATGCGAGTTGGCATACCCTATGGTTTGTATGTGCTACCAGTATCAAAGTATGGATTATCTGGGTTATTGTCTACTAAATAAATGTACTTCTGGCTTGTCATCCTGTAATCATTTGTCTCTAGTGTGCTGTGTGCTCTGTGATTTTCGTTTAGTTTGTTCTCTTGTTCAATTTTTCTATATTCTAGATATGATGCATGGATGGAAATGAGTTTATTGGGGCCATTTGCTTTTAAGCTTTGGCAATGTGATGCATGTTGATGCTAGACGGTCTGTATGATTACAGTAGGTGCAGCGTCCAGACTTCATCATTTCATCATCTTGATCAAGGTTCCTCTCGTGCTGCTTCCAGCAGCATAGTAGAAGATGTAGTCTCTGTAGAGCATCAGCCCCAGCCCTGTACTGCTCCTAAATATTATGTTAACCTGCTTAGTATTTTAAGAAAACAAAACAGTAACAGATTAGTAAAGCTGGAGTTTCAGTTTCTTTATCGCCCAACAAATAAAAAGCCAACCCATTGATCTGCATGATTCTGCTTACAGGAGCATTTTGTTGCTGCAGCAGAAAGTAAAGGTTGAGAATTGTGAATTGTTCCTTCTTTTTTACGGAACGGAACTGACGCTTGTTGGTTCTAGTCCATCTTCTATTCGCCAGATTATCTTTTGTTATAGTGGATTATCTTTTGTTATAGTGGAACCTTTAGATCAGCCAAAGCCAAAATTTTGATTTAAGATGAATTTTGGCCTTCCAAAGATGCTTAAAATGCCATCTTTTAATCTCATTACTGCACAAATTTCTTATACGTTGATGATTTAACTGAAAATTTTCCACATCTGGTTGACTGGTTCCCTCAAAACAGGCTTGTCTTGTTCATTCTTCAGAACCACACTGATAGATTCAGCAGCTCCCTCATCTACCCTTGTAGTTCCATATTGAGGCATCTTCTAAAGGTCAGGTTGCCACTGTAACATTTTGCTCATTGATGATATGAAAAGTTACCGGAACTTGGTGTTGACCCACACCAAGCATCGCCCTAGAAATTTGTTCTTCTGCCCATACTTATTTTTCTTCACCCAGAAATACCTGCCTGACATGTACCACCAAAGTGCCTAACCCATAGCTTGTGATTGATGCCAAAAATACCACCCTCGCCTAAATATTCTTCCAGTCTCCACATCATTTACACATTAGGTTTACACTGAATTTAGCCATCAGAACTTTAACACCCAACTATTCCGGGAAGATAGTGATCTTAACCGATTGTTTTAGGGAGATTCGTGACAGCCGACGTCCCGAAAAGCGTGGTGAAGCTTGTGTATCACAACCTGTTTGATCAGCTAATAACAAGCGTGGTGAAGCTTGTGTATCACAGATTCATTCGTTGCTAGATCATCAGATAAAAAGGAGGCACAAAACAAGTATTCCCTCCATCAATAAAAAAATGATGTCTTAAATTTATCTGAATTTGAATGTATCTATGCACCAAATAGTGTCTACATAAATCCAAATTTTGACAAATTTAATTCTTTTATGAATAAAGGTAACACACCGTAATAGGTCTACCGTACCAAAATATCACTATATAGTTGATTGTAAATTGTTGTATATACCAGCATTTTCTTGTTCATGTTTCTTGTTTCCTTAGGACAAGGCTTTGCCCAAGAATTGCTCCATCAGTACTCTACTATTTTTGCTTGGCACCTGCAGCTGCAGCCAGCAGTCTAGTCTATGCAAGCATCAATTCATCAGAAACAAGAGGAAGTCCAGATCGAACCCGCATCTCTCCTACTCTATCATCACACACAAAGAGCAACCTGAACTTGGTCTGAGCAGAGCAGAGAGCATGCACATACACCATATTCAGTTCGACATGACACGTAATTAACCCGCTGCCTGTAGGTGTTCCTGCCTACGGACCGGCCGTCCCCGCACTGCCACCGTCGACGACGTTCCGGCCGCACCTGAGGTGTATCTCGTAGCCGCAGGCGATGCACTGGTACGCCCAGCCGAACCCCTGCTCGTCGCACTCGCAGCAGATGTACGGCCCTCCCCCGGACTTGCCCGACACGATGCTCAGCTCGTGGCGGTGGCCGGCGTGGAGAAGCGACGGCGTGTACGCCTTGGCCTCCTCGTCCTCCACCTCCCGCAGCATCCTGATCTGCTCGTCGGTGAAGGGGAACGCCATGTCGAAGTAGAGGTTCACCAGGTTCCTCCCCTCCCTCGTCACCGTCTTGCCGTCGGGCCCGATCACCACCAGCGTGGGGATCTCCCGGACGTCGAAGTACCTGGCCAGCGCCCGCGACGACGCGCCGTCGCCGTCGTAGGGCAGCGCCAGCCACGGCATGTCGCCGCACGACCGCAGGTACCCGTCCTCCTCCTTGTCCATAGGGATGTACACGATCTCGAAGTCCTCCGACTTGCCCTTCAGGTTGACGTATATGGCGGCCAGCCGCGCGGTGAACTTGAGGCAGGGCTCGCACCGGTGCGCCGAGAAGTAGAGCCCCACCGTCTTCCCCACTAGGCTCGATATCGGAACCTGCAGCTAGCCCTCCTTAGTCACTGGATGCATGCACATGCATGACGCCATGATGGAATCAATGGCAATGTTTGCTAGCTCATGATCCACACCATGCATACGCCTAGAACAATGAACACACGGTAGTACCTGCCTACCTGGTCGTTGCCACCATTCACGTAGCTGACGGAGAAGAGCTTCTCCAGCGTCTGGGAGGCGAACTTGCTCTGCTCGTCGGCCTCCAGCTCCGCCACCCTCGCCGGCGTGAACGGGAACGCCGGATCACCATACCGAAGCACGAGCTCGACGGCGTCGGAGCATATGACCTCGCCGTCGGGAGCCAGCACCACGAGGCGCGGGATGCCCTCGACCTGGAACGCCTGGCTGAGGCCCTTCTTGCGCCGGAGGTCCCCGAAGGGCACGGCGGGCCACGGCATGCCGCGGTGGAACCGCTCGAAGGACGGCGCGTCCTCGTCGCAGGAGACGAAGACGACCTCGAAGCCGGCGCCGCGGTCCCTGAGCTGGCCGTACGCGGCGGCCAGCGCCGGGGTGAAGGCCTCGCACCTCGGGTACCAGTTGGCCGCGAAGTACAGGGCGACCACCTTGCCCTCCAGCTCCGGAAGCTGCACCTGCATGCGTGGAGAGGACACGTGTTCGCTGCTCTTGGTTAGACACGAGCCATGATCGTGACTCGCGGAAAAGGAAACGAAATGATGGCGAAAAGAGAAGGAAAAAACAGAAAGGAATAGTGCGGGCAGAAAAAGAAGACTGTCGACCTTTGGATAGACAGACACATGTCGAGAGGTACGCTGGGTATTCTGATTCTTGACGTGTGTACGAATACGGAACGCTCAGGTCGTAAAGGCGGAGGTTTGGTTATGTGAAAACCACCTTTTCATCAGTCGTAAAAATTGGATGAAAAAGCGAATTACAGGAGTTTCTGAGTAGTTTACTCTGGCTCATCGAGATGAAACTTCTAGGCAAAAATTCACAAAGAAGAAAACAATCTAGGGATCTTGTTTGGGATTGGATATAGGGCTTCTTTGGGAGGAAAATACACCAATGCTCATGCTCATAGGTGTATTTTTTGTTTCCCGGAGAATTTGAATTTATTTTTCAATAGTTAAAATTACCACAATTTTTGGGGTTTATAGGGTGCATAGCACCCGTGTGCCAAAAATTCGTAAGAGCTAGCGAAAGGGAGGCCAAGATTTTACCATCACGCCCTTTCATTTGAGCTATTCAGTTGCTTGAGGTGTGATAAGGCCATGATTGCATCAACATAAAGTTCATTACTAGCTTGATCTTGAAACTGAATTGCTAATTCTAAGTCCAAGTGAAAGTTAACCTAGTGCTCACTCAAGTTCACCACCAACAAAAGTTTCAAGTGAGATTGTAACTTTGATATTTTGTTGCAAATGGATTGCAACCAATTTTTTTTACTAGTTACAAGTAAAGTTAAAAAGTTAAGTGAGATTTTTCAGACTTATGTCCCACCATTTGCTTGTAGTTGATCGAATCCAGCTAACAGGGTTGCACGTAGTAGATATTGTTTGATTTTAACAAGAAAAAACATCAAGGAACATCCAACCGAAGAAGGAAGCAGAGAAGAAAGGCGAGAGCACCGAGTTAGCACGAGAAGCAGCAGAGCATGAAGTGGAGTGGAGGACATGGACGCACCTCGTCCCCGGAAGGCGAGACGAGGGAGCCGACGGGCAGCACGGCGCGGACGCCTCCGGTCTCCAGCTCCGGCGCTCCCTCCACCTCCGGGTCTCCGACCATGCTCAAGTACCGGGCACTTTCCCTGTGTCGGATAGGGGCAGCGGCGGTAGACTGGGAAGCTTATCAAGCTGTGGTTTGTGCTGACACGAGCTACGACGGGGATAAATAAATGAAGGATCGGGTCGGGGCGGGGGACGACGCCGCATCTGCAACGCTTTTCACAGAGGCGAGGCGTTCACGTCATCGATCGAGGCTCTAGCCACGCCAGTCGCAGCGGTTCCTTTCGGGAGAAGGACGCAGCGGCGATCGGAGTGGTGGTGGGCTGGCGTTGGCGCAGCTGTCAGGCTGCGGAGGCAACGCTATGGGGCTCGTCTTCTTGGCGCGTGGGGTACGTGGGGGAGGCGAGGCAAGGCTAGCTAGACACGGTGGGGCGGGGAAAATAAGCGAGTCGACGGTAGTGCGCCGCGAGCCCGACCGGCGGGGTCCCGGTCAGCACGTCCCGTCCAGTCCATGAATCGTTTGCGGCCAACAACGTGTTCTGGTTTGGCAGGCCTTGCATGATTTTGGCTCGTATCAGACCAGCAATTTTCGGTCCATTTGATTGCCTAGCCCGTGTTGGGTTGTTGCACGAACTGGCAAATCTCGTACGTAGCCCATCCAAATCGAAATAAATTGTAGATGAAAAAGATGTGTGTTGATGATAGGAATCAATTCCTACAATCGGTTTTGAGTTTCGTCAGTCGTAAATCGTCAATTTCATGTATGAGTTTTGAACGAATTTTGCCAAATTCATCGCACACGCTCAACCGTCCGAAATTTCCATTGAGGGGTGAATTCACCTCAGCATTATGCATGACTTTCATGTTGAAAGGTTTTCGTTTTGGTGGACATAGACGGGTAAATAAATGACTCGCTAGTATCATGTAATGTGTATGTATGTGTGTGTAGTTTAGATTACTTTTGCTCAACTTCTTGCCATCTTCATAGACGGCGACGTGGTGATGATATGTGAGAAGTGAGAGGTGATAATCCATGGTGGTGGCGGCATGGTGATGTTCATCTTCGTGGTCGACGACGGTGTCATGGTGGTATTCAGCTTCGTCATCGGCGACATGGTTATACTTGTGACGGGCGTGAACGGTGGTGGCATGGTGGTCTTCGTCTTCGTGGTCGGCGATGTGGTGATGGTTTTGACTGACGTAACCGGTGATGCGCCATGGTGGTGTCTTCCTTCATGATCGTCGATGTGCCGAAGCTTGTGAACGGTGGCGTGAGATGAGAGGTAAGGTCACCATGGATAAGTGGTAAGGCTAGAACTGGGCTCGTATGTAACCAATCATATTGAGCAACAGTCCAAACCTACACCATAGACCGCCCAAAACAAGATAAAGATTTGATGCAAAAATTCGATCAAGGTAACCAAACGCGCCCCAACTGTGACCTGCAAACGAACATCTGGTGTAGAAGCTATGCGTAGTAACCGAAAGCGCCATCCAACGGTGATCTGTAAACAGATCGTGTTCAGCGTAAATTTGGGTTGCCTTTGCAGTCCGGTGGACAGGTCGCAGTGTCCTTCCATATGGTATGCAAGTTTGTGGTGCTAGGAAATTTCATCTACTTTTTTGATAGCCACCGATACGTCTTAAACGTATCTATAATTTCTTATGTTCCATGCTACTTTATTGATGATACTCACATGTTTTATACACACTTTATGTCATATTTATGCATTTTCCGGCACTAACCTATTGACAAGATGCCGAAGAGTCAGTTGATGTTTTCTGCTGTTTTTGGTTTCAGAAATCCTACAAAGGAAATATTCTCGGAATTGGACGAAATCAACGCCCAGGGTCTTATTTTTCCACGAAGCTTCCAAAAGACCGAAGGAGATACGAAGTGGGGCCACGAGGTGGCGCCACACTAAGGCGGCGCGGCCAAGGAGGGGCCCGAGCCGCCCTGTTGTGTGGGCCCCTCGTGAAGCCCCTAAACCTACCCTTCTGCCTATAAGAAGCCTTCGTCGCGAATACCCCAGTACCGAGAGCCACGATACGGAAAACCTTCCAGAGACGCCTCCGCCGCCAATCCCATCTCGGGGGATTCGGGAGATCGCCTCCGGCACCCTGTCGGAGAGGGGAATCGTCTCCCGGAGGACTCTTCATCGCCATGATCGCCTCCGGATTGATGTGTGAGTAGTTCACCCCTGGACTATGGGTCCATAGCAGTAGCTAGATGGTCGTCTTCTCCTCATTGTGCTATCATTGTTAGATCTTGTGAGCTGCCTAACATGATCAAGATCATCTATTTGTAATGCTACATGTTGCGTTTGTTGGGATCCGATGAATATGAAATACTATGTTATGTTGATTATCAATCTATCATATATCTGTTGTTTATGATCTTGCATGGTCTCCGTTGCTAGTAGAGGCTCTGGCCAAGTTGATACTTGTAACTCCAAGAGGGAGTATTTATGCTCGATAGTGGGTTCATGCCTCCATTTAATCTGGCACAGTGACAGAAAGTTCTAAGGTTGTGGATGTGCTATTGCCACTAGGGATAAAACATCAATGCTTTGTCTAAGGATATTTGTGTTGATTACATTACGCACCATACTTAATGCAATTGTCACGTTGTTTGCAACTTAATACTGAAAGGGGTGCGGATGCTAACCCGAAGGTGGACTTTTTAGGCATAGATGCATGCTGGATAGTGGTCTATGTACTTTGTCGTAATGCCCAATTGAATTTCACACTACTCATCATAATATGTATGTGCATTGTCATAATTTTAGCATGCTTGAGCAACATGCTCATTATCCAATTGCTTAAAATTCATTATGCTACTTCTCAAAGATATAATTTTAGCAGGGGGATAATATCTACCAATGAAAGCATCCTTACATTTAGTCAATGAATCAATACTATTTTTAGGAAAAGATAGCAACCAATTTTTAGCTCTTCCTCTTAAGGAGAAAGGAAATAATTTTAATTTTATAATGTCACAATCTACATTCTTATACTTTTGCATTTCACAAAGTTCAACAAAATTATTAAGATGGGCAGCAGCATCATCAGAACTAACACCAGAAAATTGCTCTCTCATAACAAGATTCAGTAAAGCAGATTTAATTTCAAAAAAATTCTGCTGTAGTAGCAGGTGGAGCAATAGGTGTGCATAAGAAATCATTATTATTTGTGCTAGTGAAGTCACACAACTTAGTATTTTCAGGAGTACCATTTTAGCAATAGTAAATAAAGCAAACTAAATACAAGTAACTAATTTTTTTGTGTTTTTTATATGGAGAACGCAAACAAGACAGTAAATAAAGTAAAGCAAGTAACTAATTTTTTGTATTTTGATATAAAAAAGCAAACAAAGCAGTAAATAAAATAAAGTAAAGCAAGACAAAAACAAAATAAAGAGATTGGAAGTGAGAGACTCCCCTTGCAGCGTGTCTTGATCTCCCCGGCAACGGCGCCAGAAATTTAGCTTGTTGACGCGTAAAGCACGCGCCCGTTGGGAACCCCAAGTGGAAGGTGTGATGCGTACAGCAGCAAGTTTCCCTCAGTAAGAAACCAAGGTTTATCGAACCAGTAGGAGTCAAGGGCATGTGAAGGTTGTTGGTGACGGATTGTAGTGCGGCGCAACACCGGGGATTCCGGCGCCAACGTGGAACATGCACAACACAATCCAAATACTTTGCCCCAACTTAACAGTGAGGTTGTCAATCTCACCGGCTTGTTGTAACAAAGGATTAAATGTATGGTATGGAAAATGATGTTTGTATGCGAAGAACAGTAAAGAACAATGTTTGCAGTAGATTGTATTCGATGTAAAAGAATGGACCGGGGTCCACAGTTCACTAGTGGTGTCTCTCCAATAAGATAAATAGCATGTTGGGTGAACAAATTACAGTTGGGCAATTGACAAATAAAGAGGGCATAACAATGCACATACATATCATGATGAGTAGTGTGAAATTCAATTGGGCATTACGACAAAGTACACAGACCGCTATCCAGCATGCATCTATGCCTAAAAAGTCCACCTTTAGGTTAGCATCCGCACCCCTTCCAGTATTAAGTTGCAAACAACAGACAATTGCATTAAGTATGGTGCGTAATGTAATCAACACAAATATCCTTAGACAAAGCATTGATGTTTTATTCCTAGTGGCAACAGCACATCCACAACCTTAGAACTTTCTATCACTGTCCCAGATTAAATGGAGGCATGAACCCACTAGCGGGCATAAATACTCACTCTTGAAGTTACAAGTATCAACTTGGCCAGAGCCTCTACTAGCAACGGAGAGCATGCAAGATCATAAACAACACATATATGATAGATTGATAATCAACATAACATAGTATTCCATATTCATCGAATCCCAACAAACACAACATGTAACATTACAAATAGATGATCTTGATCATGATAGGCAGCTCACAAGATCGAACAATGATAGCACATGAGGAGAAGACAACCATCTAGCTACTGCTATGGACCCATAGTCCGAGGGTGAACTACTCACACATCAATCCGGAGGCGATCATGGTGATGAAGAGTCCTCCGGGAGATGATTCCCCTCTTCGGCAGGGTGCCGGAGGCGATCTCCCGAATCCCCCGAGATGGGATTGGCGGCGGCGGCGTCTCTGGAACTTTTTCCGTATCGTGGCTCTCGGTACAGGGGTTTTCGCGACGAAGGCTTTAAGTAGGCGGAAGGGTAGGGTTGGAGGCGTCACGAGGGGCCCACACACTAGGGCGGCGTGGGCCCCTCCTTGGCCGCGCCGCCTTAGCGTGTCGCCACCTCGTGGCCCCACTTCGTATCCTCTTCGGACTTCTGGAAGCTTCGTGGAAAAATAAGACCCTAGGCGTTGATTTCGTCCAATTCCGAGAATATTTCCTTTGTAGGATTTCTGAAACCAAAAACAGCAGAAAATAGCAACTGGCTCTTCGGCATCTTGTCAATAGGTTAGTGCCGGAAAATGCATAATAATGACAAAAAGTGTGTATAAAACATGTGAGTATCATCATAAAAGTAGCATGGAACATAAGAAATTATAGATACGTTTGAGACGTATCACTGCCCCCCATCAGACTCACCAATCCTGCCACAGATAGGAGGAGGCAGGCGGAGAAGATAGGCTTGAAGAAGAATCCTCTTATTGAGGAAGGCCTCACCTGGAGGCCAGAGACCACCCAGGGTCACCCAGGGCCCGCTTCGCCTCTCCTCGCGACCACGGCCGGCCAGAGGTGTCACAGCTCCTGGATTTTTGGCGCTCCACCACTCCTCCTCCTTGCCACCTCGGCCGGCCAGGAAGAACGAATGAACTCCACACCCAAACGCCAGAAGGTGGCCAGCAGCCACTCCTTTATTTGGGGAGACGGTGATCTCCCTCGTCATCCCCAGCTCCTTCCATCGGAGCAAGCAGAGAAGAGAGAGAGCTCCTAAAGCCGACGAGATCTAGGCGCCAAGATCTGCAGCTCGTCTCCAACTACCGGGCAAAAATCCCACTACTGGTACATGGCCAAAACTACTATCTAACCTAGCTACTCCGCCCCCCTCTTCTCCATCTCCGGCCGGCAGCGCCGCCGGATCGGAGTCGGGGGCGGCCCAGTAGGATAAGTGTGGCTACCAAGGGGAGAGAGCACGAGCGGTGGGGAGGGGAGGGGGAAAGTGAGTGGTCTCTGTTTGTTTATGATTCAGTCGTCTTGGACCAAGTGATGGGATGACGGCAAGTCATGGTCATGGATGTGTTGCGCGGAGCGAGAGTCCGGCACTTCAGGTTTAGAGCAGCAGTGGACTAGGCAAGAAAAGGCGGGGTCGGGTGGAAAATTGCTCGCGCGGGCGGAAGAACATGACAGGAAGATGTGGCGTGGGCGGGAAACGGTGGTGCTGATATTAACCTTGTGTCAGTGAAGCCGACGGTCTTTAATCCACTGCTTAAAGGCAGTGTGGCGGACTGCTAGCCCCACGAATGAAATAGCCCGTTATGTACACTGCACCCCAAAAACGGATATGGATCGTGGGCTAGTGCCGCACCACCGCAATAGATAGTTTCGGTGTCTGAAATAGGGCCCACCGTCGGAGACACCCTCCACTCTAAACACGGTTGAGCCGCCACGCGGTGATTCATGGCACCCATGGCTCTCTGCCATACCCCAGTGTCGTTGGCAAGGGTGGGTGCGTGCGCGGACCACCGTCAACCGATCACGGTCGTTCGGAAAGTCGATCTGGCCTACTAGGATCGACAAGGGAGCACAAGACACCTGGAAGACGATCATCAATGTTCGGTTTGGTCCGTAACTTGTGGAGTTGGGAGACTGATGATGCATGCTCCGCTGCGACAAAGGTGCGTGGCGACGAGAACGAAACCCGGCCCGGAGGCTCATGGCGACGACACACCGGTTCGTCTATTCCCTTCGACGGGACCATCGCGGTGGTTCCAGCGTGTGCCGCGTTTATTCCAAACATCGTCTTCCTCCTCCACCTATACCGGTCCAGGCCCTGCGCAACCACAACACCGTGAAGGTGTGAAGGTCTTGTAGCCCCCAAATTTGCAAGTGATGGTCTCAACGACGCATCTTCCAGCCATACGGCCGCGCGCTGCGTTCAGACCTCAAATTTTTGGGCTGGGCTCCTCTGCAGTCGTGGTATTACATTAAGTATGCTGTAGCTCTTATATCAGCCGTCCGCCGTAATCCAAAGGTTCCCCTATCTCTTGGTTAATTCGACATATTAACTGAAAATAAAAATACCGCAGCGACGGACAGACGTCGAGGAAGCCATGGGCGTGGCTCAGCTCGGCCTCACCCTGCACCACTTCTCCATCCGTGCTTTTGTACTCTGCTAAGGATTTTGCAACAGCCAGAATTCTCTACGAGGCGGGCGAGGCCGACACCGCCGACGGTGCCGGTGTTGTGCGTTTCAGTTTCACCTGCTCAGTTGTGCGGAATCCGGATAACCGAGCTAGCGGATGCGAGGAGCACGACGACCATGGCGGCGTTGCACAGCTTGTTGGTTTTCTTAGTTAACAAGATAGTTAAGGCTAAGGAAAGGGAACCTTTGGATGGGAATTGGACGGCTAACACAAAAGCTACAGCATCCATGCTGTAACAGCACGACTGTAGAGGAGCCCAGACCCAAATTTTTACGTCTCCGTGCGCTGCCAATTAAGGCCCGGACAAATGGACAACACCGAAAGCTCTCCCTTTGTCACTTATCCTGAATTCCTGATGAACAAACCTGATCCATATTCATATTCTCGTACCAGCACGTCCACAGCTAGCCATGCATTTTATTGCCCACAGACGACGTGGTTCGCGTGATTAATTATTCGTCTACACCTGTCGCTTGCAGGAAGCACTGGAGCCACGACCCGTTGAGCTAGCACGTGTGGTAGCCGTCCTCCATCACATTCCAGGGCTAGAGAGAGCGGAGACGTGAACAGCCGGAGGCGTCGCCTGAACGTGCTTGCCTCGCCTCGCGCGGCGACGCGTCCGGGGGCCACGACACGTACGCGCAGCTGCAACGGCATGTTCGGCAGCCGTCGCGCTCTCGTTGTATTAAGCCATCTTCAACTGGAATTTATGTCTCATTTACGTTGGGTACGGACACAGAAAATGTCCACATGCAGGAACGGATCTGTATAGGCTTACCCTAATACACAGACATCAGGGTAAAAGAAAAAATTTACTACTATTTGTGTATTTAGAAAGGTAAGTTCATCAGATTAGGGTAAGAAAAGTGCATCATGGAGGAAAAAATTTCAACTAGCAAGGTTACAAGCTTGATAAGTGCATGAGGGAACTTTTCTTCCTAGCTCCGCCCCTGTGCACATGTCCACATGCGTCTGCCTTCTCCAGCGGCAGGGACGCATTCTTTTTTTACCACAAGGGCCTACCATGCATGATTAAGGAGGAGAGAGAGGGAAAGATTCCATTTATGTGGCTAGGAATGACCAACACATGGTTAAAGGAGGAGAGAGAAGAGGCCATGCAGCCCGCACAGACGTATTCCTGGCGTGAACGCGTCCGCACAGACGTATTCCTGACGTATATTTGGTCTACATTTGCGTTAGGATGGACGCTGCAGACGTTTTGCGTCAAGCCACTGGAGCGCGTTTTTTATCCGCGTAGACGCAAACGGACGAAAAACGTCCGTTTGCGTCGCTCTGTTAGAGATGCCCTTACGAGCGGCACCCGACAGGGTATGTCGGGGTCGGGGCTGGCTTCGTGTTCGTGATGGGTCGAATGCGCGGTAATATGGTAGACTCGCCTGGCCGGACCATCTATGCCTAAGGAGCGAGGGGATCCTTCGGTTTTCCAAGTTTTGAGAACTTTCTAGAATGTTCTAGTCGGTTTTTTCCTGGTTTTTGTGGCTCTGAGGTGTTTGGTTTACATTCATTTTTTTCTTTTTTTTCCTTTTTCAGTTTTTCTGTTTGAACATATTTTAGTTTCAAAAAATTTAAAATTCAAATAATTTTTTAAATCCGAGAATTTTTAAACCTTACAAACTTTCGTCACTTCTTACTGATGTATGTCTTGGGCAAGGTGTGAGATGATGACAAGGACGACAAGGAGGGATAGAATAGATGGATAAGGAAAATCCGGACATCTTACAAATTTTCCGCAGGGTAAAAAAATGATTCACCAAAAAGAACAATGCATGCGCTTCTTTCTGCATACAAACTCTCACCGTCCATTCAAAGCGCGTTCTCTTCTGACTTCTCAAAATTCAAGCATTGCCAATTAGTAATATGTGGGTTATGGTACACAAGATTATTACCGTTGGTTTAACCTTCGAACGCACTTCTTCTGATCATCACAATTTTACAACCACTAAGGCACTAACAAAATATTACAACCATGATCAAAGCTCATATTTAGTTACGAACGGAAGTACTTCTATCACTAATTTTCAAGCCAATGCATTCTTCCCTTTGAGGAAACAAAGGACAAGTAAGTGACGTCTATAAGATAACACAGGAAGAGCTGGCACTACGTATGGATGGTCGACATAAACTCATAGTCTAGTCAACGTTCTTCTTTTGAAAAAAAAAATAGAAATGCGGAAGAGATGCTGTTCCCAAGTCAATGTTCTTTGGAACGCTTAGGGCATCTCCAACCGCGCGACCCAAACCGCGCCCGCGCGTCCGTTTGGGTCGAGCCGGACAAAAACGCGGCCCAACGCGGGGACGCACCGCAAAAGCGGACGTCCGCGGAGTCCGGAACGACGCAAACCCGGCCCAAATCTGGGCCGGTTTTGCGTGGCCGCGGATGGCACGCGGCGTCCTCGCGTGTCCGCCTCGTCCGCGTGGCTAGCCCGCTGTCGGTGCCCCGGTCCTATTAAATGTGGCCGGGGAAGGGGCTGTCCCTATCCGGTCCCCACTTTCCACTCCGGCCGCACGCGCGAGCTTCGGAAGCTTCCGCGCCGCCATGGCCCGAGCGCGAGTTCTCGCCATCCGCCAACGACCACGAGGCCGGCGGCGGCCGGCCGGTCGCGCGGCGCCGTTCGCCATGGGGCCGCCGGCGGCGCCCGAGCGCGGCCGGATCTACGTCACCGTAGCGGCGGCGCGGATGTTACAGGGACGCCGGCGTCCCAATGCCGTGGGGGGACGTGCACCTCCCCCACGGCTGGCACCTGAGCCCAGATCGGGTTCCGGTGCCGCCCATCCCGGGCTCCGGCCGCGCCCGCTACGCCGAGATCCGGAGGAGGCAACGCGTCAGGCGGCGCTCCGGGAGGAGGAGGAGCGCCGGGCCGTGCGCCTGGCGGAGGAGGAGCGCCTGGCCACGCTCCGGCTACAGGCGGAGCTGCGGGCCGCGACGGAGGAGCGGCTCCGCGGTGAGTCCGCGCGGAGGGCACGGCTGCGTAGGCCGGCGAGCCCGCCGAACCCGGACTCCGCTCGGGAAAGGGCGCGGTGGTCGCCACGGCCGGAGTCCCGGTGCCCTCCGGCGTTTCGAGCCGGGCTCGCGCGTCGCCGCCGGGGGGCATCGTCGTCATCGACGCCGACGACGACGAGTACTACTGGGGGTAGTACTGCCGGCGGCCACCGCGTGCTCGCAAACCCGCGTGCTAGGGTTTTTATTTAGTTTAAAGCCATATATGGCTTTCTTTTGTGTAAAATTTGCTCAAAATAGGGCTAAGTTTAATGACCAACTAGTTTAAATTTATGTTTTGTTCTTTTCTTTTTTTATTTTCATTTTTGTTTTATTTTATTACAAATGCGCTGCGTCCGCGCGTTGGGCGCAGCGCGCGACCCAAACGGACACGCGGACGCGGGCCGCTGTCCGGGTGTCCGCTTGGCCACCCAAACGGCCCAAAACGGACAACCCAGCGCGTCCGTTTGGTTCAGCCGGTTGGAGATGCCCTTAGTACAGCCACGGGCGATGGATCCGTACAATCATATGCAGTGGCGCGCAAGGAAAAAAGAAATGGCATACACATCAGCCGCCGATTGAGAACCACCATACCGTCAATACTCACACATGACTATCAGGAGGGTCCTTGCTTTCATGTCTGAACGGAACCTGCAGCATATCCCTGAAATTTGGTTACCTGCACAGCACATTATTTGCTTAGCACATGGGTGGGGAAAAAAACTGTGCTTCTGGAGAGGAAAAAGGAGTGCATCTTACTACATTCGTTTCAATGAAGGCACACACATATTGCAAAGCAAACTGTGACCGAAAAATTGAGCACAAAATCTTGATTATATTGTACGTAACTAGTATCGTCGGATTCATATTGAAAAACATTTTCTAATGATGCTAATTTTATACCAATAATCTTTATATATTGGGAGTAAATTCTTGGTCAAATAAAAAACACAGAAGACGAGGACGCCTTATTCATTGGATTGGAGGGAGCAGCAAACTTTGAACTGCCAATACTAAGCATGGGAGATAAAGTTTCAATGCTGAGAAGTGCAACGCGTTTCAGTTCAGCTAGTTCCAGGGAAATTTCATGGAGGAAAATAGGGGTACATAGCAGAAAGAATGAATTTCATCGAACTGAGCCTATATCTTTGACCTTTTTTGTGGACATGGACAGTTGATTAGTCATCATACAAGACAGAGACAGAGGCCTATAAATAGCATTGCCTACTAGATCATATTAACATGTGCTACCATCCCAACATGGATTTTCACTCTTCCCGTCCGCGTTTTTCAGCTTGCCTCTTATTCTGCTTATGCCTTACGATAAGCATAAGCAGAGCATATGGAACTCAAAAGGTATTGGTGATGCATTACCCCCTAAATCTCATTTCTTTTAGAAAAAGAATTACCCTACATCTTATTCATATCACTGATTCTGTTCCATGCTAAAGTATGTTTTCTGTTCCTGTCCATGCATAGATGTATATCGTCTACCTGGGAGAGAAGAAACATGACGACGCTGCTCTGGTCACAGCTTCACACCATGACATGCTCAGCACCATTCTTGGAAGGTAAACCTAAGAACTAATTTTCTAGCTTTCAGAGTTTGATTCAGATTTTATGAAGAACAATACTTCTAAAAGACGTTTAACAACTCCAGAAGTAAGGGTAAGGCTGCCAATTTTTCTGACCGCTTGATGATTTGTTTCAGCAAGGAAGAGGCATTGGCCTCCATCACTTATAGCTACAAGCATGGCTTCTCAGGCTTCGCGGCAATGCTAACAGATGACCAGGCACAACATCTTGCAGGTGGGATGAGTTTACCACTTTACCTAAACAAATTACTTCTCGTCTAGTTCTCTGCTAGTCCTAATGCAGTTGAACAAAGAAAAAACAATCAAAGCTTATTTGGTGATTGAAATTTGCTTCTTTATGGAAAGTACATCTGTTAAGTAGTTTATCTTTGCAATCATGAATGTGAGATCCGCGGGGGTAATTTTATGGTTCTTCATCCCATTTTTTTTTAAAAAACCAACTCTGGCTCAATCTCAAGCCTCTTTTCTGCATGTAATGCAATTATATTTAGTTGTCGCTAATTTTACTACGAAGCTGCACACTGCAGTAACCTTACGATCCTGCTTGTGCTTGATTATTATTCTGGTACCAGTCAGTATTTATAAGATGACAGAGATAACTATTTCTATGTCACTACTGAGAACTGTACGACCAGAAATTAGTATCCATGTAAGTGTAAAAGGGATTAGAATATTTCTATCTGATGACTATTAGTGGTTGATTGAGAAAATCTATTTTGTGTCAGGCTATGATCCTTTCTTTTGTTACCTGATGTTGTATACACCACACAGATATCTTTTGTTGTTTTGAGTTGCTCATCAAGCATATCGCTCGATCACCACACACAGATATCTAACTGGGGAGACTTCTGACTTTAGTTTTTAGGAGGGGAGGGGTTACCTTTTTAAGATGAAGAAGCGATGGAGTTCCTAACATATACATTTGACATGTGCAGACCTACCTGAAGTTATCAGCGTTACTCCCAATCAGAATCACGAGTTGATGACCACAAGAAGCTGGGACTTCCTTGGCATGAACCTGGACCAGCAGCCACCTAACCTGGACCACCAGCCACCTAATAAACTTCTGCAGAGGAGCAAATATGGAGAAGACGTAATTATTGGGATATTTGACACTGGTGAGTCTTCACCGTTAACAAGTTAATGATGAAAATCTTCACCAAACAAATTCTTGCCATAACACTGCAAATGCACTTGATGCAGGGATCTGGCCTGAATCAAGAAGCTTCAGCGACCACGGATACGGACCAATACCGTCAAGATGGAAGGGAGTGTGTCAGCTGGGACAGGCCTGGGAGGGCACCAACTGCAGCAGGAAGATCATAGGTGCACGGTACTATCCGGCTGGACTGGATAAAGCTGACCAAGAGGCGAATTACATGTCTCCACGGGACATAAATGGGCATGGAACGCACACCGCATCCACAGCAGCCGGTGCAGTGGTGGAGGGAGTCAGCCTCCATGGCCTTGGAGTAGGGGTGGCACGTGGAGGTGCGCCCCGAGCGCGCATTGCTGTGTACAAGGTCGCGTGGCAGACCACAAAAAGGGTGGAGCTTTCTAGCATCGCAGTGCTAGCAGCTCTGGATGATGCAATTCATGATGGAGTAGATGTATTATGCTTACCAATCGTCCTCAATGATGATTCCTTTGGTGCACTCCATGCAGTTCAGAAGGGTATTACCGTTGTTTATGGCGCGGGAAATAGCGGGCCTCGACCACAAGTCATTTCTAACACAGCTCCTTGGGTCATTACAGTCGCAGCGACCAAGATTGACCGGTCTTTTCCAACAGCAATTACAATGGGAAACAATCAAACCTTAGTGGTATATACTACAGAAACATGATATTTGCTAGACACTTCGAACACCTTTGCTCCACTATCATCCTCAAACACTTACCACTGAAAGTTACGATTAACTCTTTTCATATTTGCAGGGTCAGTCACTGTATTACCTGCTAAAAAATGAGTCCTCGAGTGAGTTCAAACCACTTGTACACGGTGGAAGGTGTGTCAGATGCTATTTATTTCTTGATTAACTGCATTTATAGATAATGCTAGTTTATGTTTAGGCGTTAAATTTCTGAATCCAATTGACAAATTATTGTGGTCTGTCTGTTTACAGTTGCTCAGGGGAAGCGCTAAATGGCACGATAATCAACGGCAAAGTTGTCCTATGCATTTTAGAAAATTTTGGCCCAACACAAGACATTCTCCCAGAAATCATAACAAATGTTAAAAGTGGTGGGGCATTTGGTGCTATTTTTGCTCTATATACCATAGATGCTCTTTCGAGCACCGATGATTGTTTGGGCATGGCGTGTGTAATTGTTGACATTGATATTGGGTTTCAAACTGCAACATACATCGGAAGCCAGAGGTGAGGAACACATTTTTGTGACCTGACACACTTAGCGGATGCTGTTTTCTCTATGATTATTTAAAGACTCAGATAAACTGTGATTCGACTTGAACAGATTGCCCATTGTGAAGATTGAGCCAGCAAGAAATATTACAGGGAAACAAGTTCCTGCTCCAAAAGTGGCATTCTTCTCTTCAAGAGGGCCATCCGTCAAATACCCTACAGTTCTTAAGGTACACAAGTTAAAACTAGTGCATCATGTTGGCTTCCTCTGCAATCGATATTATATGATTATTACAAAAACAATACTGGGACAAACATGAGGTTAGGTAATCTTAAGATTTCTATCGGAAATAGGGATTATAAAGGCTTTTTTGTATGATAAGTTAGCACTACTTTCAAACAGTGAAATTATCTTAATCCTGTTAAAACTACTTCAACAGCCTGACATAGCCGCACCTGGAGTCAACATCTTGGCAGCCATAGGAGATGGATATGGCTTCGACTCAGGGAATTCAATGTCAACCCCACATGTAGCAGGCATCGTAGCATTGCTAAAGGCTGTCCATCCTCATTGGTCTCATGCTGCCCTAAAATCAGCAATTGTTACCACCGGTAAATTACTTGATATCCATATGCGACATTGCCCTGATCATCCTTGCACACCTTTACTAACAAAAAATCACTCTTCTTTGCATGGGTAAAGCATCGACCAAGGATGAATATGGCAATCCAATGTTAGCAGAAGCACTACCCCGGAAAGTTGCCGACCCATTTGACTATGGAGGGGGTAACATAAATCCGAATGCAGCTGTGGATCCTGGCCTTGTTTACGACATCGATCCAAGAGATTACAACAAGTTCTTCTCCTGCAACATGCAGAAATACAAGATTTGCAACATTACAACAACATTGCCAGGCTATCACCTAAACCTGCCTTCTATTGCCATTCCTGAACTAAGGCGGCCGATTAAGGTGCAGCGAGCAGTCACAAACGTGGGAAATGTGGATGCAGTTTACCAATCCGACATACAGTCTCCCCTAGGAGTCAAGATCAAAGTTGATCCACCAACCCTAGTCTTCAATGCCACACAGAAAGTGCACTCCTTCAAGGTTAGCATAACACCTCTGTGGAAGGTGCAAGGGGACTACACTTTTGGCAGCCTAACTTGGCACAACGAGCGCCACTCAGTGAGGATCCCAATAGCAGTCCGGATCACAATCCAGGATTTCTACGCCGACGTTGCATAGTTACTAAGAAATGTCATATGAAAAATAAAGATTGGTGACTCCTACCGTTGGTCTGGCGGGTGCTCACAATACCATTTGTAATTGTACTTGCAGATTACTTTCTTTTGCAATAAAACAGTATTGCTATTTGATTTGTGTGGTTATATGTTCAGTTCTTGATTTTACCCCCACGAATCGCTCAACGAAAATCGCTTTAGACTAGTCATAGTGGGAAGTAACATAGAGTAGTAACATGCACGTGTTACTACTCTATGTTACTACCTTCATAATGGTTAGTAACATCAAAGCAGTATCATCTATGTCTTCATTAATTAGCTTATAGACTCATTGTATCTTGAGAAGTGTGATGTTACAGTAACTAGCTATGTTACTCCATCCTCCTCTCTCCTCATTAACTCACTGCCAGTGGCGGAGCTTGGGCCAAAATTTGGGGGGGCAAATGGGCCAGGGAGACACTTTGGGCCACTGTTGGGGGGGCAAATGGGCCAAATATAGACTATTTTTTGCCAAAAACTGTCAAATATGAAGGGATATTAGGCAAAATTTTCTTGGGCTGGGGGGGCGGCGGCCCCTCCTGGCGGCTACATAGCTACGCCACTGCTCACTGCCACATAAGCAAATTTGCTGAGTTGGACACTTAGTTACTAGTGAAGTTACTCCCACTATGAGTAGTCTTAGAGGGAGGAGGATGGCTGGGGCAGTCCGAGTCACCGGAATCGACGTGACTGGCAGTCCGAGTATCGCCGTGCGGCTGACGGCCACAGTCCGCAGCCTTTTCCCGGTCCTGTTCATGGGCCTCATTACTGATAGATGGGCCGGCCTTGCTAAAATAATTTTAAAATCAGGTCTAAAAGAATCAGCTTTTAAAAAACGTAAAAAGAAAATTGAACAGAAAAAATAAAAAGCAAAAGAAACAAAAAAAAGAAAGAGTGGGAACGTTGGGTCGGCCCACCACGTCGGCGTACAGCACCCCCCGCCCGCGCGCCCCCTATCCTACACTTCGCACAAGAATCAGTCAGCTGGGCCTACTCTTTAGCGGCCCATTTACGTCAGGCAAGAATTGATCGCTGTCTAACAGCTGGATCCAGCTAGCACCGAGCACTGGTTGACAACTACGATCGCGCGCGGGTATTTAAACTGGTGTTTTTCTTCTTCGGTCCCCGATGTGGGACTAAAAAAGTGGAGCTACACCTGAAAACAAGCGGTGCGCCAGTGCATGTGTACGTAACGACGTTGTGGCCACTTAATCCATGCACGTGACGTGACGCGCTCGGCCTCCTAATCCATGCGCGCGACACATACGTGCTCCGCCTAATCCGTGCATGCAACGCTCCCTGTCCCTGCCGCTTAATCCATGTATGGCGTATGTGCTCAGGCCGCATAATTCATACATGCCTACCGCCGATCCTCCGGCCAGCTGCCAAGCTTTATTTGCGCTACATTTTTTCTCAAAAAATGCATGAGCACGGTCATGATTATTTGTGTTAAGTATTTTATAGGCAAAGTTCTTGATTTGCACATGGAAGGACACACGTGCTTGCTTGCTAACGTAGATAGCAAACTATAGTTAGCTAGGCTCATCTTAATACATTTTTTAACGTATCTTAACAGGATGAAAATGCATAGTACAAAAAGGGACCAACATAAAATAATAAAGCTAGAAGTCCCGATATACAGTGTTGAACAACATGCTAGGTAGAGGGGAACAAGAGACTAAACAGTGCAGAACAACATCCTAGACAGAAGGGACCAAGAGCTTAGACGAGAGGAACAATAACCTCGATGGAGCGGAACAACAACCTCGACGAAAGGGAACACCAGTCTAGATGATAGGGAACAACACCCTAGACGGAGGAGAACAACATATAGACAGTAGGGAACAACAACCTCAATGAAGCGGAACAACATCTAGACAGTAAGGAACAACAACCTAGACGGAAAGGAACAACGACCTACATGGAGGGGAACAATGATATAGACGGTGGGGAACAACGACCTACACGGAGGGAAACAACGACCTAGAATGGCGGGAACAACGACTTACACGAAGGGAACAACAACATAGACCAAGAGGAACAACGACCTACACGGAGGGGAACAACGGCATAGACGGCGGGGAACAACGAACAACACGGAGGGGAACAACGGCCTGGAATGGCGGGGAACAAGAACTTACACGAAGGGGACCAACGACATAGACCGAGAGGAACAACGACCTACACGGAGGGGAACAACAGCCTAGACAGCGGGGAACAACGACCAACACGGAGGGGAACAACGACATAGACGGCGGGGAACAACGACCAGCACGGAGGGGAACAATGTCCTAGAATGGCGGGGAACAACAACTTACACGAAGGGGAACAACGATATAGACCGAGAGGAACAACGACCTACACGGAGGGGAACAACAACCTAGACAGCGGGAAACTACAACCTATATGAAGAGGAAAATAGCCTAGATGGAGCGGAACAACAAATTAAATGGAGGAAAATCATGAAAAAAACAAAAAAAAGTGAAAGAAACATATAAAGCGAAAAATGAAAAAAATCCTAACTAAAAGTTAAGGCAGGAAATACCTATAAACATGAATAGAATGCTCGGGTTAAAAAGGAAACTGTAAGACTTAATGAAAGAATATGGAAACCAGATCTCACGTTTGAATAAATAAATAAATTCGGTTTGCAGAATGAATAAATATCAGCTCACTTCGCAGCGGCAAGGGACACCCTCGCATGTTTAACACCCAGGTTCGAATCCCCAATCTGTTCGTTTTTTCGATAATACGCTCCGCAAATGGGCCGGCCCGGAAACGTGCAGCTTTCAGCGAACCGGTGTTCCGTAGCGCGTGCGCGCTACCGAGCAATTTCCCCTCGAGCCACACGCCCACAGCCACTCTTCGTTTCGTCAGCTCGGACGAGCGAGCAAGAATCAGTAGTTGGCTATATATTTTTATCATATTATCTATAGTATACTTGTAGTCAGCTTATATAATAGTTAGATATAAGTATAGACTACTTTATATAAATATGTTCTACCTTACAATCTCACGAAGTGCCTAGAAGCATGCGCTGCAGCTGGCTATTACTATCTCCATCCCAAGATTTAAGGTCTATATTTTTTTAGAAAGTCAAACTATGTTAAGTTTGACTAAGTTTTTATCAAAATCATTAACATAAAAAGTAGAAAATTAATATCATTAGATAGATAATATTAGATAGATAATAATATATTTTTTCATATGGTACCTACAAAAATATCGTATTTGTTCATAAATTCTTCCAAAAATTTTGTCAAACTTTACTTTTAAAAATATCGTAGTATCTTGTAGCCTACTTCTCTTCTCTCTCTCTTCTTCTCTCTCATCTAACTCATTAAAACTATAGTATTTTAAGTCTGCTGATTGTACTTTATTGTAGTTGCTCTGAACTTGCCATAACAATGCTTTGGAAATTGCAAGGACTTAGGAGGCCATTAAAAAATTAACCTTAGTCTATTTTGTGTTGAAGTTTTAAAAGTTTTTAGAAAAGCAATTTTTATCAATTTTCACAAATAATAGTAGTTATCTTGTCAACATACACAGTTACGAATCGTTCTCTCCAACGACGCATGGAAGACAATTTAACATCAACAAATTCATCGACAATGACAGGCTAACCACTACAACTTCTCGCGTAGAACGTACTCCCACGACTTTAGTCTCGAATCAACCTGTACACGTTTTCAGATATAAAATGCTACCCAGCCACTGAGCTGTGGACTCGTGGTCGACGTGGCGTAGACTAGTCTACACTATGGCCGGGTCAACTATGGATCCTGCATAAATTTACCATGCGCAGCAAGCTGCCCACAACATCGAGTTGGAGCTACAGATAAGCAGAGGGAAAGAAATCTTACCCAAAAGAATCGGCGTGAGCGTGCTAACCTGACCTGGGAAGAAGAAAAAGAAGATGCGAGGTTTCTTGCCACTTTGCGCGCTCCTCCTCGTGCTGCTTTGCCTGGTGGCCAGTTTCGCGGAAGGAAAGGGTGGAGGCCGACCCTACATCGGCGCCGGCAGCGGCGGCGCCAGAGGAAGCGGATCCGGCAGTCCGCGTACCCTTAGCGGCGGCACCTGGGCGGCGTGCGTCGCCTCCTCTCTGCTTGTCGCGGCGGCCATGCTCTAGCTTACAGTTTATACGGCTCGTTTTAGGACTTCGTTTAGCAACTAGAGTAGCTAGCTAGCTCTCTGTATTTTTCTTTCGCTCTTGTAGTCTTGTTTCGTGATTTGTGCGATGTTCTTCCGACTTTGGGGCATCGGAATGCTTTTGTTGATTTGTTTGTTGTGTACATTCATACATGCAACTACGTGAGGGGACTCGTGGATTCAGTTAAGTTTGGTCCGACAGGTGATATTTGAGCTGTTCTTCCCACTTGGGGCCATCTGAAATTCTGAATGCTTTCGTTGAGGAGGTCAAAGGCTCTCATTTCCCCCCCTTTCTTCTCTCTCTTCAACCACCCTTGAGAGTCTCCGGTGTCTTGCCGACTCCTCCTCTCCCCCTCTCCTCCGGTGGCTTCGCCAGCTTGCTGGAATGCAAAAGAGGAGGCCGGCCCCCTGTTCATAGTAGTAGTACTAGCAGTAGGATTAGCTTTGTGTTTTTTCCTATATGGAGTATGCCATGATGCCACTTCTCTCTCGTTTCCCAGTACTCTCGAGCGATATCGATTGTCCATGGAGGATGGTGTTTGAAGTGGGTCTCAGTGGCGGCGGCCTAAATAAGCTCAGTTGCGGTGCAGATTTTGGTGATTTCGCCCACTCTTCTTCTCGGGGCTGGCCATCTTGGTGATGGTCGACTGGGAGATGGCGTCGTGAAGCTTTCTTCTCGATCGGCGGCGCGGGGATCTTGGGATGCGGAAGTTCCTAGGAGTTACTCAGTAGGGTATGTGCGACATCCGACACTATCCTGCCCTTGCTTCTCATGGCCGAAGGCCGGCCCTCCTCAGTCACATGGCAGTGAATATTCTTCATCTAGGTTTGGTGCCACTCGGAGGATCTTCATTCTCTCTGTCCGAGCTCTTCATAGCGACGTTTCTCCAAGTGGTTCGTCGGATATAGCGATGGTGCTGGCACAGGCGTTGAGCCGATTTCTTGGTTTTCTTCCGAGTTCTTGTTGCAAAGTTGTTGGTTGTGGTTGTAATGTTCTTTACTTTTTGAACCTTCCTATAAAATGTCATCCCACTGCTGGAATATAACCAATATAACCCAGTTTCTAGGTCCTTCAGGACCCATCCCTGTTAAAAAAAATCATTCGTTGATTTGTTTGTCGTGTACGTATACTTAGGTGCGGCATTTTGTAAGCCAAGCTACATGTAGCTCCCTTTTCTGAAAAGATTAAAAATAGCATCTTAAAGTTTCACAAAAATCTGAATACAAAATTATAGATGTAGGTAAATGGTGTATTCTTTAAACGTGCAATAACTCAAAATGGTATATTTCCAGCAGTGCGGAAATAATAAAAATGGAAATCAGAAGTAGTAAACACTGAATACATCACCTGTCGACGTTTAGATTTTTTCAATTTTTTATGAAACTTTGAAATGGTATTTCTCCTTTAAAAAAAGGTACATGTAACCCAAGCTATATTTGTAGTTTTTCACATACTCCACATGTATGCATACTACTACCGGAGAATCATGGATCCAATTAAGTTTGGTCCGATAGATGAGCCATGGGACAAATCCTCGAACCTTAAGTTGTCCACCTCCGGGACGGATGCGCCAGCCTTGTGAATTCTGCCAACAACATTCTAATCCCGAAGAAATCCGAAGCTCTAGCGGTGGGAGATTACAGACCCATAAGTCTTATACATAGTCTCTCCAAGATCTTCTCCAAGCTGCTCGCCAACCGCCTCGCGCCGTGTCTCCCGGACATTGTCTCCAAATGCCAGAGCGCCTTTGTGAAGAAGCGGAGCATCCATGATAACTTCCTCCACGTCCAGAACCTCATCAGGGAGCTTCACTCCACCAAGACCCCGAGCCTCTTCCTGAAGTTGGACATCTCCAAGGCTTTTGACTCCGTGGGCTGGGCTTACCTACTCGAGGTCCTTACGGCGCTGGGATTTGGCCAAATCTGGAGGGATTGGATATGCCTGTCTTTGTCATCTGCCACATCCAGGGTGCTTCTCAATGGTGAGCCGGGCACCCCCTTTTGGCACGCCCGTGGTCTTCGACAGGAGGACCCGCTCTCCCCCATGCTCTTCATCCTGGCGATTGACCCTCTTCAGCGCATCCTCTCCCTGGCCACGCAACAGGGCATCCTGACTCCATTCGCTCTAGGACCACTACTTGTCGGATCTCGCTTTATGCTGACGACGCTGGAATCTTCGTGAACCCCCGCAAGGAAGACCTCAGTGCCATCTCTTGCATCCTTGACTGCTTCGGGAAAGCTAGTGGGCTCGTCACTAACATGATGAAGACGGAGATCTTCCCGGTGCGTTGCGATGATACTGACCTTGAGGGCATTCTAGCTGACTTTCCGGCGAAGATTGCCAGCTTCCCTGGCAAGTACCTGGGCCTACCTCTTCACTTTCGGCGCCTTCGGAAGGTAGATCTGCAGCCCCTCATCGACAAGATTGCCGGAAAGCTACCGGGATGGATTGGGAAGAACCTTGCTCGGCCTGGAAGGGTCATCCTCGCCAAAACTGTGCTCATGGCTACCGGTATCTATCATGCCACGGTCATTCCGCTGCCTAAATGGGCTCGGGACAGGATCAACAAGATTGCCAGGACCTTCGTTTGGGCAGGGGACGAGGGTGAGCACGCGACCCAAGGGAAAGCCCTCGTTAACTGGAAAACGGTGTGCAGACCAAAGACCTTGGTGGCCTCGGTATGCCTGACATTGAGCGATCTGGACACGCTCTGAGGCTGCGCTGGCCTTGGCTGCAACCGACCGACCCTGAGCGCACGTGGGCTGGGTCGAAGCTTCCCTGTGACGCTGCCGACATGGCACTCTTCAGGGCTTCCACCAAGATCACCCTCGGCAATGGGAAGGTGACATCCTTCTGGCATGACAACTGGTGCGGGCGGGGCCCCCTTTCTATTTGGGCGCCTGACCTCTTCAAGATTGCTTCCCGGAAAAACCGCACAGTTGCCAAAGAGCTTAGCGACTACAATTGGATCTGCTCCATCGCCTCCATTAACACTCCTACCCAGCTGGCACAATATTTGGAGCTTTGGGACATCATCCACACCGTCACCCTTATCCCTGAGCAAACAGACTCCATCTCCTGGACTCTCACTAACGATGGGACTTACACTGCCAGCTCGGCCTATAATGCTCAGTTCTTCGGTGGACATGCCAGATTCATCGCCAACAAAATCTGGGAGGCCCACGCCGAGCCGAAATGCAAACTTTTTGGCTGGCTTGCTCTTCACAGAAGGCTCCTCACTGCAGACATGCTCGCCATTAGGGGATGGCCCCATGACCCTCTTTGCCCTCTTTGCCTCCGTGCTCCTGAGACAGCCGAGCATCTCTGCAAGGAATGCCCCTTCACCATGGCCATTTGGAATCAGATCAAGTCCTGGGACAACGATGACAGTATTGACACCAGCCATGATTACAGCTCGACCTCGGAGTGGTGGGACGCCATGATCAGCGGAAAGACTAATAAGGATCGAAACGCTTCAGCGGCCGTTTCCTCTATGTTCTTTGGAATGCTTGGAAGGAGCGGAACAGGCGCATTTTTACTGCGCGTCGCCTCACCTATCTGGAGGTGGCTGACATCACTAGGGAAGACATTCTGCAGCGGGACCGAGCCATCAACGGCTTCGGGCCGGCTATCCCAGCCGAGCCGGACTAGTTTTTTCTCTTTTTTGGGTCGGTTTCTAGGGTGGTTTTCTGGGCATATTACCACCTTAATCTAAATATGCCCTTCTTTGTACAGTTTGGTTCGTTTTTCCCTCTTGCTTAATGAAAAGGCAGTGCTCCTGCCGGTTGCTCTAAAAAAAAATAAGTTGTCCACCTCCTGTTATCCTCATGGCCCTAAAGGCATCTCCATCGGCGCGCCTAAAGGGCTTGTCTACACATGACTTTTGGCAGCGCGGGTGGCCTAATTTTATGTGAACCACTCTCACGTCGGCCCCGATCTATAGTGACCAGCCTGGAAGCGTCGAACAATATTTCACGTAGGATCGCATAGATGGGCAAGCACTGGCAGCGACCCCCAACCATAGTCCCGAATGTGCTGAGTTATCATAATCTTGCTAGGGTGCCACATTTTTCCATTCCTTGTTTATCCCAAATGTGTTGAGTTATCATGATCTTGCTATGGTTTGTGTTGTCTACAGTTACAATGTATTGCTTATCTAATTTAGGATGATGTTGGTATGGTTTGTGTTGTCCACTTTAGCCACGTCTTTGTTCCTAAGTAGATTACGATGTGTGTAGGACTCCTTCTGTGATAACTTTAGCCAGGCGCTTGTCCGCATTGGAGACTCTCAGATCCCTTTGCAAGTTGTCGATTCACAACCCCTCTATGAATCCAAGGTGGCGGTCACCCCTGTGTCGGCCATAAATGGGCTTGTGGCTGACCTGGTGGCTCATGTAGCATCAGAGGTGGCGGCGAGGATGGCCTCCACAAAGACCTCCACAAAGAAGAGCAAGAACAACAGTGAAGCGGCCAAGGTCTTGGAAGCCTCACAGAAGGCGAACGCGGCCATGAAATGCATTCCCTTCATGTCCAGCTTCGTGTTAGAGCAGATGTGCGTCTTGATCAAGAGCGGAGTGAGAACTGACAAAGGATTCAAGGAAGTCCATCTAACTGTTGTGGCGATGGCCCTGTTTGAACAATGTGGTGTAGACGTTAGCTCCACTTAGGTGTACAACCACCCGAGGAAGTGGTGGCAGAGGTGGCTCAATGTTAGCAGGCTCCGCGATCTAAGCGGGGCTCAGTGGTGCAACGAGAGAAAATGCATCATCCTTGAGGCTAAGCCCTATTACGTGCATGTCGCGGTGAGCACGCTCTGTCCACCACACTAACTCTTTTCATCACCGACGTGCACAACTAACATCATTGTCCCTTCATATCGTAAAATCACCCAAAGAACGCGGAGTACCTGAATGTGCCCATTGCGAACTACTATGAGATGCATGCTATCTTCTCCTTCGGCCTAGCCACCGGCAAGTACGCCAATTGATCCCATGGGCACGGTTGTAGCTACGCCTTCACCTGAGGATGCTGAATTTAGGAGTCCGACATGGTCATCCTCGATCGGCCACCTGAGAAGGGCTATCGACGCGCCTGATAAGCAGACCGCCGGCAAGAGGAAGAGAGATGCCTTCGCTGATGATGAGCTGGTGGCGTTCACCAACATGATTGTTGCTGTGAAGGACGTCGCACAGGCTATCCGAGACAACAAGCCCATAAACATGCACCCGGACATGTACAATAATGCGGTCATAGACATGCTAGGCGAATACAATGCGGTCATGGACCACTACAAGAAATGTGTTAACTAGTGACCTTCTTACAGTGACCACAAATAAATTGGTCATGACTCTATGACTATTTCTCAACAATTGGTCGTAACCCGTCTAGGAGGGTGCAATCCCTAATTTTTTAGGACCATTCTAGTTAGAAAGGTCATGATTTTCTTATATAAAATGGTCATAGAGAAGATGATACGGTCTACGATCTTATCTTTATCTAATTACGCCCAAATTAACTGGTCATGATTGTGATTGGTCGGCCACCTCAGCAATTGTGCCTACGTGTCATGTCCATTTCTCAACTTTCTCTTATGTGTGTGGATTGTACTCACACCGTGTTAATATAAGTGTGTCAACTTTTTTACATACAAATGTATCTATACACATAAACTGCGTCTAAATATATCATTATCTAAAATAAATTAAGATACTTACTTTAGCATGGAGGGAGTACCAATTGTGATCCACTAAACTGGTGGTGATTTGTACGTGCAATGTGATTTAGTATTTTTGAAAAATAGGCAGTTCCATTTTTTATTAGATTATTGGTACATGCTCCAGAAACAAATCCATTTTCAATGCCTAGATAATGTAAAATAAATGCCGTGACACTCATATGTAGTGTTAAACTTTGCCAGTATAATATGTAGTTTGCTTAAATATACATGGATAGGAAATTTAGAAATTTATTAGGGTGGTACACTTCAACTTGTGCCACTTTGCTAAGATTTTAGACTAATTAAATATACATGGATAGGAAAGATACCGAACAATAAAAACACCCAGCTGGAACAAACTTATTTTTAATATGGTATCTCAAAATGTGGGTCCCACTATCAGTTACATTCGTGGGATAAGGCGGGAGTCGATTTGGTGAAAGAAAAACACCCGCGGGATCGAAAACTGAACGCGCGCGAAACGCTCGCCGCGAAACGAACATTTCGGTAAGTACCGCCCCCACACCCCACCAAAACTATGTAACCCTAACTATCTTTCTCCGCGGCTCCGCCGCCACCCACCAACCCTTCTCTTCTGATCCACTCCCCACCGTCAAGCATACCGCCGCCTCGCCTCTCCCCTGCCCTACACATGGTTCCCCAAGTCATTTGCCTATTGGTCTTCCTCCAACCTCGCAGTAGGGGCAACCCACCATTCAGGTTGCAAGCGGGGCGGGATGTGGCTAGCCGCCAGAGCGCGACGCGGCATAGCTCATGCCCTGCGGGGGCTCGCGGAACGCCGCATCATACCGCTATAGCTGGGGCGGGATACAGCGGCAAACCGCATCATCCCGCCTCATCCCGCATGACACAGGTGCGAGACGGAGAGCTGGTTAGAGGCTAGAGCAGCTAGCTAGCGATCGATCATAAGTCGAAGTCACTGCGTGACCGTGTGCTTAGAGCAGCTAGATGAGCTGATCGGGAGTACTCAAGTCGGACGCTCTGTACAAATATCATTTTATAAAAACACTTACAATTACAATTTTTCACCAATCAGGTTCCTAATTCTGAAATCAAAGAACATGCATGTCTCCATCCTAGCCGTTCCGTTCCTGGCCATCCCTCGCCATCCGCCGTCCGCCACCCCCACCGGCGTATGCCTCCGCCGTCCCTCCCCGTCCGCAGCTCCCTCGACCAGGGAGCTGTGTATTCTCCTCGTCTCCCTCGGTATCTCAAAATTGCAGCAGTCCGGTCCCCATCGATGGCAGTTCCTGGCCGCGAGCACGACCATGTACCTACTTCCGGCCTCGAGCGCACACCACCATCCTGCTTCCAGCTACGGACACGAGCGCCACCATCTCCCTGCCGCTGGCTCTTGCCCTGCCGCCGTTCTCCCTACCACCGGCTCCAGCCACCAGCGCAGAGGAGCAAAAAAGCTGTAACAAGACCTCACTCCATAAGTAGAATAGAATACCTGAATTGCAGAAACCACGTTTGAGGGGCCAACGATGAGTATAGTAGTAGCAGTTCAGACAAGACAAGACAAGATAAGGAATATCCTGGAATACCTCAAGACAGAGATCAAGACTGAGTTCATTGGAGAACCAAAAAGGAAGCATATATAGCTTTGTTGACACAATATAGTTGATGAGAGCAGGACGATGGACAAGTGCATTGTTTGGGTATTTAGTGGCAACCTATTTCATCCAATAGAAAGTGCACCTCGTAAGTCACAGAGAACTCAAACGTATAAACTAGAGAGAAATTGAATTGATAGAGGTACTCACTGTGTAGAGAAGATTTCCAACTGACTTGTCACATCCACTTATACCATCCTGATCATAGACAAATTCAGTTAAAAGAGAAAACAAGGTCCATTTTGAAGAAATAAATGGCACCGATCTTTTGATATTAAGCCAATGCAACTTTCCTCATAAAACAACAGGATTAAACACTAGTAAGACAGTATACTATGTAAGACCGCGAATACTGCAACATCATCTTTAGAAAATTAGGGGCAAGCCTTATAAAAAAATCTCAGTAAACGCCCGGTACATCACGGATCACATGAACGGTACCAGTAAGAAAAACTTGATAAGAACGCTTATCAAACTTGATAAGAAACATGACTGAAAAAACAGTTAACTGGCTCCATTTCCAATTAATGAAAGAAGAAGCAATTTCTGGACACCATACTAGACAAGGACGCAACTAGTTCAAGTACAGTAGTACAACCAAACATTTCTCGGAACAGCATTAACATTTTTATACTGAGAACAACAGACACTAAAATGTTCAGACATGGATACCCTAGGCATAAAGCTTAATTGAGTTGCGTTTAATTGACTGCCTACCGCCTGTAGAGCACGTGGAGTGGAACCAAGAAACAAATTCCTGAGCGGCCACTTCGTGTTCCCAACAGCCAACATAGGATGCACTGCTCACGATGAGTGATGAGTGTGCAGCCTCGGTCTCTAGTAATATTGGTTTGTTTGTTCTGGTAGTTTGATCAATGAGCTTCAAAACTAGGAGTATATATATTGTAACAACAAGAAATAATTCTATGTCGTGAGAGTGTAGATTTACATTGTACATACGTTCCTACAACCTAAAACAAGAAGGCAACAGAGAAAACAGAACAAAGACCATGTCAAAGTCGACTGATATGAAATCCAGATGGGACACCGATTTGCGTTTTTGCGTTTCGTTAGCGGCTCACGCGGCGTGACCGCTTTGTCCCGCGAGTAGCTTTGCGGGCTGTTTAGCGGCGCCGCGCGGGCTTCTTTTGCGGGGCGGCCCAGCGGCCTGGCGGGATATCCCGCCCCACTTGAAACCTGACCCACCATGCCCGCCGCTGCGTCTGATCCGGAGAGTGAGGAGGCGTTGGCCTTCATAGACTATGATTTCGAGCTACCGCCGAGTTCTACGTCGTGGACATCGTGACCTGCGGATGGACGGCCTCGCCGTCGTCAGCGCGCATGAGATCCTGGGGTGGATCAATCCACGAGGCCGACGGATCTGACCTCAAGGTTGCCGAAGCTGGCCTCTTGGTCAACGCCTCAGGGTCGCTGCATCTGACTTCGGGATCCTGCAGAAACTCGAAAGGGTAATCCCCACCATGCGCCCATCTTTCCTTCTCCTCTACTTTCCCCCGCATTATTACCAGTCCTGGAGTCTAAAATCTTCGACAGATGGGATTCTTTGACTGGCTTGCCGACCGCTGCAGGAGTACGACAGGACGCTCAAGGGGAGGCTGCACCAGAGCGACGTGCGCGAGATGCAGCGCTTCTGCTGCGAGTAATACTTCCAGGCATTTCAGAACGTAGCCAACAAGACCGACAGGTCAGCCCCTCTTCTTCCCCCCTGCTCCTCTCGCGTTCTCTATCTCGCCCCATGGATTGTAATGGATGCTACAAATTCCGTACTGAATTCCAATTCAATTGCTTGTTACTGTTGCTGTTATGTTCTGTCAGATATTGCAGAAAGGCAAGCTTCAAGTTTTTGCCAAGGAGATCGAGGCGCAGCTGTCCTCCCAGTTCTGGGACATCGCACTCTGTATCTCACTATCATATTTAGAACATAACTAATGATAGCTGTACCACTGTTTTTTTTTTTTTGGAATCAATGCATTGCATTAAACAGTAGGCAAAGCAAGATCGCTTGCCACTAGTTCAGTTACAAACGGAGCTACTCCGTCAGTTACAAACTCGGCTTCACCAGCCATCCCAGCCCCCTTTGCTGCCAGGGCGTGAGCAACACAGTTACAGGTTCTAGGACAGTACAAGACCTTAAAAGCAGAAAAATTACTACAGGCATAAGCCTTAATTTGCTCGATGACCATTCCAGCGCAGGACAGATCAGTTCTGTTGTCTTCCAGCGCATTCTTCAGGAGCAAAGCATCAGTCTCCAGGCACACTCTTCCCATGCCAAACGCCTGTGCAATTTTGAGAGCATGCTCAGCCGCCAAGGCCTCTGCCTGAAAAGCGTTCTGAAGATTGGGAATAAACCCAGCGGAGCAGGCAATCACATCTCCGTCTGCATCCCGAAGCACTGCGCCCCAGCCTCCCGAGAGCTCGTTTGGTTTGAAGGAGCCGTCAATGTTGACTTTGATCCAATCATCTTCAGGCGCCACCCACCTCTTCGGGACAGCTTCAGTATTAGTATTAGCTGCAGCTTCATTCAGTTTCAGAAATTCGTCCGCTTGAAATTTGATAGTCCAGGCAAGATCCTCACAAGGCTTTCCCCGCTTCCCTTCTCTCATATTGTTTCTTTCACACCACCAGCACCAAAAGAGAGTGGCAATGGTGGCGCTTTTTTCAGGTCTGAAACTCAGCAAAGCTTCAACAGTCTCCAAGGCAGTGGTCTTCTCCATTAACACAATTCTTTCCTCCTCCAGCCCACATAGCCTCCAGATTTCCTTGACCCGCTTGCACTTGAACAAAGAGTGGCCTCCGTCTTCATGGTGCGCACGGCACACCGGGCAAAGGGGGCTGATATCCATCCCCTTCCTTCGTAGGCTAGCACAAAAAGGCGTTGTGTTATGGGCCAGCCTCCAGATAAAATGTTTAATCTTGTTTGGCACCAGCAGCATCCAGATCTTCATCCAAGGAAAACCATTTGCGCCAACACCAGAGGCAGAAGCAATACCACGAGGTCCGGTCAGGTTCCTATGCATAATTTCCACCCAGTAAGCAGATTTTACTGAGAACAACCCTTTAGAGTCAAAGTGCCAGGCTGGGCGATCATGAACATCACTGTTCGTGGGTATAGCAAGGATACAAGCAGAGTCAGCATCATTGAAATTGTCCCTAATGAGGCCCTCATCCCATTGACCAGTAATTGGGTTAATCAGATCACTAACAGTTTTCAGCATGTTGTTCTTTGGAGTCGCCGGTAGCCTAGATATCCCTCTTGGGATCCAAGGGTCCTCCCAGATTTTAATAGAGCAGCCATCTCCGACCCGCCATATCATCCCCTTTTTGAGGACTTCTAGACCCTTAAGGATGCTTCTCCAGGTATAAGATATACCGGCCGACGCCGTCGCGTTCAAGCAATTCCCATCAGGGAAATATTTAGCTCCTAGCACTTGTGCGCATAGGGAATCTGGATTTTGAAGGATTCTCCACCCTTGGCGTGCAAGCATGGCCAGGTTGAAAGCATATATCTCTCTGAATCCCAACCCACCCTCAGCCTTTGGCTTCGTTAATTTCTCCCAGCTGAGCCAGTGGATCTTATTGGTCTTGTCTTGTTGACTCCACCAGTACCTGCAAATCGATGTGCTAATCTCATCGCATATGGTCTTGGTGAGGTCAAAGCAGGACATCGTGAAGGTAGGGATCGCTTGGGCCACCGCCTTGATCATGATCTCCTTCCCAGCACGAGAAAGAAGCTTCTCCATCCAGCCTTGGATCAAACTCCACACTCTGTCCTTTATGTGTCTGAAGGTCTTGGTTCTCGACTTGCCAACATGAATAGGCATTCCCAGGTACCTCTCATTCAGGGCCTCCTTGGTGATTCCCAGGCTTTCCATCACTTCCTCCTTATCCCCATTCTTCACATTGCTACTAAAGAAGATAGCAGATTTATCCTTGTTGATAGTCTGACCCGAGCAAGCTTCATACGTTTGGAGGATACGCTTCAGATGCTCTGCACTATCCTTATTAGCTCTGAACAAGATCAGTGAGTCATCTGCAAATAGCAGATGGGACACACTAGGGGCATTTGGGCATATTCTCACGCCCTGGATCAGGTTGTCCTCTTCAGCCTTCTTGAGCAAGCTAGAGAAAGCTTCAGCACACAACAGGAAGAGATACGGGGACAGTGGGTCTCCTTGTCTCAAGCCCCGTGAGGGAATGATTTCATCGGTAAGATCGCCATTTACCTTTATTCTATACTTGACCGTGGTCACACACCGCATAACGATGGCGACAAACCTCCTGTGGAATCCCAACTTCAGCATCATCGCCTCCAGGAAGTGCCATTCGACCCTATCATATGCCTTACTCATGTCCAACTTCACTGCCGCAAAAGCCTCCATTCCTTGCCTTTTATTGCGCATATAGTGGATCATCTCATATGCGATTAAGACGTTGTCCGTGAGAAGCCGACCAGGGACAAAAGCACTTTGGGCGGGCGAGATGATAGCAGGCAGTATCAACTTAAGCCTCTTGGCCAAAACCTTAGAGATGATCTTGTAGACCACGTTGCACAAACTAATAGGGCGCAAATTCTTTATACAATCAGGGTTCTTCACCTTTGGAATCAATGTGATCGACGTATTGTTCCAGTCTTTGGGCATCTCTCCTCCGTTCAAGAAATCCATGATTTCTTTAGTGATCTGCTCACCCACATCTACCCAGTAATGCTTGTAAAAAATCGCTGGCATGCCATCCACTCCAGGTGCTTTGAGATCTCCAATTTCTTGAAGGGCAGCCTTAATTTCTGCAGGGGAGAACTCTCCCAACAGCCCTGAATTCATCTCCCTTGTCACCTTGCAATCCACGCCCTGAATTCATCTCCCTTGTCACCTTGCAATCCACGGACTGAAGGATAGTTGAGTGATCTGTAACCCCATCAGACCTGAAAAGCTCAAGAAAATAATTAGTAATAAGCTCCTTCTTCTCCTCCTCCTTCACCGCCCAACCTCCATCCTCCTTCTTAAGTTTGTTAATTTTATTGACTCTTCTTCTATCCTTGACGCGAGCGTGGAAGAAGGAAGTGTTCCTATCTCCTTTCTGCAGCCAGTGGGTATGAGCACGTTGCTTCCAAAAGATATTGACTTGGTCCTCCAATCTCTCCACCCTATATCTCGCCACCTCCTCACCAGCCACCTTCTCTTTGCTCACTGGTTGTCTTCTCCATCTCTCCACCTCCTTTTTAGCCTTCTTGAGTCTCTTCTCCAGGCAGCCAAGGGTATTGTGGCTCCATAACTGAAGCTTCCCTGCCACCTGCTTCAGTCCCTCGGTTGAGTTAAAAGCACCACCCATTGCCTCTCTCCACGCCTCCTTCACCACTTGGTCACAGTGCTCCTCCTCCAGCCACTTTGCTTCAAATTTAAAGTTTAGCCTTCCCCTTCCCACCCCATCTCCCTCACCCCCATCACCATCTCCCTCCTTGTCGAAAGAGATAATCACCGGCCGATGATCAGAATGTCTATGCTCGCCATTCATCACCCTATGAGAGGTGAAATGAGTCCTCCACGCTTCGTTTGCCACCGCCCTATCCAGCCTCTCCTGGATATAATTTTCCCACCTGTGATTATTGTTGCGCCAAGTGAAAATATCCCCCTCATAGCCCAGGTCTTCCAGCCCACAGAAATCCAGAGCCTCCCTAAAGCTATCCATGCAAGCTTGAGATTTTGGCCTCCCGCCCTCTTTCTCATGCGCGAACAACACCTCATTGAAGTCACCGGCAACAATCCATGGGAGAGAGGCCTGGTTGTGCAGAATTCTCAACAGCTTCCACGTAAGAAACTTTTTCTCCGCACGAGGCTCCCCATAGATGCCAGTGAAACGCCACCGAAAGCCATCCTCTTGTTTGATCTCCAGGTCAATATGGAACCGTGAGAGATTTCGCAGCTCCACCCACAACTCCTTCTTCCAGAACACTGCAACACCCCCACTCTTCCCTTCGCAATCTCGGGCAACCATACATGTCATCCCGAGTAGCCACTTGAACCGCTCCATACGCTTTGTTGTTAGCTTCGTTTCGGACACGAACAAGACGTCTGGATCCTCGGACCTCTGGAGCTCCAGAAGTCCACGAACTGCCGGGGCATTACCGAGCCCCCGACAGTTCATCGTCACTATCTTCATTGATCACTGCAGGGCTGGAAACGCAGCCCCGCGTCTGAGTTGGTTTCAATTGCCTTCTCCACATCTATCTCCATCCCTTTCTGCCTCTTCACTCTTTCCTCCTCCACCAGGCCATCAACATCCATGGACGCACTATCTCGCTTGTACCACTGTTTTACATGTCAAAACCTCAACTTGAATGAACAGTTAGCTACTGACTTTTGTAGGCGTCCTGCTATTTGAATATAATAGTTACTGCTTTTTGTTTACTTAGTATCAACCTTGTAATTAAATAAAATATGCAACTCAACTAAACGTATGTGGCAGAATATGGCTAAGGAAAGAAGTGCACTGGCATTGAGTTCAATAGTTCATTGTTTTCCTGGTAAATACAAAATAGAACATGCACAAACAAAGAGAGCACAAGCTCTACGTGAACCTCTTATTGTTTCCAGTCCAGTTGCCACTGATCAGTTGCCTAGTTCTGTTTTTTGTTGCTAGCTATACATGTAGTGTTTTCTTTAATTAAAGTGTCAAGCTTTGGCCTTAGTAAAAAAAGGCTGATCTGTTTAGGTCTCTTGGTTTCAGTCAGATTGGAGTTGAACCAGGTTACAGAGTACAATTAGTTGGGTGCGTGCACTATTTATAGGCCCGCCGGTCATGTATTAGGGTGAGACAAGTTATTTTGTAGTTGAGAAATATACAGAATGTTGTCATGTTTGCGGCATTGAAATCTGTGTGGTTGATTTCTGTTGAAGAACTGACCTGGGTTTTGTGTTTCTAAGCCGGAAGATTGAAGGCAAGTTGGCTCTAATCTGTTGCCTATCCATCAGTCATCATCAACATTTTCCCTTGCTGTTAGGGTTGACGTGTTGTTCTGCTTGGTTTGCCTCAATCGCTGGTAACCCAAGCTATTGATTTTCTCTGCCTGATACTACTTTAATTGATTGAAGCTGTTGATGAGCTAGTGCTGTACTGCTGTTGTTTGTTAATTGAATTACTGCTGCTACATTTGAGATTGAGAGAGGAATGAATCCAGTACTCAGTTGTGCAAGTAAGGTACTGATCTGTCCCGATCTGCTAGTGGCATTCCACTAGGTGAAACAAATCCATCTGCTAGTTATTTACCTGACCGTGTTGTGTTTTGAGTACTAGTTTTGGACGTTTTTATTGTGAATGATTATATTCTTGATCAGCGCACCGTGAAAGATAGGGCCTACCAGCAGGGTGTTCGAATTACGTCGAAGTACCAATGTTGTAATGAATATTTGTCACTCACTTACTAGCGATCTTTATTCTACTTAAAATGTGCACTCTCATGGGCTATTTACATATTATTCCTTTTGCTTAATTTATGGAATGCTAAAAGGTTATCTTTGAAAGATTTACAACACTATATAGCTTGATATTGGCAATAATTGCTTCACACTAAACTACATGTTGCTTATATGTTACACCTTTTTTTGTTCATTTTTTTCCTACCACCCAATGTGCTATTTAGTTTCCAGCCGTACCTCCTTTCTACTTCTGTATGTTGTTAGTTAAGGGTCTTAAGATATATGAGTTGTAGCCGTGAACAACTAACCTGACTTTCTGTCTAACCTTCTAGACAGCATTGATGCTGATAGCTTGGGCTTATTTTCCACCATTGTCGTCTGATCTGAATCTCGCAGGCGACAGAGAATGCCAACCCACACAAGATTTTTTTTTGACAAGTACATCTACGTTCTCTACAAGAAAAGGTGGTGATCTGTAACCTTTCCTTGTCTGTTAGTACTGCATACTTGCAGCTGTTTTTGCTTGTTGTTCAGTTACTGTCTTGTTAGAGAGCTAGAGATTGGCTGCCAACACATGATTTTGTAGCATTTGCTCTTTTGGAGTTGTGTTTTTTGCACAGAATGGTAACCATAAACTGACAACATTTACTTGTCCTTCCAACTGGAACAAGTAAAGAATCGTTGGGGCAAGTTATTTGTTCGCTACATAATCGAACTAACCTTCGTCCATGAATATTAATTGATTAGTTCTTATCATGGGCTTTGGCTTGCTTTTAAACCTGCTATTTTTTTCATCTGGAAAGCAATAGAAGCACTGCTCTTAAGATGTATGTTCACAGATCAGTATGTTACATAAACATGTTACTTTTAGTTTGCCTGCAGTCTTCTATGGTTGCCTTTCATAAGCATCTACCCAGATATTGATGTCTTTGCATCTTCTGTGTAGATCCGTTTGCTGAGGCAAATGCTGAGGACTCTGGCGCTGGTGCCGGATCAAAAAACTATGTGCATGTGCGTGTTCAGCAGCGCAACGGAAGAAAGAGTCTGACAACTGTTCAGGGATTAAAGAAAGAGTACAGCTACAACAAGATTCTCAAGGATCTCAAAAAGGAATTCTGCTGTAATGGTACTGTAGTCCAGGATTCAGAACTAGGCCAGGTACAACGAAATTGTCTTTCTTTTTGGATCAAAGTTCTCTAACGTAAATGTGTATATGGTGATGAAATGATCTTCTACATTTCAGGTCATTCAACTCCAAGGTGATCAGCGGAAGAATGTTGCTACTTTTCTAGTTCAGGTAATTCATGATACCATTGCATTTTGTCATACTTATTGACTGTCGTGTATATATGTTAGTCTGATGATAATTTCTGTTTTCGCCAGGCTGGACTAGCAAAGAAAGAGAGCATTAAGATCCACGGATTTTAGGCAACACATAAATGCTTGTGTGTTGTCACAGAAGCTGGAAGTTATCGTATGCCTGGTATTCATATAAGACATTTGAATTAGTAGTGGTGCGAGGCATCTGTGGTTGATGCGTGCATTTAAGACTTGAATCAGTATTGGTGTGTTTGATGCGAGTTGGCATACCCTATGGTTTGTATGTGCTACCAGTATCAAAGTATGGTTTATCTGGGTTATTGTCTACTAAATAAATGTACTTCTGGCTTGTCATCCTGTAATCATTTGTCTCTAGTGTGCTGTGTGCTCTGTGATTTTCGTTTAGTTTGTTCTCTTGTTCAATTTTTCTATATTCTAGATATGATGCATGGATGGAAATGAGTTTATTGGGGCCATTTGCTTTTAAGCTTTGGCAATGTGATGCATGTTGATGCTAGACGGTCTGTGTGATTACAGTAGGTGCAGCGTCCAGACTTCATCATTTCATCATCTTGATCAAGGTTCCTCTCGTGCTGCTTCCAGCAGCATAGTAGAAGATGGTAGTATCTGTAGAGCATCAGCCCCAGCCCTGTCCTGCTCCTAAATATTATGTTAACCTGCTTAGTATTTTAAGGATCAAGGAAACAAAACAGGAACAGATTATTAAAGCTTGAGTTTCAGTTTCTTTATCGCCCAACAAATCAAAGCCAACCCATTGATCTGCATGATTCTGCTTACAGGAGCATTTTGTTGCTGCAGCAGAAACTAAAGGTTGAGAATTGTGAATTGTTCCTTCTTTTTTACGGAACTAACGCTTGTTGGTTCTAGTCCATCTTCTATTCGCCAGATTATCTTTTGTTATAGTGGATTATCTTTTGTTATAGTTGAACCTTTAGATCAGCCAAAGCCAAAATTTTGATTTAAGATGAATTCTGGCCTTCCAAAGATGCTTAACATACCTCCCTCCTTAGTGAGGTTATACGAGTAAATGCCTGAACCAAAATACGTCATTGCTATGGGAGCCTATACTATTACAGGGGAAATGTTCAGTACGGATTCCTATAGTATTGTTCGGGGAGTTGATAAGTGGATGTCTACTTGCCGGGCTGCCCACCTAAACCGGAGGCAGTTATAGATGCCCTAACAAAACTTCGTAAGAAGATATCGCGAGAAATAGTTGAGGATCAAACTCTATCTCAAAATAAAAATAGATTTTTTACTACCAGTCACAAGCTTTATGTTAGGCGCAGTACTCATACTGGAACTTATGAAGCAAAACCAGTAGCGACTTGTACTAGAAAACAAGTAAGTGTAATTCCCCCTAAACAATAAAATATGTTGACATGGGGAGGAACATATTTACTAGTTATATTTCATATCTTAAAGGCAAATAAACACAATCTGGCTGATGAAGTTTTAAAACTTTTTTCTAATATTCGTTGAAAATTTGTGTGTTTCTGCTTGAGCCGTACGAGATGAAATTTTCCTATACGGCTCTCGGCTCTTAGAGGGGGACTTGGGTTAGTTACCTATCTCAATAAAGTATATGATTTGTTTGAGGAACGGATTGAGATTCAGGCAATTGCAGATGGGGAAGTCGTCGAGGTTGAGCCGCCCTGACCCCGTTCATTTGATCAGTTGGCTTGGAAGCCGAAGTTCCTGTTTTGCAGCCGGAAACAGCGATTCGGCGGCGTATGTTGGCCTAAACTTCATATTCAAAAACCTATTCAAATTTGGTGGCCATGTGACCAGCCCGTGACTGTTGCCAGTGTAGATCTCGTTCCTGTCCTCGTCGTAGAACAGTGCTGTGACGTCCTCCAGGGCTTCTGGGATAGTACTCCAGATTGAAGGGCTACCATTCTTGCGAGGAGCAATACGCAGGGCAGGGTCGTTAGCTGCAATCTTGGCAATGCACTTTCCAGTCATAATGTCGCTCATGTTGATTGATCCAATTGGAGAAGCTGCACATGTAGCACTTAATTCAAGATGATTTTCTACATCTAGTCATATGAAACCAAAAGAATGCTAACTAATACTGAAGAACTGGCCACTACAAACTACAGAACCACACTGATAGATTCAGCAGCTCCCTCATCTACCCTTGTAGTTCCATATTGAGGCATCTTCTAAAGGTCAGGTTGCCACTGTAACATTTTGCTCATTGATGATATGAAAAGTTACTGGAACTTTTAATGGTGTTGACCCACACCAAGCATCGCCCTAGAAATTTGTTCTTCTGCCCATACTTATTTTTCTTCACCCAGAAATACCTGCCTGACATGTACCACCAAAGTGCCTAACCCATAGCTTATGATTGATGCCAAAAATACCACCCTCGGCTAAATATTCTTCCAGTCTCCACACCATTTACACATTAGGTTTACACTGAATTTAGCAATCAGAACTTTCACCCAACTATTCCGGGAAGATAGTGATCTTAACTGATGTTTTAGGGAGATTCGTGACAGCCGACGTCCCGAAAAGCGTGGTGAAGCTTGTGTATCACAACCTGTTTGATCAGCTAATAACAAGCGCGGTGAAGCTTGTGTATCACAGATTCATTCGTTGCTAGATCATCAGATAAAAAGGAGGCACAAAACAAGTATTCCCTCCATCCATAAAAAAATGATGTCTTAAATTTGTCTGAATTTGAATGTAAGTGTCTACATAAATCCAAGTTTTGACAAATTTAGAACATTCTTTTATGGACAGAGGTAACTAGAACTTCACACACTGTAATAGAGCTACCTTACCAAAATATCACTATATAGTTGATTGTAAATTGTTGTATATACCAGCATTTTCTTTTTCATGTTTCTTGTTTCCTTAGGACAAGGCTTTGCCCAAGAATTGCTCCACCAGTACTGTACTATTTTTGCTTGGCACCTGCAGCTGCAGCCAGCATTCGAGACTAGTCTATGCAAGCATCAATTCATCAGAAACAAGAGGAAGTCCAGATCGACCCCGCATCTCTCCTATTCTATCATCACACACAAAGAGCAACCTGAACTTGGTCTGAGCAGAGCAGAGAGCATGCACATACACCATATTCAGTTCGATATGACACGTAAAATTACCCGCTGTCTGTACATGATCCTGCCTACGGCCCGGCCGTCCCCGCACTGCCACCGTCGACGACGTTCCGGCCGCATCTGAGGTGTATCTCGTAGCCGCAGGCGATGCACTGGTACGCCCAGCCGAACCCCTGCTCGTCACACTCGCAGCAGATGTACGGCCCTCCCCCGGACTGCCCCGACACGATGCTCAGCTCGTGGCGGTGGCCGGCGTGGAGCAGCGCCGGCGCGTACCCCTTGGCCTCCTCGTCCTCCAGCTCCTGCAGCATCCTGATCTGCTCGTCGGTGAAGGGGAACGCCATGTCGAAGTAGAGGTTCACCAGGTTCCTCCCCTCCCTCGTCACCGTCTTGCCGTCGGGCCCGATCACCACCAGCGTCGGGATCTCCCGGACGTCGAAGTACCTTGCCAGCGCCCGCGACGACGCGCCGTCGTAGGGCAGCGCCAGCCACGGCATGTCGCCGCACGACCGCAGGTACCCGTCCTCCTCCTTGTCCATAGGGATGTACACGATCTCGAAGTCCTCCGACTTGCCCTTCAGGTTGACGTATATGGCGGCCAGCCGCGCGGTGAACTTGAGGCAGGGCTCGCACCGGTGCGCCGAGAAGTAGAGCCCCACCGTCTTCCCCACTAGGCTCGATATCGGAACCTGCAGCTAGCCCTCCTTAGTCACTGGATGCATGCACATGCATGACGCCATGATGGAATCAATGGCAATGTTTGCTAGCTCATGATCCACACCATGCATACGCCTAGAACAATGAACACACGGTAGTACCTGCCTACCTGGTCGTTGCCACCATTCACGTAGCTGACGGAGAAGAGCTTCTCGAGCGTCTGGGAGGCGAACTTGCTCTGCTCGTCGGCCTCCAGCTCCGCCACCCTCGCCGGCGTGAACGGGAACGCCGGGTCACCATACCGAAGCACAAGCTCCACGGCGTCGGAGCATATGACCTCGCCGTCCGGAGCCAGCACCACCAGTCGCGGGATTCCCTCGACCTGGAACGCCTGGCTGAGGCCCTTCTTCCGCCGGAGGTCGCCGAAGGGCACGGCGGGCCACGGCATGCCGCGGTGGAACCGCTCGAAGGACGGCGCGTCCTCGTCGCACGACACGAAGACCACCTCGAAGCCGGCGCCGCGGTCCCTGAGCTGGCCGTACGCGGCGGCCAGCGCCGGGGTGAAGGCCTCGCACCTCGGGTACCAGTTGGCCGCGAAGTACAGGGCGACCACCTTGCCCTCTAGCTCCGGAAGCTGCACCTGCGCGCGTGGAGAGGACACGTGTTCGCTGCTCTAGGTTAGACACGAGCCATGATCGTGACTCGCGGAAAAGGAAGCGAAATGATGGCAAAAAGAGAAGGAAAAAAAGAAAGAAATAGTGCGGGCAGAAAAAGAAGACCATCGACCTTTGGATAGACAGACACATGTCGAGAGGTACGCTGGGTATTCTGATTCTTGACGTGTGTACGAATACGGAAGGCTCAAGTCGTAAAGGCGGAGGCTTGGTTAAGCGAAAACCACCTTTTCATCGGCCGTGAAAATTGGATGAAAAAGCGAAGCACAAGAGTTTCTGAGTACTTTACTCTGGCTCATCGAGATGAAACTTCTAAGGCAAAAATTCGCAAAGAAGAAAACAATCTAGGGACCTTGTTTGGGATTGGATATAGGGCTTCTCTTGGTTATTGAGAGTCCTGAGTTTGTAAGAGCTAGCAAAAGGGAGGCCAAGATTATTACCATCACGCCCTTTCATTTCAGCGAGGTGTGTTAAGGCCATGATTGCTTCATCAAATAGTTTTTTACTAGCTTGATCTTGAAACTGAATTGCTAATTCTGAGAAAAATCAAAATTAACTTAGTGCCCAGTCAAGTTTACAACCAATAGATTTCGTTTCCGTCGTGAGGCAGTGGGGTTTCAGCCAGACACTCGGTTCCGGCCTTATTTCTGGAAGGACGGAGGAGATGATGATGGAGCGCACGGTTCTGAGGAGGAGAGGTTTGATGACGCCGCACCTGATGCGGCGCCGGAGTCTGCTAATATGGATGTTGATGGACATATTCCGACACATACTTCTGGTACCTCGGCGGCGCCAGTTACGCAGGTGGCGTTGACTCCGTTCAACCACTCGCCCTCGACGAGCAGAGGTCGTGAGATCGTGGCTCGAGCTAGGGAGGAGTGCCCACACTTGGTTGCTACACCGCCGACGTCTTCTCGTGCTGCTTCACCGTCCAGAGTTCGGTCTTTTATGTAGGGTCGTACTCGTCCGGCTTCTTCGACTTCTTCACGGGCCTCTTCACCGGGTTTGCAGCGGGGGGCACCAGTTCCGTCTTCTACCTCGCCGCAGATGGACTTGGTGCCTCCGCCGCAGCGGTCGCTCTCGACTTCGGCGACGCACGTTGAGCGGTCCGGTGCTTCGGCGCGGTCCTCGCTGCAGTAGCAGCTGGTCTCGGCGCAGCAGCAGCCGTTGTCGGCGCCATTGGAGCAACCGGCCTTGCAGCAGCAGCCGGCCTCGTCGGCCTCGGTGCAGCCGGCCAAGGCGCCGGTGGTGCTGCACGACCAGGAGGCCCGGGCGGCCTCACCGCTGGGCGGCCTCACCGCTGCAGCACTCGTAGGGTTGGCCACGGCTGGGTCCGCACAGCTGCAGCTGCCGTCGGTGCCTTTGGTGCGACCGGCCTTGCAGCAGCAGCCGGCCTCGTCGGCCTCGGGGCAGTCGCCCAAGGCGCCGGAGGCGATGCCCGACCAGGAGGCCCAGGCGGCCTCACAGCTACAGTACCCGGGTGAGGGAGCCTCGCTGGCCATGCGACAGCTGGTCGCGACGACGTCCGACTCGCTGCCATGCCGGTCCACCCCTGAGTCTGTGGCGCTGCCACCTCGGGAGGAAGGTATGCCAGCTTCGCCGCTGCCGCCTCTGGAGGGAGGTTCGCCGCGGGTGGAGTTGCTTCAGGGGGCCTCACCGACACCTACCCCTGGAGTACCGAGTTCTTCTTCCGCGTCGATGGCCTCTTCGTCGAGTTTGGCTTCACCGTCGCCGAGTCCTACCTTGCAGCGGCCTCCTCCTCCTCCGCCTGTCGTTCAGCCGACGGTGAGACGGAGCGGGCGGCATACCGTTGCGGAGGATGGATCGGGGGCTACGGATGAGGATGTCATGCAGCGTGCCATGAGACGCAAGGCGGAGATGAACCTCGACAACGCTGGTATGAAACAACCTTCCAAGCCTTTATTTCTTTTTCTGATTCACGTATTTCGTCTAATTTAAGTAGTCTCGGGGTCTCATTGGGTAACACATCTGATGAGATCCTGGTTTCGGCTAAGATGTTGAGACAGACGGAACTTGACCGTTTAACGGTTGTTCCGAATGTTAACACTGGGCCTGAAACCTCCGTAGTAGCCGATGATGATGATGATGGCATCCTAGATGGTCAGATTCTCTCGGCTATTATTGGTAATGTATCAGAGGTCGACTTAGAACACTCGGAGCTTAGTTCAGTTTATGATCTAAAAGTTTCAGCGCGTGGTTCTAGGTCGTCACCTGGTAAAAAGTCTCGTAGATATTTTAAGAGATCTAAATCTAAAATTGTTTCTCAATGATTGGCATGTTTCGAAATAGCAGAGGTCTTGGTGACTTGGCTAAACATTCGCACATTGCCGATGGTTGTAGAGAGTATGATTTAGATTTCATTGCAATATCGGAGACGGGTAGGCGGAGCTTCTCACGAGTTTTCTCGACCGTTTATCGGGCGGGATTAACTTTCGGTGGTTTTCTCGCCCACCTCGTGGTAGGTGCGGGGGCATCTTACTTGGCGTCCGCATAGACACCATGACGGTTTTAGCTAGTTCGGATGGTGAGTATCACATTAAACTCGACATTCAGAACAAAGCTGATGGGTTCATGTGGAGTCTGGTTGCTGTGTATGGTGCTGCCCAGGACGCTTTTAAGGCCGACTTTCTACGTGAGTTGGTAAATCTTGCTAAAGATAATCCATACCCGATTTTGATCGGTGGTGATTTCAATTTACTAAGATTTCCTCATGAAAAAAGTAAAGGCCACTTTGATGGACATTGGCCTTTCTTATTCAATGCTGTCATCGATAGTCTTGATTTGAGAGAGGTGTTTATGTCAGGTCGACAATTTACTTGGGCTAATAGCTTGCCTGAGCCCACATACGAAAAACTAGATCGCGTCTTGATGGATGCTGAATGGGAAGATAAATACCCTATGGTGTACTGTCCGCGCACTAGAACGTATTGAAAAATTGTCTGACCATGCTCCTATCCTCTTAACTACTGGGAACCCTAGACCTGTTTGTAAGCGGCCTTTCAAATTTGAACTTGGCTGGCTACAGAGAGAAGGGTTTCATGAGATGGTTAAGAAGGTTTGGGAAAGGCAAGTTGGTGGTAGTTCCCCAATCGTGAGATGGAACAATAAGATGCGTGCAATGCGCAGACATCTCTCTGGATGGGCAACCCATATGGCAGGCATTCTTAAAAAAGAAAAGTCTCGCTTATCAACCTTAATCGATGAGCTCGAGGCTTTTGCTGAGGTAAGACCGTTGACTGCGCAAGAGGTTGAAGTTAAGAATCAATCCAATGCACAGATGGCGAGTCTACTTCGCGAAGAGGAACTCAAATGGTACCAACGATCCAAGACCCAATTCATTTTAGAAGGAGATTCCAATACGCGATATTTCCATGGTATTGCCAATGGGAGACATCGGAAAAAACGTATTCATTCTCTTATCCAAGATGAAGGGTTGATTGAAGGTCATGAGCAACTCAAGTCGTACATTACGAATTATTATAAAGGCTTGTTTGGTCCTCCAGATGAAAGCTCATTTTCTCTAAATGAGGACTTAACAGCTGACATACCCCAAGTTTCTGTTGAGGAAAACGGACTACTTACTGCACCTTATTCAGAGGAGGAGGTGCAGAAAGCTGTTTTCCAGATGGAATGCAACACAGCACCGGGTCCAGATGGTTTTCCAGCGGAGTTTTACCAAACCTTCTGGGATACTATTAAAGGGGATCTTCTAGATTTGTTCAGTGCTTTGCATATTGGACAACTAGAATTATTTCGTCTAAATTTTGGTGAAGTAATCTTGTTACCAAAAGTTAATGAAGCAGAAAGGATTCAACAATATAGACCTATTTGCCTCTTAAACGTAAGTTTCAAGATTTTCACGAAAGTGGCCACCATTATACTTAATACGGTCGCGGATCATGTAGTTCGACCATCTCAAACAGCTTTCATGCAAGGAAGAAATATCCTTGACGGAGTGGCGGTTTTACATGAGACGGTACATGAGATGCATACTAAGAAATTAAATGGGGTTATTTTAAAATTAGATTTTGAAAAAGCTTATGATAAAGTAAAGTGGTCTTTCTTACAACAGACACTCAGGATGAAAGGTTTTTCTCCTGAATGACGCGCTCTAATTAATGATTTTGTGAATGGAGGTAGTGTGGCAATTCGGGTCAATGATGACACCGGCCATTATTTCCAAACACGAAAAGGGTTACGCCAAGGGGATCCGCTATCACCGATGTTATTTAACATTGTGGCGGATATGCTGGCAATACTCATAGAGCGGGCCAAGTCTGATGGTCAAATTGAAGGGGTGATTCCACATCTGGTTGATGGTGGTTTATCAATCCTTCAATATGCCGATGATACAATTCTGTTTATGGATCATGATCTCGAAAAAGCTCAGAACCTGAAATTAATTTTGGTAGCTTTTGAGCAATTATCGGGATTGAAAATTAATTTCCATAAAAGTGAATTGTTCTGTTTCGGTGATGCCCAAAATGATACAGCTCTTTATACAGAGTTGTTCGGTTGCGGGCAAGGCCAATTTCCCATTCGCTATCTGGGTATTCCGATTCATTATCGGAGACTCACGATCGCTGAATGGAAAATAGTAGAGGAAAGACTACGAAGCGCCTTAGTAGTTGGAAAGGCAAATTACTATCTCCGGGAGGAAGATTGGTACTCATTAATTCGATGTCGACAAATATGGTACTGTATATGTTATCTTTCTTCCTTTTGCCAAAAGGAGTTCTGCACAAACTCGATTATTATCGATCCAGATTCTTTTGGCAAGGAGATAGTGAGAAAAAGAAGTATCGACTGGTTAAATGGAGTGTAGTTTGTAGTCCTAAAGATCAAGGCGGGCTTGGTGTTCATGACTTAGAAGTCAAAAACACAGCTCTGCTAGGTAAATGGCTTTTCAAGCTCCTTACCGAGGACGGGATTTGGCAAACTATACTCCGAAGAAAGTATATCGGCTCCAAGACGTTATCCCAGGTGGTTTGGAGACCTGGTGATTCACACTTACGGGCAGGTCTAATGGCGTCAAAAAATGACTTTTTTCGTCATGGTACTTTCTCAATTAAGAATGGAGCACAGATACGGTTCTGGGAGGATGCTTGGTTGGACAATGCACCCTTAAATGAACAGTATCCTGCGTTGTATAGTATCGTTCGTCGCAAGGGGGATACCATTGCCACGGTGATGGCCACCTCTCCACCGAATGTGACGTTTCGACGCGTTTTGCTCGGGCAAAGGCTAGAGGCATGGAATGCTTTAATTCATAGGTTGGGGGATGTTATTCTATCACCGGAACCAGATGAATTTAGGTGGAATTTACATGTAGATGGCTCTTTCTCGGTGAAATCATTATACAATGCCATAATCCATTCTGATTTACCAGTTGATAATAATAAGAAAATTTGGAAGATGAAGATACCGCTAAAAATCAAAATTTTTGGATGGTACATTCGTCGAGGAGTCATCCTCACTAAAGATAATCTTATTAAGCGGAATTGGCAAGGAAGCTCTAGATGTGTTTTTTGTCATCATGATGAAACTATTAAACACCTCTTCTTCCAGTGCCAGTTTGCGAGATCTATTTGGTCTGTCATCCAAGTAGCGTCTACCTTGTATCCTCCCACTAGTGTGGCCAATGTCTTTGGTAATTGGCTTCATGGTATAGATTCAAGGTTCAAGTTGCTTCTTAGGGTGGGGGCGCTAGCGATAATCTGGGCGCTTTGGCTGAGTAGAAATGACAAGATTTTTAACGACATTAACTCCTCTTTGTTGCAGGTTATCTACAGATGTACGGGGATTCTTCGTTCGTGGTTGCCTCTTCAGCGTATAGAGAACCGAGACCTATTTACGGAGGTCTGTACACGATTGGAGGCTACGGCGAGGAATACTTTTTCCCTACATGGGTGGCAGCATAGTCTACGGATTGAAGCCCCACCCCCATCTTAGGCGTTTTACGTTTCATCGTTCCGATATGTATTTCGCCTAATTTCTAGTTTTATATCTTTTTATTCTAGACTTGACTATCATAAACGGCTGTGTGCATCCTGGTTATGCAGAGGCTGGATGTAATTGCTTCCCAAGAGTAATAAAGCATCCTTTATAAAAAAAAAAACAAAAGTTTCAAGTTAGATTGCAACTCTGATATTTTGTTGCAAATGGATTGCAACCGATATTTTTTTAGTTACAAGTCAAGTTAAAAAGTTAAGTGGGATTTTTTTTCAGCTGCAAATCTTGTGAAAATTTAAGCTGGATCTAATGTATTATGCAATCTATTTTCTGCCCGACTTACCACCATGTGCTTGATCGAATCTAGCTATCAGGGCTGTGAGTGGATTTTATTTGATTTTAACTCCCCAAAAAAAGCAGCAGGGAACATCCAACCGAAGAACGGATGAGAGAAGAAAAGGCGAAAGAACCGAGTTAGCAGGAGCAGAGCATGAAGTGGAGGAGGACACTTGGACGCACCTCGTCCCCGGAAGGCGAGACGAGGGAGCCGACGGGCAGCATGGCGCGGACGCCTCCGGTCTCCAGCTCCGTCTCCGGCGATCTCTCTATCTCCGGGTCTCCGACCATGCTCTGATCCGGCACTTTCCGTGTGCCTGATCTCGTGGCGGCCGTAGACTGGGAAGCTTATCAAGCTGTGGTTTGTGCTGACACGAGCTACGACGGGAATAAATAAATGAAGGATCGGGGCGGGGCGGGGGACGACGCCGCATCTGCTGCGACGCTTTTCACAGAGGCGAGGCGTTCACGTCATCGATGGAGGCTGTAGCCACGCCAGTCGCAGCGGTTCCTTTCGAGAGAAGGACGCAGCGGCGAGCGGAGTGGTGGTGGGCTGGCGTTGGCGCAGCTGTCAGGCTGGGGAGGCAAGGCTATGGGGCCCGTCGTCTTCTTGGCGCGCGCTTGGGGTACGTGGGGGAGTCGACGGTAGTGCGCCGCGAGCCCGACCGGCGGGGTCCCGGTCAGCACGTCCCGTCCAGTCCATGAACCGTTTCCGGCCAACAACGTGTTCCGGGTATCACCAACTGTGACCTGCAAACGAACATCTGGTGTAGAAGCTATCCGCAGTAAGAGCATCACTAGCAGTACCTTCAAACTGGTCCAACCATTAAAATAACTGTTTTCTAGGGTTGAGGTCGAAACGAGGCGCGGAACATAACCCTCATACTCTTGAACTCATAAATTTTTTCGAAGGCTAAACCCTCAAATCCCCACTCGACTTGCACTATTGAAGGTTGGGAGGCAAAATTGAAGGGCCCTTCATTTTCGGTCAACGATCGCTCGCGGGAGTGAACTTTCAGCAACCGGAAGCGCCGTCCAACGATGATCTGTAAACGGATCGTGTCCAGCGTAAATTTGGGTTGCCTTTGCAGTTCGGTGGACAGGTCGCGGTGTCCTTCCATATGGTCCGCAAGTTTGTGTTGCTAGGAAATTTCATCTATTTTGTTGATAGCCACTACATGTTAAAGTAAAAAAAATTAACCTAGAATTAAACTACATCGAGCTATTGTGGCCCATATCATCGTATCTAGTTTGGCCCTCGTTGCCTTGCCGCTTACTGGTCCTGCCATGGCCCTCGACGGAGTGACGACCACCAGAGCTTCCTCGACCCTCGCCGCCTTGCACGCCACGGTGCAATGGCTACGCTAGCCCGGTGCATCCTCTCGGCGGCGGCCAGGATACACCTCCTGATGCGGACGGTGGTCATGTCATCACATTCCGCCGCCTTCATCAAGGCCGTCGCTTCTGCTTCGGCAGATGGTTCGATTTTGGTGGCCCTAGCCGACTGCCACATCGTGAACGCCATCTTATCCTCTCGTAGCCGCACGGCCGCCATAGCCGTCTACACGACAACGATGGCAGCACACTGGCAGGAGGCTGTGGCCTCTTCTATCTCCAGTGTGGGCTTGAGGGCAGCACACTGAGGGGAAGGGGCACCCACTTCTGCCGAGAACTTCCCATGCACGCTGCTCTTTCGACATGAACTAGCGGCCGCGTTCCTCCATGGCGGGACATCTGGAGATGATGACCTCGTCGATGGCTGCCACAGATGCCTCTAGAGCCCGTCACCGGTCTGGAGACTCGAGGAGGGCGGCCTAATCCACGCCCGTCGATGCCTGAAGGTCGTCCTCTTTGCCTCTGTCCTCGTCCTATTCCTCCCTGCTCTCTTCGGTGCTTGCTGTCGGGCTGGGAGGGTACCGCTCAGCCATGACATGGCTTATCTCGGCCCAAGTTTTTTAAACATAAGGTACAAGTGCCCAGCTTTACATTAATAAAGCCAGAAACGGCTATAGATACAAGATGCTGAGAGATCACCTTACAAGAAACCAACACACACGATCACACTTGATCGTCGGAGTCCTCATCCACCAAGGCAAAGCCAAACACGGGAGGCAGAGAAAGTTGACACCCGGAGGTAGCTCGCCATCGAGGGGATACTAGCCTGCGCATACGCCAAAGGGTAAAGATCCACGATCCTTCTCCGAAGCTGGAGGAGGCCCCTGCGCCCTCGCCTTGGATCGAAGGGTGGCGCACCTTCGGCTGGAGTTGTTCACCCTAGAGCTCGAACGGAAGACAATGACACTGGGACCAAAGAGCAGACACAAAACCTCAGCACAAAGAACGGCCAAGACGCCAAAAGACCAACTCCAACAACGGACATGAGGGGACACCCGAGTCAGACGCAAGCTTACGGTGTCGAGAAGGAGCAGCAACACAAAAAGTTTGCACCCTCGCAGGAGAACCGAAGGAAGGTGCCACGGGAGAAACCAACCACTACCTCCAAACGAATTGGACCAACCAAAAAAAAAACGGCCTCGTTTACCCTAAACAACGCCTTCAAGAAGGACACCACATTGGAGGCGTTGTCGCTGCCCATTCCAAGAGGACTTGGGTTTTCACCCGGGCCTACGGGGAATGGTAGGAGGGAGGGGATTCTTGATGGTGCCTCCAACAAGGGAATGATGCCCGCGGGGCCACCATCGTCGTGGCCACTGACCAGGGGTTTCTCCCGGAGTCCCAATCCTACCGACCCACCGTGACCCACCTAGCCAAGATCTGGCGGCCAGACAGGGCCATAGATCTGACAGAAGAAGGGCGTCCTTCAGATCTGATGCTCGTGACGCCAGAGAGGTCAACACGCCGGACCAGCACCTGCCGACTAGTCGCTGCCCACGCAGCCTAGGATGGCAGCCAGCGTCCACACGAGCGTCACCCCTCTGGAGAGGCGACGTCGCCCACCAACTCAGTGCCACCGCTCTGATTCCCCAAGCCCCCACCAAGCAGAGCATCGACAGACGCCTCCCTTACCTAGGCCATTTCGGATAGCCAGCTATCGGAGCAGGAGGAGACCGCCAAGCAGCCGCCACAGTAGTGGCGAGCCTAGCGCGGAGGTCCTCGGCCTATTCAGTGCGCAGGGAGCCGAGGGCCCAGATCCCCGTTGCCCCCTTCATCGGCGTTGTAATCTTAGACCGGGAGTGTTTCTGGGGCGATGAGGAGGGAGGAGTTGGAGGGGAGAAGGGTTGGCGGAGGCGCTAGTGTTTCGCCCCCTCGGCGACGCGAGGGGAGCAGGTCTCCTTCCCTTTGTTTACGATTCAATCGTCTTGGACCAAGTGGTGGGATGGCGGCAAGTCATGGTCGTGGATGTGTTGCCTGGAGGGAGAGTCCGGCACTTCAGGTTTATAGCAGCGGTGGCCTGGGCAGCGGGTGGAAAATTGCTCGCGCCGGCGGAAGAACATGACAGGAAGATGTGGCGTGGGCGGGAAACGGTGGTGCTTATATTAACCTTTGGTTAGTGAAGCCGACCGTCTTTAGTTCACTGCTTAAGGCAGTGTGGCGGAGCTAGCCTCACGAGGCCACGAATGAAATAGCCCGTTATGTACACTGCACCCCAAAACGGATATGGACCGCGGGCTAGTGCGCGCGCCACCGCAACAGATAGTTTTGGTGTCTAAAATAGGGCCCGCCGTCGGGGACGCCCTCCACTCTAGACACGATCGAGCCTCCTCGCGGTGATTCATGGCACCCAGGGCTCTCTGCCATACCCCGGTGTCGTTGGCAGGGTGGGTGCGTGCGCGGACCACCGTCGACCGATCATGGTTGTTCGGAAAGTCTGGCCTACTGGGATCGACAAGGGAGCACAAGACACCTGGAAGACGATCATCAATGTTCGGTTTGGTCCGTAACTTGTGGAGATGGGAGACTGATGATGCATGCTCCGCTGAACGAAACCCGGCCCGGAGGCTCATGCGGGACCATCGGTGGTTCCAGCGTGCCGGCGTTTATTCCAAGCATCGTCTTCCTCCTCCAGCTATACCAGTCCAGGCCCACGCTGTTAGACATCGTAGTAGTTTGTATTGGATACGATGTTGTGTTGATATTGTAACAAACTCTGTAACAACCGGCTATGAGCCCAATATAAATAGAACGACAACCCTACCTCGGAAATCATCCGAGTAGGCTTTTCTCCTACCTGATCCTACGTTTTACATGGTATCGGGCCGGCCTCTTCGCCGACAAAACCGATTGCCCCAAACCCTAGATTACTCTCGGTCGCCGCCGCCGTTCGGACGCCTCGCCATGGCGTCCTCTTCCGGTGCTCCGGTGCTGCACCTTGGCAATCCGCCAACCGACAAGTTGACGCGGTCCAACTTCCCTGGATGGCGCGCCCAGGTCCTACCGGCGATCCGTGGAGCTCGCCAGTTCGGTCTCCTTGATGGTACCGATGCGGCTCCTCCTGAGACTCTGCCGGTCTCCCCGGCGGCCGATGACACCGGCAAGACGCTGAAGACGGCGCCCAACCCAGCCTATGATGCCTGGATCTGTCGGGATCAAACCGTTCTCAGCTATCTCCTCCAATCGCTCTCCTCTAAGGTCTTACCTCATGTGCATCGGATTGAGCATGCCGCCGGAGTTTGGCAGGCCCTTGAGGAGATGTTCGCCTCTCAATGCGAAGCCAAGGTCACGAACCTCCGCATCGCTCTGGCCAACACGAAGAAGCTGAACATGCCCACGTCGGCATACCTCACCAAGATGCAGGGCATAGTCGATGAACTTGCCGGCTGCCGGCTGCACGGTCTCCACCAGAGAGCACGTCTCCTTCATCCTCGCAGGTCTTGGTGCCCCCTACAACGCGCTTGTGGCTGCCCTTGGCGTTGTCACGACGCCCATCACTCTCAGCCACCTATATGCGCAGCTGAACGCTTATGAGCAGCGCCAGGAGCTCCTCAATGGCTCCACTACTACAGACTTCGACACCTCGGCCAACCTCGCCAATCGCCAGCGCCGGGGCCGCTTCTCCTCTCGTCCGCGTGGTGACCGCGGTGACCGCGGTGACCGTGGTGACCGTGGGGAACGGCGTGATGATCGGCGTCAGGACCGCCGTGAAGATCGCGGCTCTACTCCAAGCCGTGGCGGTGGCCGTGCTTCTCCAGGAGGGGGGCGTGGTCGTGGACGAGGACGTCGCCGTACTACCCCTTGGGTCGACGTCATCTGCCAGATATGCAACAAGGAGGGTCACCCGGCCAAGGCCTGCTGGTGGTGGTTTGAAGATGATGATGATGACTCCGCTGATGACAAGGAGGCCCATGTTGCCTCATACGGGGTAGACACCAATTGGTACTCTGACACCGGTGCAACAAATCACATCACTGGCGAGCTCCACAACTTGACAGTTCGCGACCAGTATCAAGGACATGATCGTGTGAACACGGTCAGTGGTCAAGGTATGGAAATTTCCCATGTTGGTCACTCTTTAGTTCGCACTCCTGCTCAGAATTTTCATCTTCGCAATGTGCTTCATGTCCCACATGCCACTAAAAATTTACTATCCGTCCATCGCTTCACATATGATAACGGTGTTTTCATAGAATTTCACCCCTTCTTTTTCTTGATTAAGGATCAGGTCACACGGCGCATCATACATAGAGGGCGATGTGTCGGAGGGCTCTATCCTCTCATATCATCCCTGGTGTCCTCCAACCAATCTCAGAAGCATGCCTTTGCCGTCTCCAAGCCCTCGTACTCCAAGTGGCATAGTCGTCTTGGTCATCCATCCTTAGCTATAGTTACAAGAATTATTAGCAAGAATAAGTTACCTTTTGTTAGGGAGTCCACTATTGAGTCGGTTTGTGACTCTTGTCAACGAGCCAAAAGTCATCAACTTCCATATCCTGTGTCCTTCAGTGTATCTACTGCACCCCTTCAATTAGTTTTTACTGATGTATGGGGTCCTGCTCCCACCTCTCGTTGGACGTCATGATTATTATGTTAGCTTCATCGATGCTTTTAGTAAATTTACTTGGATATATTTGCTTAAGAAAAAATCTGATGCATTTGCTGCTTTTGTCAATTTCCAAAAACTCGTTGAACGCAAACTTGATAGAAAGATTCTTGCACTACTAGAAAACCCATCCTATAGCTATACATACTTAGCAACCCTCTGCATATTCGTTGCAAAGATTTACCGTAGATACACATGTATGTGTTGTTGATCCATGCGTTGTCCATTATACATACAAATCAGAACAAATAGAAAAACACAGCCCATTAAGCACGACTTCTTATTCTTTAACCGGTTGACCCTACAAGCCACGAACCCACGCCCATCCCCTTTAATCCCAGGGAAAATTTGCTACAGGACACCGTTATTTTCTGACGTTTGCCAAAACACACTGCTCGATTATGTCTTTGCCAGGTACCATTACAATTTCGTGGCACATTTGCCAGAACACACAACCTAGCTAAAAACGGAAGTTTTGCACTTTTACCTGGAATGACTGGTTTTGAAGACAAAATGCAAAACTTTCCGTTTTCGGCCAGGTGGTGTGTTCTGGCAAATGTGCCACAGAATTATAATGAGTACGCAGCGAAGACATCGATCGAGCGGTGTGTTTTGGCAAACGCAAGAAAATAACGGTGTCCCGTGGCAAATTTTCCCTTAATCCCACTTCTGGCCTCCCCAAAACCTAGCCATCCTTCGCTCGCCGCCGCCATCCTGCGTGGCTGTGCCTTTGGTAGACGCTGCTGGATCCGGCAGGGTGTGAAGCAAGAGGAGATTCAGGGTCGCCGTAGCGCCTCAGTCCGGATGGAATGGACCTCGTGCTCCGGTTGCCGCGGCCGTACCCATCGCGACCTAACCAAACGCCGGCTCCATTAGGTGAGTATCGCCTCCCTCCGCTCATCTGGGTTGCCTCTCGGTCGTTGAGGAGCCGCGTCTCCCTTACCGGTGACCAGCGGCATCTATTGATGCGGCTCACGCTGGTACCTCTCACTACTCGCCCCTATTGGTAGGATCCACTTCTTGGTGTTCACGTTCCAGGAGATCCGGGATAGGCTCGTGCATCCAAGACGGATTTTTCCTACATCCATCACGCTGAGATTTCCCAAAGAACCGCATTGGATAGTTGGAGCAATCGATTGGCTCGGCTGAGGTTCAGGCTCGAGGTACAGTTTCTTCCTTTTCCCTGTAAATTTTCTCTCTGTTTCCCTTGGCCTGACTCGTGTTCACCATTTTCTAGGACTTATGTGCATCCCATCCAGTTCCCATTGTTGGCGGCTCATAGTATGGAGTTACTTTTTCATGTTCAGATTAGTTTGATTCTAACAGGCCTAAGGTAAAGGAAGATTATGTTACAGATGTAAATTTACCCAAAAAAAATGCCACGAACATTGAAGAGAGATTGTGCTCATTTAGCTGTTTTAGTTTCTGCAGTAGGCACTAGTAGAAACAAGGGCTTTGGTTTTTTGCCCCAAAGAGTTTTTGCACCGAATTTGGCACGAACCGGTGCTAAAGGGGGTCATTAGCACCGGTTCGTGCCCTTTGGACGTTTGAGAGACTTTTAGCACCGGTTCGTGTTACGAACCGGTGCAGTGAGCTACCTTTTGCATCGGTTCGTAACACGAACCGGTGCTAAAGGTTCGTCGCCAGGCGCGTACCAGCCGTGGAACATTTAGCACATATGATTCTTTGCTTTGCTCCAAAATACATTTGATCCGGATCTTCTGGATATAGTTATCTTTACCGGTCACATCATCTGGCTAGATATGCAGAAAGCTAATTCACTCTACCAAAGGAGATCAAAGAACGTAATTCATTGTATTTTGGATTTGAGATACTCCTATATGTATATATTTCTCTTTTATAAAGGTATGCAGTCCCTTCACACCTCTCTCAGTGGTTCATATGTACTATTAGAAATATTACCCTTTTGTTAAAATTAAGACTTAATTTTCTTAGTTCAGTGATCAGTCCACAAATACCATCAATACTCTTTGGTCTAAAATTGTACCCACTCTGTCCCATAAAGATGTCTCAACTTTATCAAAAATTTAGATGTATCTATACACTAGATACATCTAAATTTTTGATAAAGTTGAGACATCATTTGGGATCCGGAGGGAGTATTACTGTCATTCTTGACACAATTTGTAGCCAACCTATGCATCTTGATTTCTTCAATGTTCTTGACCTTGATCTACTCATGTTATGTCAGGCTAGACATGTGTGATGGTGCTGGAGCAGCCCTGCTGGTGGCAGCGGCACGAGTTGCCGCATCAAGTAGGTGCAGGACGTTAGATATTAATTCCTCCTGTTTTTTCTATTTATATCATGCCCAGTTCTGCTTTGTGATACAGTACTGTTATTGATCAAACTATAAATTATGTCCTGCTGCTAGATGAACACTCTAACCGTGGTTATTTATTATCTAGACTTCATATGTATTTCCATATGTGTGATAGGCTTATAGCCACCGTGGCTTATGGGCATGATAGGCTATATCAAATGCACATGATAGCAAGAATTTCCTTATGTGCTGACTTAGCTTTGGCATGCAACCAAGGTCAGTATACCTACAAAAATTTAGCCAAGTATTTAGTAGAATTCACTATACCCTTCACATTCTTTTTGCCACTTTGATACTAACAATGAAATTTGTATTTGCAGGTTCCATAAATTAGCAATACTTCTATTTGGATATCAGCTATGGATACGATAGGCCATAAACAACATTTGGAAATCAGCAATACTTGCTATTTGGATATCAGTTGGCCATGATAGGCCAAATACAAGAGTAGCTACAATATTATATTTTGATGCAAGATTGTAAATTTTCCATTATTCAGATAATTTTCATGTATTGAATGGTATTCCAAAAACAATATTTGTAGGACTAGGTAGAATGTCATATTTTCATGCAAGATTGTAAATTGTGTACTCTTCATATAATATTTGTGTACGGAATGGTCTTCCAATAATAAATATTAAATTTTTTGTGATGCAATTCTACGACTTGTGTGTTGTGGTATCTCTTGTACTAGCTCTATTGTCCTGAAGAAAAGTAATCTGCCATTTCTAGTGCGATCAATCCATCCAGTCCAAAAAAATATTGTTTTGTGAAATAGATTTCTCAATCCGTATGATGCATCTAACAACGCATACAATTGTTGCATAAATTATGTAGCTATTTTGTAATGCTTATATCATTGATTACCAACGCGTCTTTATGCGTTGCCTTGTACCTTTGCAACACCCAAAAACGCAACACATTTTTATCTGTTGGTAAGACCCTTAGCAACGCCTATATTGATATCTAGATACGCATACATGCGTTGCTGTAGGGGGAGTCTTGTTGTAGTGTTGCTGTACAATCTGATTGGGGTGGTGAATATGAAAAACTCAACTCCCTTTTTCAATCCCAGGGCATCTCCCATCATGTTTCCTGCCCTCATGCACATCAACAAAATTGTTCCGCTGAAAGAAAACACCGTCACATTGTTGAAGTAGGTCTAGCTCTTCTTGCCAATGCTCACATGCCCTTAAAATTTTGGGATGAAGCCTTTCTTACAGCCACATATCTCATAAACATGCTTCCCAGCAAAACTATAAAGTATGACACCCCTGTTCATCGTCTTCTTGGTACTAAAACTGAGTATGGTTCCCTTCGTGTCTTTGGTTGTGCTTGTTGGCCCAATTTACGCCCTTATAATAAACGCAAGCTTGCCTTCCGCTCTACACAATGTGTGTTCTTGGGCTATAGTCCTCGTCACAAGGGTGTCAAGTGCCTAGAAGTTTCCTCGGGTCGTGTCTATATCTCTCGAGATGTGGTCTTTGATGAGGCCGTTTTTCCCTTCCAAGCCTTGCATCCAAATGCAGGTGCTCTTCTTCGGCAAGAGATTCTACTCCTTGATCCTTCTCTTCAAAATTCTGATCATGGAGCTGCAACTATTGATGACTCACATATGGCTAATTTTCCTACTAATGATCTTGCTCCCAGTGTTCCTCATGTTGTGCGGGTCACACCCCGAGCTCCTGCTGAAAATTTGGGTCAAAACGGTGCTCCCGAACATACTCCGGCCTCTTCGACTCTTACGCACTACAGGACAATGATTCGGAACACGAGGCGGATTCACGTGACGCAATGCCGCATCGGGATCCGGCAGATCCACCTCGGATCACGCTTCTGGCAGTCCTGGCAGCCTTGGCAGCGCTGCAGCGCGCTCCCCCACTCGCGCAGCCGCACGTGGCGCCAGCCTCCCGCCTGCCTCCCCCGGTCCCCGCACTCCCGGATCCTCTGCGGCCAACTCCGGCTCCCAGCAGCAGTCTGCGTCCATCCGCACGCACACGGGATCGCCTGCGGCATCTCCTGCCCGGACAGACGACACAGGATCCCGCGCTGCCGATTCTGCCCATGCAGCTGCCCCGTCAGCGCCTGGATCTTCTGCTCCACCTCACCGTGCGTCCTCCTCTGTGGCTCCTACTGCTGGCCCTCGTCCTGTTACTCGTGCATCGAAGGGGATTAAAAAGCCCAAGCAGTACACTGATGGCACTGTTCGATGGGGTATGTCTGCTATTACCGAAGAGCCTGCTAGTCTTCAAGTTGCTCTCCGTGATCCCAATTGGGCCAATGCAATGAATGAAGAATATAGTGCTCTCATGAAAAACAAAACATGGCGGCTTGTTCCTCCACATAAAGCCACCAATGTTATTGATTGTCGATGGATATATAAAGTCAAGCGCAAGGCAGATGGCTCCATTGACAGATACAAAGCTCGCCTCGTTGCAAATGGATTCAAGCAACGCTATGGTATTGATTATGAAGACACTTTCAGTCCTGTTGTCAAAATAGCAACCGTTCGACTTGTCATGGCTATCTCGAGTATCTAGGGGATGGAGTTTGCGACAGCTTAGATGTCAAGAACGCGTTTCTTCATGGTGTTCTCGAAGAGGAAGTATATATGCGACAACCACCTGGCTATGAAGACAGGGGGAGAATGAATTATGTGTGCAAACTTGACAAGGCTCTCTATGGACTAAAACAGGCGCCTCGAGCATGGTACTCTCGATTGAGCTCTCGGTTAATTGCTCTTGGATTTTTTGCCTCTAAGTCGACACCTCCTTGTTCATCTATCGCAAGTCCCATATCACTATCTTTATGCTTATCTATGTTGATGATATCATAGTTGCCAGCTCGTCTCAAAGCGCAACAGATGCTCTTCTACGAGATTTAAGTAAAGAGTTTGCGTTAAAAGACCTTGGCGATCTTCACTATTTCTTGGGAATTGAAGTGCATAAAGTAAGTGATGGCATAGTACTGAATCAAGCAAAATATGCTCAGGATGTTCTTGCACGAGTTAATATGACAGGGGTGCTCCGGTGTGTCTACACCACTTGTCATCATCCGATAAGATAGCTGCACATGATGGAGATATGTTGGGTCCTGAAGATAGTACAAAGTACGAAGTATGGTGGGTGCGTTACGGTACCTAACCCTCACAAGGCCGGATATTTCATTTGCTGTGAACAAGGTTTGTCGGTACCTTCATGCTCCTACTACGGTACATCTGGACTGCTGCCAAGCGAATATTGAGATATGTCGGTCATACTCCGAGTTTTGGTCTCACATTCATGAAGTCAAGGTCATCACTTGTTAGTGCCTTTTCGGATGCTGATTGGGCTGGCTTGTGTGGATGATCGCCGCTCAACGGGAGGCTTTGCTGTGTTCTATGGACCCAATCTGATTTCATGGAGTGCCAAGAAACAAGCTACGGTATCCGAGGTCTAGTACGGAGGCAGAATACAAGTCCGTAGCCAATGCAACAGCGAAGTAATTTGGATACAATCTTTACTTAGAGAACTTGGAGTAAAGACAACACAAACGCCATGCTTATGGTGTGATAATCTTGGAGCAACTTATCTATCAGCAAATCCAGTGTTTCATGCAAGAGCAAAGCACATTGAGATAGATTTTCATTTTGTTCGCGAGAGAGTCTTGAGTAAGAAGCTCGAAATTCGCTTTATTCCTTCGAAGGATCAGGTTGCAGATGGTTTCACAAAACCGCTTCCTGTGAAGAGTTTTACAGAGTTTAGAAATAATCTCAACTTGACTAAGTTGTGATTAAGGGAGGGTGTTAGACATCGTAGTAGTTTGTATTGGATACGATGTTGTGTTGATATTGTAACAAACTCTGTAACAACCGGCTATGAGCCCAATATAAATAGAACGACAACCCTACCTCGGAAATCATCCGAGTAGGTTTTTCTCCTACCTGATCCTACGTTTTACACGCGCAACCACAACACCGTGAAGTGTGAAGGTCTTGTAGCCCCCAAATTTGCAAGTGATGGTCTCAACGACGCATCTTCCAGCCACACGCACCGCGCGCTGCGTTCAGACCTCAAATTTTTACGTCTCCGTGCGCTGCCAATTAAGGCCCTGACAAGTGGACAACACCGAAAGCTCTCCCTTTGTCACTTATCCTGAATTCCTGATGAACAAACCTGATCCATATTCATATTCTCGTACCAGCACGTCGACAGCTAGCCATGCATTTTATTGCCCGCAGACGTCGTTCGCGTGATTAATTATTCGTCTACACCTGTCGCTTGCACTGGAGCCACGACCCGTTGAGCTAGCACGTTGTAGACGTCCTCGATCACATTCCACGGCTAGAGACAGCGGAGACGTGAACAGCTGGAGGCGTCGCCTGAACGTGCTTGCCTCGCCTCGCGCGGCGACGCGTCCGGGGGCTACGACACGTACGCGCAGCCGCAACGGCATGTTCGGCAGCCGTCGCGCTCTCGTTGTATTAGGCCATCTTTAACGGGGTGATGCAGTTTGAACACAATTTATGTTCATTATTTACGTTGGATACGGACACAGAAAATGCCCACATGCAGGAACGAATCAACACAATTTATGTTCATTTACGTTGGATACGGACACAGAAAATGCCCACATGCAGAAACGAATCTGTATAGGCTTACCTGGATACACATGCATCAGGATAAAAGGAAAATTTTAGTACTATTTGTGTGTTTAGAAAGGTAAGTGCATCAGATTAGGGTAAGAAAAGTGCATCATGGAGGAAAAAAAAATTCAACTAGCAAGGTTACAAACTTGATAAGTGCATGAGGGAACTTTTCTTTCCAGCTCCGCCCCTGTCCACATGTTCACATGCGTCTGCCTTCTCCAGCGATAGAGACGCATTTTTTTTACTACAAGGGCCTGCCATGCATGATTAGGGAGGAGAGAGAATGCAAGTTCCATTTGTGTGGCTAGGAATGTCCAGCATTAAAGGAGAAGAGAGAAGAGGCCATGCAGCCCAAACAGACGCACGGGTCCCGCATTCCTGACGCATATTTAGTCTACGTTTGCGTTAGGACGGACAGGACGGACGCTGCGAACGTTTTGCGTCTAGCCGCTGGAGCGCGTTTTTTGTCCGTGTAGACGCAAACGGACGACCGTTTACGTCGCTCCGTTGGAGATGCCCTTATGAGTGGCACCCGGCAGGGTATGTCGGGGTCGGGGCCGGCTTCGTGTTCGTGATGGGTCGAATGCGCGGTAATATGGTAGACTCGCCTGGCCGGGCCATCTATGCCTAGGGAGCGAGGGGATCCTTTGTTTTTCCAAATTTTGAGAACTTTCTAGAATGTTCCAGTCGGTTTTTTCCTGGTTTTTTGGCTCTTAGGTGTTTTGGTTTTCTTTCATTTTCTTCTTTGTTTCCTTTTTTAGTTTTTCTGTTTGAACATATTTTAATTTAAACAATTTTGAAATTCAAATAATTTTTTTTAATCCGAGAATTTTTAAACCTTACAAACTTTCGTCACTTCTTATCTGATGTATGTCTATTGGGCAAGGTGTGAGATGATGACAAGGACAACAAGGAGGGATAGAATAGATGGACAAGGGAAATCCGGACATCTTACAATTTTTGTCGCGTCACCTCAACAAAGCATGTCTGTTCTGTCTAACAAATACAAGTCACAGTTGCAGAACCACAGGGTAAATAAATGATTCACCAAAAAGAACAATGCATGCGCTTCTTTCTGCATACAAACTCTCACCGTCCATTCAAAGCGCGTTCGGACTTCTCAAAATTCAAGCATTGCCAATTAGTGATATGTGGGTTATGGTACACAAGATTATTACCGTTGGTTTAACCTTCGAAAGCACTTCTTCTAAGTTCAAAAAAAAAAGTTCAAAAAAAAAAGAAAGCACTTCTTCTGATCATCACAATTTTACAACCACTAAGGCACTAACAAAATATTACAACCATGATCAAAGCTCATATTTAGTTACGAACGGAAGTACTTCTATCTCTAATTTTCAAGCCAATGCATTCTTCTCTTTGAGGAAACAAAGGATAAGTAAGTGACGTCTATAAGATAACACAGGAAGAGCTGGCACTACGTATGGATGGTCGACATAAACTCATAGTCAAGTCAACGTTCTTCTTTTGAAAAAAAAATAGAAATGCGGAAGAGATGCTGTTCCCAAGTCAATGTTCTTTGGAACGCTTAGTACAGCCACGGGCGATGGATCCGTACAATCATATGCAGTGGCGCGCAAGGAAAAAAGAAATGGCATACACATCAGCCGCCGATTGAGAACCACCATACCGTCAATACTCACACATGACTATCAGGAGGGTCCTTGCTTTCATGTCTGAACGGAACCTGCAGCATATCCCTGAAATTTGGTTACCTGCACAGCACATTATTTGCTTAGCACATGGGTGGGAAAAAAAACTGTGCTTCCGGAGAGGAAAAAGGAGTGCACCTTACTACCTTCGTTTCAATGAACAAGGTGCACACATATTGCAAAGCGAACTGTGACAAAAAATTGAGCACAAAATCTTGATTATATTGTACGTAATTAGTATCGTTGTATTTGTATTAAATACATTTTCTAATGATGCTAATTTTATACCAATAATCTTTATATATTAGAGTAATTCTTCGTCAAATAAAAAACACAGAAGACGAGGACGCCTTATTCATTGGATTGGAGGGAGTAGCAAACTTTGAACTGCCAATACTAAGCATGGCAGATAAAGTTTCAATGCTGAGAAGTGCAACGCGTTTCAGTTCAGCTAGTTCCAGGGAAACTTCATGGAGGAAAATAGGGGTACATAGCAGAAAGAATGAATTTCATCGAACTGAGCCTATATCTTTGACCTTTTTTTGTGGACATGGACAGTTGATTAGTATACAAGACAGAGACAGAGGCCTATAAATATCATTGCCTACTAGATCATATTAACATGTGCTACCATCCCAACATGGATTTTCACTCTTCCCGTCGGCGTTTTTCAGCTTGCCTCTTATTCTGCTTATGCCTTATGATAAGCATAAGCAAAGCATATGGAACTCAAAAGGTATTGGTGATGTATTACCCCCTATTCTTTTAGAAAAAGAATTACCCTACATCTTATTCATATCACTGATTCTGTTCCATGCTAAAGTATGTTTTCTGTTCCTGTCCATGCATAGATGTACATCGTCTACCTGGGAGAGAAGAAACATGACGACGCTGCTCTGGTCACAGCTTCACACCATGACATGCTCAGCACCATTCTTGGAAGGTAAACCTAAGAACTAATTTTCTAGCTTTTAGAGTTTGATTCAGATTTTATGAAGAACAATACTTCTAAAAGACGTTTAACAATTCCAGAAGTAAGGGTAAGGCTGCCAATTTTTCTGACCGCTTGATGATTTGTTTCAGCAAGGAAGAGGCATTGGCCTCCATCACTTATAGCTACAAGCATGGCTTCTCAGGCTTCGCGGCAATGCTAACAGATGACCAGGCGCAAGATCTTGCAGGTGGGATGAGTTTACCACTTTACCTAAACAAATTACTTCTCGTCTAGTTCTCTGCTAGTCCTAATGCAGTTGAACAAAGAAAAAACAATCAAAGCTTACTTGGTGATTGAAATTTGCTTCTTTATGGAAAGTACATCTGTTAAGTAGTTTATCTTTGCAATCATGAATGTGAGATCCGCGGGGGTAATTTTATGGTTCTTCATCCCATTTTTTTTTTTTAAAAAAAACCAACTCTGGCTCAATCTCAAGCCTCTTTTCTGCATGTAATGCAATTATATTTAGTTGTCGCTAATTTTACTACGAAGCTGCACACTGCAGTAACCTTACAATCCTGCTTGTGCTTGATTATTATTCTGGTACCAGTCACTATTTATAAGATGACAGAGATAACTATTTCTATGTCACTACTGAGAACTGTACGACCAGAAATTAGTATCCATGTAAGTGTAAAAGGGATTAGAATATTTCTATCTGATGACTATTAGTGGTTGATTGAGAAAATCTATTTCTGTGTCAGGCTATGATCCTTTCTTTTGTTACCTGATGTTGTATACACCACACATATATCTAACTGGGGAGACTTCTGACTTTAGTTTTTAGGAGGGGAGGGGTTGCCTTTTTAAGATGAAGAAGCGATGGAGTTCCTAACATATACATTTGACATGTGCAGACCTACCTGAAGTTATCAGCGTTACTCCCAATCAGAATCACGAGTTGATGACCACAAGAAGCTGGGACTTCCTTGGCATGAACCTGGACCAGCAGCCACCTAACCTGGACCACCAGCCACCTAATAAACTTCTGCAGAGGAGCAAATATGGAGAAGACGTAATTATTGGGATATTTGACACTGGTGAGTCTTCACCGTTAACAAGTTAATGATGAAAATCTTCACCAAACAAATTCTTGCCATAACACTGCAAATGCACTTGATGCAGGGATCTGGCCTGAATCAAGAAGCTTCAGCGACCACGGATACGGACCAATACCGTCAAGATGGAAGGGAGTGTGTCAGCTGGGACAGGCCTGGGAGGGCACCAACTGCAGCAGGAAGATCATAGGTGCACGGTACTATCCGGCTGGACTGGATAAAGCTGACCAAGAGGCGAATTACATGTCTCCACGGGACATAAATGGGCATGGAACGCACACCGCATCCACAGCAGCCGGTGCAGTGGTGGAGGGAGTCAGCCTCCATGGCCTTGGAGTAGGGGTGGCACGTGGAGGTGCGCCCCGAGCACGCATTGCTGTGTACAAGGTCGCGTGGCAGACCACAAAAAGGGTGGAGCTTTCTAGCATCGCAGTGCTAGCAGCTCTGGATGATGCAATTCATGATGGAGTAGATGTATTATGCTTACCAATCGTCCTCAATGATGATTCCTTTGGTGCACTCCATGCAGTTCAGAAGGGTATTACCGTTGTTTATGGCGCGGGAAATAGCGGGCCTCGACCACAAGCCATTTCTAACACAGCTCCTTGGGTCATTACAGTCGCAGCGACCAAGATTGACCGGTCTTTTCCAACAGCAATTACAATGGGAAACAATCAAACCTTAGTGGTATATACTACAGAAACATGATATTTGCTACACTTAGAACACCTTTGCTCCACCATCATCCTCAAACACTTATCACTGAAAGTTACGATTAACTCTTTTCATATTTGCAGGGTCAGTCACTGTATTACCTGCTAAAAAATGAGTCCTCGAGTGAGTTCAAACCACTTGTACACGGTGGAAGGTGTGTCAGATGCTATTTATTTCTTGATTAACTGCATTTATAGATAATGCCAGTTTATGTTTAGGCGTTAAATTTCTGAATCCAATTGACAAATTATTGTGGTCTGTCTGTTTACAGTTGCTCAGGGGAAGCGCTAAATGGCACGATAATCAACGGCAAAGTTGTCCTATGCATTTTTGAAAATTTTGGCCCAACACAAGACATTCTCCCAGAAGTCATAACAAATGTTAAAAGTGGTGGGGCATTTGGTGCTATTTTTGCTCTATATACCATAGATGTTCTTTCGAGCACCGATGATTGTTTGGGCATGGCGTGTGTAATTGTTGACATTGATATTGGGTTTCAAACTGCAACATACATCGGAAGCCAGAGGTGAGGAACACATTTTTGTGACATGACACACTTAGCGGATGCTGTTTTCTCTATGATTATTTAAAGACTCAGATAAACTGTGATTCGACTTGAACAGATTGCCCATTGTGAAGATTGAGCCAGCAAGAAATATTACAGGGAAACAAGTTCCTGCTCCAAAAGTGGCATTCTTCTCTTCAAGAGGACCATCCGTCAAATACCCTACAGTTCTTAAGGTACACAAGTTAAAATTAGTGCATCATGTTGGCTTCCTCTGCAACCTATATTATATGATTATATGATTATTATAAAAACAATACTGGGACAAACATGAGGTTAGGTAATCTTAAGATTTCTATTGGAAACAGGGATTATAAAGGCTTTTGTATGATAAGTTAGCACTACTTTCAAACAATGAAATTATCTTAATCCTGTTACAACTACTTCAACAGCCCGACATAGCCGCACCTGGAGTCAACATCTTGGCAGCCATAGGAGATGGATATGGATTCGACTCAGGGAATTCAATGTCAACCCCACATGTAGCAGGCATCGTAGCATTGCTAAAGGCTGTCCATCCTCATTGGTCTCATGCTGCCCTAAAATCAGCAATTGTTACCACCGGTAAATTACATGATATCCATATGCAACATTGCCCTGATCATCCTTGCACACCTTTACTAACAAAAAATCACTCTTCTTTGCATGGGTAAAGCATCGACCAAGGATGAATACGGCAATCCAATGTTAGCAGAAGCACTACCCCGGAAGATTGCCGACCCATTTGACTATGGAGGGGTAGCATAAATCCGAATGCAGCTGTGGATCCTGGCCTTGTTTACGACATCGATCCAAGAGATTACAACAAGTTCTTCGCCTGCAACATGCAGAAATACAAGATTTGCAATATTACAACAACATTGCCAGGCTATCACCTAAACCTGCCTTCTATTGCCATTCCTGAACTAAGGCGATCGATTAAGGTGCAGCGAGCAGTCACAAACGTGGGAAATGTGGATGCAGTTTACCAATCCGATATACAGTCTCCAATAGGAGTCAAGATCAAAGTTGACCCACCAACCCTAGTCTTCAATGCCACACAGAAAGTGCACTCCTTCAAGGTTAGCATAACACCGCTCTGGAAGGTGCAAGGGGACTACACATTTGGCAGCCTAACTTGGCATAATGAGCACCACTCAGTAAGGATCCCAATAGCAGTCCGGATCACAATCCAGGATTTCTACGCCGACGTTGCATAGTTACTAAGAATGTCATATGAAAAATAAAGATTGGTGACTCCTACCGTTGTTCTGGCGGGTGCTCACAATACCATTTGTAATTGTACTTGGAGATTACTTTCTTTGGCAATAAAACAGTACTGCTATTTGATTTGTGTGGCTATGTGTTCGGTTCTTGATTTTACCCCCACGAATCGCTCAACGGAAATCGCTGTAGAGGCAGGAGGATGGCTGGGGCGAACCTGCGGAGGGCGGCGGAGAGTTCACCGGATTGCCTTGGAGAGTAGCCACCGTCCCTGAGGTAGCCATGGGAATGCGGGTCGCCGGGTCCGCGTGCGTTGCCCTGCGCCGCCGCCGGAATCGACGTGACTGGCAATCCGAGTATCGCCGTGCGGCTGACGACCACAGTCCGCAGCCTTTTCCCGGTCTTGTACATGGGCCTCATTACTGATAGATGGGCCGGCCTTGCTATCATCTGCCTGGAGCCACACGCCCCACAGCCACTCTTCGTTTCGGCAGCTCGCTCGTCTTAAACTTGCCATAACAACGGTTTGCAAGGACTTAGGAGGCCATTAAAAAATCAACCTTAGTCTATTTTGTGTTGAAGTTTTAAAAGTTTTTAGAAAAGCATTTTTATCAATTTTTGCAAATAATAGTAGTTTTTTTTTTTTGAAACGGAGGCAAAAGCTTTGCCTCATCCATTAATTAAGTAGAAGGTGTCTGGTTTTTAGGAGAAAACCGGGCAAAAACCTACAAAGACAGGGCCAAGCCCACACCCACCCACACGACGCCGCGAAGGCACACCGAGCCACACTGGCTACCCACAAAAGCTACACAAACGCGAAGCTCGAGTTGGCCTATACCAAACGAGATGGCTCCCAAGAAAAGGCCGGTAGCTCCGATTCGACGACGAGCCGCGAAGAGGAGATGCACAAGACCTGCGCCGAAAAGGACCTTCACCGTCGAACCGCCCCTCGAAGGTCATCGTACACCACCCAAAGGCAGCTTCGACTTCACGGCAAGAGGAGGCCAACACCGAAGACATTCGGACACGCCGGGACGGAGCCGACTAACACGGTCTTGCAACAACCAAACCATGGTCAACGCCATTGTCGTTGCCGCCCAAGCCCACCGTCGAGAGTCACCTTATCGCCCAAGCGACCCAAGGTCAAGCACCCTCGAAGATGACGAACATTCGGAGCCGCCGCTCCGACATACCGCTGCTCCATCGCGCCCTACGCATCCACCAAGACCACCACCTTCCGGGGCCGCCGGCCCGGCGTACCACCGCTCGCTCTCGAGCTGCGACGCCGCACGAGCGTCCACCCGCAACCCAAGCTGCACGGGGCAAAGGGCCGCGGACCACGGGCATCACACCAACTCATCCGGGGCCGCCGCCCCGGCATAACGTCCGGCCGTCCCCTCTGGGACCGCGTCCGGCCGAGCCGGCCGCCCCTACGCCCACACGGCCCGGGGTCGCCACCCAAGCCGTGACAAGCCGCATCCCCGGACCATAGAGATGCTGCGCACGCGCCTTCGGGGCCGCCGCCCGGCTCACGGCCACCTACCCGAGGCCGCCGCCTCGCTGTCCTCCAACGCGGACGGTAAGGCAACGCGGTCCGGCAAACAAACCACCTCGCCGAGTGAAGTTCACGCCCTCCAAAGACGACGCCTCCAAGAAGGAAGCGACGAGACCGCCGCCGTCGCCCGCTCCGCCCGAGGCAAGAGCTTGGGTTTTCACCGGAGGAGACGAATCCTCGAAGGCGAGGAGAGGTAGAAGCTCCACGACGATGCCTCCAAGAAGGGGAACGGCGCCACGAGGCGTCGCCATCGTCGGCACCGACCAAGTCGGGCGAGCTTTCGCCGGAGCAAGCACCCTCCCGCCGAGGCTTCCTTCACCGGCGGGGAATCCGAAGCACGCCATCATGCGCGCCGGCACCGTCGACCACCTCGCCCGCCATGACGCCGCGCGGCGCCGGGGTCTCCGCCCGGCACACCGCCGCCAACCGGCGGCCGGCCGCAGCCTGCGGCACCTCCATGGCCGGGGCCCCTCGGCTGGCCGGCACCTCCGCCGCCACGACGCCCGGACCCCGCGCCCGAGCTGGCCCGCAAGGCCCGGATCCGGCCCGGCCGAGCCCGACCCCTCCCGGCGCCGCCGCGCCCCGCCACACCCGCACAGCCACCACGAGCAGGCCGAAGCCAGCAGCGCCGCCGCGCCCGCCGCACGCCGCCGCGCCCGCAGCACGCCCCCGCGCCCGTCGCATCCCGCCGCCGCGGTTCCCCCAATCCGCGAGCTAGCCTCCGCCGGCCGGAGAGAGAACAGGTCCTGCCGCCGCCGCTCCGCGCGGGCTTTGCCCGGCGGAGACCACCGGCGACGGCAGGGGAGGAGGGGGCGGAGGGGGAGGGGTGGTTGCTGGAGGCTGGTGTCGCCGCCCGTGTCGCCCGGGGAGGAGCGACGCGGGGGCCTGTGTGGAGAATCCCTTTTTAGCCACTAGCTCAAATAATAGTAGTGATCTTGTCAACATACACAGTTACGAATCGTTCTCTCCAACGCATGGAAGACTATTTAACATCAACAAATTGATCGACAATGACAGGCTAACCACTACAACTTCTGGCGTAGAACGTAGTCCTACGACTTCCTAGTCTCAAATCAACCTGTACACGTTTTCAGATATAAAATGCTGCCCAGCCACTGAGCTGTGGACACGTGGTCGACGTGGCGTAGACTAGTCAACACTATGGCCGGGTCAACTCTGGATCCTGCATAAATTTACCATGCGGGCATCAAGCTGCCCACAAGAATAAGCATCGAGTTGGAGCTGCAGATAAGCAGAGGGAAAGAAATCTTACCCAAAAGAATCGGCGTGAGCGTGCTAACCTGACCTGGGAAGAAGAAAAAGAAGATGCGAGGTTTCTTGCCACTTTGCGCGCTCCTCCTCGTGCTGCTTTGCCTGGTGGCCAGTTTCGCGGAAGGAAAGGGCGGAGGCCGACCCTACATCGGTGCCGGCAGCGGCGGCGCCAGAGGAAGCGGATCCGGCAGTCCGCGTACCCTTAGCGGCGGCACCTGGGCGGCGTGCGTCGCCTCCTCTCTGCTTGTCGCGGCGGCCATGCTCTAGCTTACAGTTTATACGGCTCGTTTTAGGACTTCGTTTAGCAACTAGAGTAGCTAGCTAGCTCTCTGTATTTTTCTTTCGCTCTTGTAGTCTTGTTCGTGATTTGTGCGATGTTCTTCCGACTTTTGGGCATCGGAATGCTTTTGTTGATTTGTTTGTTGTGTACATTCATACATGCAACTACGTGAGGAGACTCGTGGATTCAGTTAAGTTTGGTCCGACAGGTGATATTTGAGCTGTTCTTCCCACTTGGGGCCATCTGAAATTCTGAATGCTTTCGTTGAGGAGGTCAAAGGCTCTCATTTCTCCCCCTTTCTTCTCTCTCTTCCACCGCCCTTGAGAGTCTCCGGTGTCTTGCCGACTCCTCTCCCCCTCTCCTCCGGTGGCTTTGCCGGCTTGCTGGGATGCAAAAGAGGAGGCCGGCCCCCTGTCCATAGTAGTAGTACTAGCAGTAGGACTAGCTTTGTGTTTTTTCCTATATGGAGTATGCTGTGATGCCACTTCTCTCTCGTTTCCTGGTACTCGCGAGCGATATCGATTGTCCATGGAGGATGGTGTTTGGAGTGGGTCCCGGCGACCTAAATAAGCTCAGCGACGGCGACCTAGATAAGCTCGGTTGCGGTGCGGATCTTGGTGATTTCGCCCACTCTTCTTCTCGGGGTTGGCCATCTTGGTGATGGTCGGCGGGAAGATGGCGTCGTGAAGCTTTCTTCTCGATCGGCGGCGCGGGGATCTTGGGATGCGGAAGTTCCTAGGAGTTACTCGAGTAGGGTATGTGCGACATCCGACACTATCTTGCCCTTGCTTCTCATGGCCGAAGGGCGGCCCTCCTCAGTCACATGCAGTGGCGGACCTTGCAGAAAATCTTTGGGGGGGCGAAGCTGCAAAATAACATGAAAATTTTCTTTGGAACACTAAACTGTACGAACAACGAGAAGTTAGAATAAACTGTATTTTCAGAAACTCATATAACTAGATTGATTTGTCCACAAAATACATTTCTAGCAGCAATATATGCTTAAACTACCATGATTGTCCAAAAGAACTACAAGCTACGCAGCTACAGATCTGCTCTTCGCCTCTTTGCACCCGTGAAATGCTCAAGAACATCCTCGTAGCTGTACTTTTCTGCGATTTCCTTCTCTATATTGACTAGCAAACTGTTGGCGAGAAACTCGTCCTCCATCTTATTGCGTAGTCTTGTCTTAACAATCTTCAAAGCAGAAAATGCCCGTTCAGCACTAGCTGTAGAGACCGGAAGTGTCAAGAGCAATCGCAGCAATCTATCAATCAAGTTGTAGATAGAATGTCTCCCACTCTCAACAAGGCAGCGACATAGCTTTGCTAATGTTGACACATTTTTCAACTCTTCATCATTAGAAGCATCCACAACAAAGTGTTTAAGTTGTTGCTCCAGGCCATAAATTTCTTGTTGAGTGCCGGATAATATTTTCTCACCATTGGCTTTCTTAACTCTAGAAAGTTCCCGCTATTCTTCGACTCGGTTGTCTCATCATGGCCTCTAAAAGCACAAGATTGTGATGTGAGCCATTTAACACTTGCAATTGAGATTTTCACCCTCAATTGGTTTCTTTCTATATCCCTCTTGTTGCCCACTGCTGCGGCATGTTCTATATGCCCTCGCCGATTCAACAAATCTTGACATGCATTGGTGGCATTGTTATGTTCAGAGCAAGGTTCGGAACCAATGTGGTTTAAGAATGCACACCTCCTTCCATCATTGACCTTCTTCCATTTTACAAATCCATGTACTGTGAAGATATCGGAACCTCCTCGCTTGCTCTTGTTTGTGCTGAATAGAAAGCGAGAATAAACAATATGCACGATGACCACTTTCAAGTACTCCAACCATGCTTCGGAAAAAGATTGAACCAGTTGTCTTGAAAGCGGCGTTTCTGATTTCCCGTACCATATACTTTGTAATTCTTCAGAAGTGGCTGCATAGGTCCAAGTTTCAAATATGCCTGTCGCACATCATCTCTTTGATTAGCGGGATATTGGCAAATCTGTGGACGCAAGGCTGGATCCCGCTCCAAAGATTTAATACCACAGAATATAACATCATTTGTTTGAGTTTGATGCACCTGTTCTTCATTACTTTGTTGTTCAAATTCGAGCAACAACGAGAGGGTTTGGACATGAACATTGGGTTCTTACGGAGGAACAACTAGTTCATTTGCTTCACATTCATCTCTCTTTTTTATGAAAAATGAATCAATGGGTTTTGCCTTGCCCATCACTACTTCCTACCTACACAGAGAAACAAAAAAATCGGAACTATCAATTTCAATTTCTAAATCACTCCATGACCTAGCTGAAATCTTCCCAAATTTAAGATTGAATAATCAGAACTAAAAAATTAGCAAGTAATTACCATCAATCAGGGACAGGGAGAGCGGGAATGGAGAGGGTTCGCCTCGCCGCCGTCGCCTGTGGGTGGTGGTCGGTCGGCGGCCGGTGGAGGGCGGCGCGGAGATGGAGTTCTATGAGCGGGGCCGGCGGAGGCGGAGCCGGGGGCGGCCGGAGGCGGAGCGGGGGTGCTCGCGCGGCGGGGCGCTGGAGGCGGAGCTCAGCGAGGAGGAGATGGAGGCGGAGCTCGATTGGCTTGGTCGCTGTGCGTGCGAGACGGCGAGAGAACCAGCATCGACGGGACAGAGGAGTCGGTCGCGTTCTGGGGACGATGCAGACTCCTCTTTTCTGTTTAACTTTTTTTCGAAATGGGGAATGAAACCCCGGCTTCTGCATCATGATGATGCACACGGCCTTTTATTAAAAATATAAGAGTACAAAGTTAAAACATCTCAGGCATCGCCTAGAATTGATACAAGAATCAACCAGCGAAAGAAAACTAAAACAGAGGGACTACACATCATTGTATCTGTCTATTGTGCCACCAGCCAGCCTGGCACAAGATATCTCGAGCGACCATACGGAGCCGAGTGCATCCGGTAACCATAGCATCCCGCTGTCCCTCCGGTGACAGGAGAGCCCATAAGCTCGGACCCAATGTGACACCATATGGGTAACACTGCAAAAAGTTAAATGAAGGCTTTTTGTTAAAAATAATATCATTCCTTGTCTTCCAGATAGACCAACATAAGGCAGAAACCCCAATACGGATGAAGGCCTTAAATTGTCTATCAACTCCTTTTAACCAATTACCAAACATATTGGTAATATTGGTTGGAGGTGGGAGAGCAAAAGTAAAATTAATCGTACGCCAAAGAATTTTAGCTAAAGGACAAGTGATGAACAAGTGCTCAATAGTCTCCTGCTCACCACAAAAAACAAATTTTGTACACCCATTCCACCTTCTTTTGGCTAAATTGTCTTTAGTAAGTAAAACTTTATTGCTTAAGAACCACATAAATATTTTTATCTTTAGAGGAACTTTAACTTTCCAAAGATACTTTCGCAGAAAAGGGGTATGGTCATTCATAAGATCCTCGTACATAGATTTCACTGTAAATACGCCGTTTGTTGTCAATTTCCAAACAAACTTATCCTTCTCATCCGATAAATTAATCCTCATAAGTCTTCGGCATAACTGCAACCATAAAGACCATTTGTTTCCCATTAACAGTCTTTTACGTTTTAACGTAAGCTGAGTTATGGCCTTGTGGGAAAGGAAAAAGGCCAAGGCCTTGTGTGGGCTGGAAATAGTACTAGGTAGTGGAAAATTTAGTATTTTGCTGGGGCGGGGGCGAGAGCCCAATTCGCCCCCATTAAGGTCCGCTCTGTGGTCACATGGCAATGAATATTCTTCATCTATGTTTGGTGCCACTATGGAGTATCTTCATCCTCTCTGTCAGAGCTCTTCATAGCGACGTTTCTCCAAGTGGTTCATCGGATATGGCGATGGTGCTGGCACAGGGGTTGAGCCGATTTCTTGGTTTTCTTCGAGTTCTTGTTGCAAAGTTGTTGGTTGTGGTTGTAAGAGCATCTCCAGCCGCGTCCCCCAAAGCGTCCTCCAAACCGCGTCGGATTGAGCGTTTGGGGGACGTGTTTTGTTCGTGCCGCCTTTGGGGACGTCGCTCCCTAGCCGCGTCCCCCAAACATTTAAAATACTTTTTTGACATTTTTATTTCAATTTCCACAAACTAATACATAATTGGGAACGTGGTTTACACGAAGACACAGTTTGGAACATGGTTTTCCACAAACTAATACATAGTTTGAACCGTCGTGGACACAAATATAAAATTTTGCAGAATCTAACTAGGTCGTGCATCGAAGGTTTCATGTGTTCGCTGCTAAGAAAGAACACTCGAGGGCACACCCAGTCACCTAAACTGGAAAATCCAGCGGGAGGATGGTGCCCTTGTTGGTTCTACCGATGAGGCGAACATCTAGAAACTTCCGTGCACGTGTTCGCTGCGAAGAAGCAACACTCAGTCGTCCTCCTCGTCGGTGATGTCGCCGTGGTAGTCCCGGCGGCAGCGCGTCTCGTCGAAGACCTTGACGCTCATGTCCCTGTCGCCGAAGTAGGAGAACGAGGAGGATGAAGCCGGCTTCGAGGCTGTGGTGCCGCGCGAACTTCTCCCGGCCGATGTTGAGGTACATCTTGCCGCGAGCGTCGTAGATCACGTCGACGATCCACCGGTAGTAGCCGCACGCAGCCTCCCGCAGATGCATCGTGCGCGGGCGGTCGTCGCCGGCGACGTAGTCGGCGAAGGAGTCCGGCAGCCTCTGGATGCCGCGCGGGTCGCCCTTGAGGACGAGGACGAACTCGAACAGCACGTCCGGCTCCACGTCCAACTCCGACGATGAAGCCGACGGCGTGGGAGGCGACGGCGAGCGTTCAGCTCTGCCGCGGCCACGACCACGACCACGACCACGACCACGACCTGTTTTCTGCTGTTTTTGGTTTCAGAAATCCTAGTAAGGAAATATTCTCGGAATTGGACGAAATCAACGCCTAGGGGCTTATTTTCACACGAAGCTTCCAGAAGATCGAAGGGAAGACGAAGTGGGGCCACGGGGCGCCGCCACACTAGGGCGGCGCGGCCCAAGGGGGGCCCGCGCGGCCCTAGCGTGTGGGGCCCCCGTGTGGCCCCCTGACCTGCCCTTCCGCCTACATATAGTCTTCGTCGCGAAACCCCCGATGCCGAGAGCCACGATACGGAAAACCTTCCGGAGACGCCGCCGCCGCCAATCCCATCTCGGGGGATTTAGGGAGATCGCCTCCGGCACCCTGCCGGAGAGGGGAATCATCTCCCGGAGGACTCTTCACCGCCATGGTCGCCTCCGGAGTGATGAGTGAGTAGTTCACCCCTGGACTATGGGTTCATAGCTGTAGCTAGATGGTCGTCTTCTCCTAGTTGTGCTTCATTGTCGGGTCTTGTGAGCTGCCTAACATGATCAAGATCATCTATCTGTAATGCTATATGTTGTGTTTGTTGGGATCCGATGGATAGAGAATACTATGTTATGTTGATTATCAATCTATTACCTATGTGTTGTTTATGATCTTGCATGCTCTCCGTTATTAGTAGAGGCTCTGGCCAAGTTTTTACTCTTAACTCCAAGAGGGAGTATTTATGCTTGATAGTGGGTTCATGCCTCCATTAAATGCGGGACGAGTGACGAGAAAGTTCTAAGGTTGTGGATGTCTTGTTGCCACTAGGGATAAAACATCGATGCTATGTCCAGAGGATGTAGTTATTGATTACATTACGCACCTACTTAATGCAATTGTCTGTTGTTTGCAACTTAATGCTGGAAGGGGATCAGATGATAACTCTGAAGGTGGACTTTTTAGGCATAGATGCATGCTTTGGATAGCGGTCTATGTACTTTGTCGTAATGCCCAATTAAATCTCACTATACTCATCATATCATGTATGTGCATTGTCATGTCCTCTCTATTTGTCAATTGCCCAAGCTGTAATTTGTTCACCCAACATGCTATTTATCTTATGGGAGAGACACCTCTAGTGAACTGTGGACCCCGGTCCATTCTTTTAATCGAATACAATCTACTGCAATACTTGTTCTATTGTTCTCTGCAAACAATCATCATCCACACTATACATCTAATCCATTGTTACAGCAAGCCGGTGAGATTGACAACCTCACTGTTTCGTTGGGGCAAAGTACTTTGGTTGTGTTGTGCGGGTTCCACGTTGGCGCGGAATCCCTGGTGTTGCGCCGCACTACATCTCGCCGCCATCAACCTTCAACGTGCTTCTTGGCTCCTACTTGGTTCGATAAACCTTGGTTTCTTGCGAGGAAAACTTGCCGCTGTACGCATCACACCTTCCTCTTGGGGTTCCCAACGGACGCGTGTTGTACGCGTATCAAGCTCTTTTACGGCGCCGTTCCGGGGAGATCAAGACACGCTGCAAGGGGAGTCTCCACATCCCAATCTCTTTACTTTGTTTTTGTCTTGCTTTATTTTATTTACTACTTTGTTTGCTGCATTATATCAAAATACAAAAAAATTAGTTGCTAGTTTTACTTTATTTGCTGTCTTGTTTGCTATATCAAAAATACAAAAAAATTAGTTACTTGCATTTACTTTATCTAGTTTGCTTTATTTACTGTTGCTAAAATGGGTACTCCTGAAAATACTAAGTTGTGTGACTTCACAGCCACAAATAATAATGATTTCTTATGCACACCTATTGCTCCACCTGCTACTACAGCAGAATTCTTTGAAATTAAACCTGCTTTCTTGAATCTTGTTATGCGAGAGCAATTTTCCAGTGTTAGTTACGATGATGCTTGCTGCCCATCTTAATAATTTTGTTGAATTATGTGAAATGCAAAAGTATAAGGATGTAGATGGTGACATTATAAAATTAAAATTGTTCCCTTTCTCATTAAGAGGAAGAGCTAAAGATTGGTTGCTATCTCTGCCTAAGAATAATATTGATTCATGGACTAAATGCAAGGATGCTTTTATTGGTAGATATTATCCTCCTGCTAAAATTATATCTTTGAGAAGTAGCATAATGAATTTTAAACAATTGGATAATGAGCATGTTGCACAAGCATGGGAAAGAATGAAATCTTTGGTTAAAAACTGCCCAACCCATGGAGCTGACTACTTGGATGATCATCCAAACCTTTTATGCGGGACTGAATTTTTCTTCGCGGAACCTATTGGATTCAGCTGCTGGAGGTACCTTTATGTCCATCACTCTTGGTGAAGCAACAAAGTTTCTTGATAATATGATGATTAATTACTCTGAATGGCACACGGAAAGAGCTCCACAAGGTAAGAAGGTAAATTCTATCGAAGAAACCTCTTCCTTGAGTGATAAGATTGATGCTATTATGTCTATGCTTGTGAATGGTAGGACTAATGTTGATCCTAATAATGTTTCGTTAGCTTCATTGGTTGCTCAAGAAGAACATGTTAATGTAAACTTCATTAAAAATAATAATTTCAACAACAATGCTTATCGGAACAATTCTAGTAACAACTATAGGCCATATCCTTATAATAATGCCAACGGCTATGGTAATTCTTATGGGGATTCTTACAACAATAACAGGAACACACCCCCTGGACTTGAAGCTATGCTTAAAGAATTTATTAGTACACAAACTGCTTTTAACAAATCTGTTGAAGAGAAGCTTGGGAAAATCGATATACTTGCTTCTAAAGTCGATAGTCTTGCTGCTGATGTTGATCTTTTGAAATCGAAAGTTATGCCTAATGAAAATCATAATAATAAAATTGTTACTACAGCAAATGCCATCCAAATTAGAATTAATGAGAATATAAGATTGATGGCCGAATTGCGTGCTAGGTGGGAAAAGGAGGAAAATGAAAAAGAAGATAATATAGCTAAAGTTTGGACTATTACCACCACTAGCAATGCTAATGCTACACATGTTGCTGTACCTTCTACTAATAATGGTAAAAGAATTGGTGTTGGCAATGTTTCCACTTCTAAAGCAAAGCGCGAAAAACTGCCTGAAACTGCTTGTGATAAAACTGCTAAAAAAATTTCCAACATTGGGGATAATGATCCCATTGCTTTAGAACATAATGGTTTGGATTTTGATGATTGCCACATCTCTGAAGTTATAAAGTTCTTACAAAAACTTGCTAAGAGTCCTAATGCTAGCGCTATAAATTTGGCTTTCACGAAACATATTACAAATGCTCTCATAAAAGCTAGAGAAGAGAAACTAGAATGCGAAACTTCTATTCCTAGGAAGCTAGAGGATGGTTGGGAGCCCATCATTAAGATGAAGGTCAATGACTTTGATTGTAATGCTTTATGTGATTTTGGTGCAAGTATTTCCGTTATGCCTAAGAAAATCTATAATATGCTTGACTTGCCACCATTGAAAAATTGTTATTTGGATGTTAATCTTGCTGATAATTCTACAAAGAAATCTTTGGGGAGAGTTGATAATGTTCGCATTACCGTTAACAATAACCTTGTCCCCGTTGATTTTGTTGTCTTGGATATTGAATGCAATGCATCTTGTCCCATTATATTGGGAAGACCTTTTCTTACGTCTTGTTGGTGCTATCATTGATATGAAGGAAGGTAATATTAAATATCAATTTCCTCTCAAGAAAGGTATGGAACACTTCCCTAGAAAGAGAATGAAGTTACCTTTTAATTCTATTATTAGAAAAAATTATGATGTTGATGCTTCGTCTCTTGACAATACTTGATACACACTTTCTACGCCTAGCTGAAAGGCGTTAAAGAAAAGCGCTTATGGGAGACAACCCATGTTTTTACTACAGTACTTTTATTTTATATTTGAGTCTTGGAAGTTGTTACTACTGTAGCAACCTCTCCTTATCTTAGTTTTGTGCATTGTTGTGCCAAGTAAAGTCGTTGATAGTAAGGTTCATACTAGATTTGGATTACTACGCAGAAACAGATTTCTTTGCTGTCACGAATCTGGGCCTAATTCTCTGTAGGTAACTCAAGAAATTATGCCAATTTACGTGAGTGATCCTCAGATATGTACGCAACTTTCATTTAATTTGAGCATTTTCATTTGAGCAAGACTGGTGCCTCAATAAAATTCGTCTTTACGAACTGTTCTGTTTTGACAGATTCTGCCTTTTATTTCGTATTGCCTGTTTTGCTATGCTTGATGGATTTTTCGATTCCATTAACTTTCAGTAGCTTTGTGCAATGCCCAGAAGTGTTAAGAATGATTGTGTCACCTCTGAACATGTAAGTTTTGATTGTGCACTAACCCTCTAATGAGTTGTTTTGAGTTTGGTGTGGAGGAAGTTTTCAAGGATCAAGAGAGGGAGATGATACAATATGATCAAGGAGAGTGAAAGCTCTAAGCTTGGGGATGCCCCGGTGGTTCACTCCTGCATATATCAAGAAGACTCAAGCGTCTAAGCTTGGGGATGCCCAAGGCATCCCCTTCTTCATCGACAACATTATCAGGTTCCTCTAGTGAAACTATATTTTTATTCCATCACATCTTATGTACTTTGCTTGGAGCGTCGGTTTGTTTTTGTTTTGTTTGAATAAAATGGATCCTAGCATTCTTTGTGTGGGAGAGAGACACGCTCCGCTGTTGCATATGGAAAAATATGTCCTTAGGCTTTACTCATAATATTCATGGCGAAGGTTGAATCTTCTTCGTTAAATTGTTATATGGTTGGAATCGGAAAATGATACATGTAGTAATTGCTAAAATGTCTTGGATAATGTGATACTTGGCAATTGTTGTGCTCATGTTTAAGCTCTTGCATCATATACTTTGCACCTATTAATGAAGAAATACATAGAGCTTGCTAAAATTTGGTTTGCATAATTGGTCTCTCTAAGGTCTAGTAATTTCTAGTATTGAGTTTGAACAACAAGGAAGACGGTGTAGAGTCTTATAATGTTTACAATATGTCTTTTATGTGAGTTTTGCTGCACCGGTTCATCCTTGTGTTTGTTTCAAGTAGCCTTGCTAGCCTAAACCTTGTATCGAGAGGGAATACTTCTCATGCATCCAAAATCCTTGAGCCAACCACTATGCCATTTGTGTCCACCATACCTACCTACTACATGATATTTCTCCGCCATTCCAAAGTAAATTGCTTGAGTGCTACCTTTAAATTTCTATCCTTCACCTTTTCAATATATAGCTCATGGGACAAATAGCCTAAAAACTATTGTGGTATTGAATATGTACTTATGCACTTTATCTCTTATTAAGTTGCTTGTTGTGCGATAACCATGTTCCTGGGGACGCCATCAACTACTCTTTGCTGAATATCATGTGAGTTGCTATGCATGTCCGTCTTGTACGAAGTAAGGGAGATTTACCGCTAGAATGGTTAGAGCGTGCATAATGTTAGAGAAGAACATTGGGCCGCTAACTAAAGCCATGATCCATGGTGGAAGTTTCAGTTTTGGACAAATATCCTCAATCTCATATGAGAAAATTAATAATTGTTGAATGCTTATGCATAAAAGAGGAGTCCATTATCCGTTGTCTATGTTGTCCCGGTATGGATGTCTAAGTTGAGAATAATCAATAGCGAGAAATCCAATGCGAGCTTTCTCCTTAGACCTTTGTACGAGGCGGCATAGAGGTACCCCTTTGTGACACTTGGTTAAAACATATGTATTGCGATGATAATCCAGGTAATCCGAGCTAATTAGGACAAGGTGCGGGCACTATTAGTATACTATGCATGAGGCTTGCAACTTCTAAGATATAATTTACATGACACATATGCTTTATTACTACCGTTGACAAAATTGTTTCTTGTTTTCAAAATCAAAGCTCTAGCACAAATATAGCAATCGATGCTTCCCTCTGCGAAGGGCCTTTCTTTTACTTTTATGTTGAGTCAGTTCACCTATTTCTCTCCATCCCAAGAAGCAAACACTTGTGTGAACTGTGCATTGATTCCTACATACTTGCATATTGCACTTGTTATATTACTTTACATTGATAACTATCCATGAGATATACATGTTATAAGTTGAAAGCAACCGCTGAAACTTAATCTTCCTTTGTGTTGCTTCAATACCTTTACTTTGAATTATTGCTTTATGAGTTAACTCTTATGCAAGACTTATTGATGCTTGTCTTGAAGTACTATTCATGAAAAGTCTTTGCTTTATGATTTAGTTGTTTACTCATGTCATTTACATTGTTTTGATCGCTGCATTCATTACATATGCTTACAATAGTATGATCAAGATTATGATGGCATGTCACTCCAGAAATTATCTTTGTTATCGTTTACCTGCTCGGGACGAGCAGAAACTAAGCTTGGGGATGCTGATACGTCTCCGACGTATCGATAATTTCTTATGTTCCATGCCACAATATTGATGATATCTACATGTTTTATGCATACTTTATGTTATATTTATGCATTTTCCGGCACTAACCTATTAACGAGATGCCGAAGAGCCAATTGCTGTTTTCTGATGTTTTTGGTTTCTGAAATCCTAGTAAGGAAATATTCTCGGAATTGGACGAAATCAACGCCCAGGGGCCTATTTTCACACGAAGCTTCCAGAAGACCGAAGGGAAGACCGAAGGGAAGACGAAGTGGGGCCACGGGGCGCCGCCACACTAGGGCGGCGCGGCCCAAGGGGGGCCCGCACGGCCCTAGCGTGTGGGGCCCCCGTGTGCCCCCCTGACCTGCCCTTCCGCCTACATATAGTCTTCGTCGCGAAACCCCCAGTACCGAGGGCCACGATACGGAAAACCTTCCAGAGACGCCGCCGCCGCTAATCCCATCTCGGGGGATTCAGGAGATCGCCTCCGGCACCCTGCGCGAGAGGGGAATCATCTCCCGGAGGACTCTTCACCGCCATGGTCGCCTCCGGAGTGATGAGTGAGTAGTTCACCCCTGGACTATGGGTCCATAGCGGTAGCTAGATGGTCGTCTTCTCCTAATTGTGCTTCATTGTCGGGTCTTGTGAGCTGCCTAACATGATCAAGATCATCTATCTGTAATGCTATATGTTGTGTTTGTTGGGATCCGATGGATAGAGAATACCATGTTATGTTGATTATCAATCTATTACCTATGTGTTGTTTATGATCTTGCATGCTCTCCGTTATTAGTAGAGACTCTGGCCAAGTTTTTACTCTTAACTCCAAGAGGGAGTATTTATGCTCGATAGTGGGTTCATGCCTCCATTAAATGCTGGGACGGTGACGAAAGTTCTAAGGTTGTGGATGTGCTTGTTGCCACTAGGGATAAAACATCGATGCTATGTCCGAGGATGTAGTTATTGATTACATTACGCACCATACTTAATGCAATTGTTTGTTGTTTTGCAACTTAATACTGGAAGGGGTTTGGATGATAACCTGAAGGTGGACTTTTTAGGCATAGATGCATGCTGGATAGCGGTCTATGTACTTTGTCGTAATGCCCAATTAAATCTCACTGTACTCATCATATCATGTATGTGCATTGTCATGCCCTCTCTATTTGTCATTTTTTCCAACTGTAATTTGTTCACCCAACATGCTATTTATCTTATGGGAGAGACACCTCTAGTGAACTGTGGACCCCGGTCCATTCTTTTAATCGAATACAATCTACTACAATACTTGTTCTACTGTTCTCTGCAAACAATCATCATCCACACTATACATCTAATCCTTTGTTACAGCAAGCCGATGAGATTGACAACCTCGCTGTTTCGTTGGGGCAAAGTACTTTGGTTGTGTTGTGCAGGTTCCACGTTGGCGCCGGAATCCCTGGTGTTGCGCCGCACTACATCTCGCCGCCATCAACCTTCAACGTGCTTCTTGGCTCCTACTGGTTCGATAAACCTTGGTTTCTTACTGAGGGAAAACTTGCCGCTGTACGCATCACACCTTCCTCTTGGGGTTCCCAATGGACGCGTGCTGTACGCGTATCAGTCTTGTTGAGATGGTGGCGGCCAGGGTTTGGGAGAGAGACGCTAGGGTTTGTGTGTGAGAGGGACGATGAGAGGCGGCCCTTTTATAGGCCGGAGGGAGGCGGAGGAGCGGTGGCGCTCATCAACGCCGACACGCAGAGCTAGGCGCGACGGGACGCGTCGCTGCGGCTCTGCGGGAACTGCACCGTCGCTACGCGCCAATAACTTCCGTCGCGAGGTAGGCGACGGTTAGGTTAAAATTTATTGTGCCGCTGACGAGTCGGCCCCACCACTCCCCGCCTCGCTTTTCGGTGTGTCCGGCGTCCCTGATGCGTCCCCTTTTGGACGGGGACGGGCTTGGGGCGCCGGACACCGTATCGGAGCGCGCCGGACAAAAACGAGCTTTGGGGGACGCGGCTGGAATGGTTTTTGTGTCCGGCGCGCCCCAAATCCCTTTGGGGCACGCTTTGGGGGACGCGGCTGGAGATGCTCTAATGTTCTTTACATTTTGAACCTTCCTATAAAATGGCATCCCACTGCTGGAATATAACCCAGCTTCTAGGTCCTTCAGGACCCATCCCTGTTAAAAAAAATTCTTTCGTTGATTTGTTTGTCGTGTACATATACTTAGGTGCGGCATTTTGTAAGCCAAGCTACATGTAGCTCCCTTTTCAGAAAAGATTAAAAATAGCATCTTAAAGTTTCACAAAAATCTGAATACAAATTATAGATTTAGGTAAATGGTGTATTCTTTAAACGTGCAATAACTCAAAATGATTTATATTTCCGGCAGTGCGGAAATAATAAAAATGGAAATCAGAAGTAGTAAACATTGAATACATCACCTGTCGACGTTTAGATTTTTTTAATTTTTTATGAAACTTTGAAATGGTATTTCTCCTTTAAAAAAAAGGTCTACATGTAACCCAAGCTATATTTGTAGTTTTTCACATACTCCACATGTATGCATACTACTACTGGAGAATCATGGATCCAATTAAGTTTGGTCCGATAGATGAGCTATGGGACAAATCATCGGATCTTAAGTTGTCCACCTCCTGTTATCCTCATGGCACTAAAGGCATCTCCACCTGCGTGCCTAAAGGGCTTGTTTACACATGATTTTTGGCAGCCCGGGTGGCCTAATTTTATGTCTGCCACTCTCACGTCAGCCCCAATCTATAGTGACCAGTTTGGAAGCGTCGAAAAATATTTTCACGTAGGATCGCATAGACGGGCAAGCACTAGCAGCGACCCCCAACCATAGTCCCGAATGTGCTGAGTTATCATAATCTTGCTAGGGTGCCATATTTTCCATTCCTTGTTTATCCAAATGTGTTGAGTTATCATGATCTTGCTATGGTTTGTGTTGTCTACAAGTATAATGTATTGCTTATCTAATTTAGGATGATGTTGGTATGGTTTGTGTTGTCCACTTTAGCCATGTCTTTGTTCCCAATTAGATTCACATTATATGTACTACGATGTGTGTAGGACTCCTTCTGTGATAACTTTAGTCAGATGCTTGTCTGCATTGGAGACTCTCAGATCCCTTCGCAAGTTGTCGATTCACAGCCCCTCTATGAGTCCAAGGTGGCGGTCACCCCTGTGTCGGCCATAAATGGGCATGTGGCTGACCTGGTGGCTCAGGTAGCAGCAGAGGTGGCGGCGAGGATGGCCTCCACAAAGAAGAGCAAGAACAATAGTGAAGCGGCCAAGGTCTTGAAAGCCTCACAGAAGGCGAACGCGGCCATGAAATGCCTTCCCTTCATGTCCAGCTTCGTGTTGGAGAAGATGTGCGTCTTGATCAAGAGCGGAGTGGGAACTGACAAAGGATGAAAGGATTCGAGGAAGTCCATCTGACTGTTGTGGCGATGGCCCTATTTGAACATTGTGCTGTAGACGTTAGCTCCACTCAGGTGTACAACCACCCGAGGAAGTGGTGGCAGAGGTGGCTCAACTTAGCAAGCTCCGCGATCTAGGTGGGGCTCAGTGGTGCAACGAGAGCAAATGTATCATCCTTGAGGCTAAGCACTATTACGGGCATGTCGCGGTGAGCACGCTCTGTCCACCTCACTAACTCTTTTCATCACCGACGTGCACAACTAACATCATTGTCCCTTCATATCGTAGAATCACCCAAAGGACGCGGAGTACCTGAATGTGCCCATTGCGAACTACGACGAGATGCATGCCATCTTCTCCTTCGGCCTCGCCACCGGCAAGTACGCCATGGGATCAACTGATCCCCTGGGCAGGGTTGTAGCTACGCCTTCACCTGAGGATGCTGAATTCAGGAGTCTGACACGGTCATCCTCAATCGGCCACCTGAGAAGGGCTGTCGACGCGCCTGATAAGCAAACCACCGGCAAGAGGAAGAGAGGTGCCTTCGCTGACGATGAGTTGGTGGCCTTCACCAACATGATTGTTGCTGTGAAGGACGTTGCACGGGCCATCCGAGACAACAAGCCCACAGACATGCACCTGGACATGTACAATGCGTTCATGGACATGCTAGGCTTCTCCGAGAAGGATCTCATGGCGGCGTTGAGCCACCTCGTTGACCACAAGGCCTAGGGTTGCAGCTTCGTGGGCATGATCGAGCCACATCGCGTCCTCTAACTAAGGAACTACCTTGCCAAGTACTAAGCTATAGTGGTGCCCTTAAGAGCGTGGCTTAGGGGATGCATGCGTGGAGGTGATGGACTTGATGATGATGATGATGTATATTTTGGCAGTAGCTAGGGTTGAAAGACACTTGATGGCCCCTTTTTGTAACTATGATGAGGTAGTATATAGTATACTAACCCCTCAAGTGATGGTGAACTTGCGGTGTTAGGATGACACCCACTTTGTTTGTGGTGGTAGGATGACACCATAGTAGTGTAGGATGAACTTGTGATCCACTTTTGCAATGATCATGCATGCCCTCTATTTGTAGTTTATCATTTGTTGTCAACATTTGTGTTGTTCTCTTACGACTTTGTTGAAGTTATATTACTCTGTTATGAATTGGTTCATGGTTGTGATCGATTACTTGTTCTTATTATGCCATGCTAGTGGTATGTGGTGTTCCGAGGATGGGTTCCAGGAATCTACAGCTCATGAAGGATCTGCCAGGACCAAGTTATTGGCTACTCCAACAACAACTACAGAGGTTATGAAACATTGGAGGAGGCACAAGAAGAGTAGCAGAGCTTCTTGGATCATGGGGCCATGACAATTAAGGCAATCAATTGGCCACTGCCGTTAGCACAACCACCGTCGGAGACAATGCATGCTCTACAAGGAGCATCAGAGGTACGTGCGAGACGAGTCAAAGATTACATCATCGTCTTCCTGATCGTCATGATCTTGAGGATTTTATTCTTCTGAATGGTGTGTGATCGTATGTAACATGCTATGACATGGTATTCTCACTGTTAAACTATGGTAAGGATATGGAACTGTCATTTGTGTAACCAAACAAGATTCGTGTTTTCGTGAAATTGAGCTGGAAGCAGGCAATCAAACAATGGGGGCTCGCTTCCCTACCAGGTGCAGATATGAGCGGCCTAGTCGACCAAACAACAGGCTGTTTCTGGCAGGTGGCCCGTCTAAAACGCGCAGGGGCGTTTTCTTCCTGACGCAGTGGTGCACGAAATCGATCTAGGCTTCCAAACAGGCCCTGTCCCTCTTTGATGACATGGACTCTACACATATGCGCCTTGCCCAAGAATGATTCCGGTCTCTGGAGTGGTACAAGCTATGCCGTTTTGGCCACGTTCGCGCAATTCATTTAGGGTGTGGTTGATAGTCCGGACCAACTGAGAAATTTTCATTTCAATAGTCCAATTTTTTCATCTATCCATTATCCACCACATACGAAAAATAGCCCTCGGCCCTGCCCAACAAAGAAGCTCGATTTAAGCATCTCACCTCCGCCTAGCTGAGTCTGCCCGAAATGTCCCCCGTGTGGGCAACACAGCACGCTAGGCTCACCGCCCACACGAAAACACTATATTATTCCCCCTCGTCTCCAAGGCCGCCGCTGCAACCACTCGCCATGATCTCACGCCGCCGCTGCAACCACTCGCCATGATCTCACGCCGCCGCTGCCTGCCACAAGCATGGTTGTTAGCCGCAAACTCCACCACGGCCTCGCACCGCCAGCAGCAAGCTCATTCGTTGCCTTGCGCCACAACAGCCACTAGCACCAAGCTCCGCCATGGCCTCGCGCCGCCACGACCGCCAACAGCAAGCTCCGCCATGGCCCGCCGGCGAAAAGCTTGGCCATGGATCTAAGGACCTAGTTGAATCTTTTATTTTCTGTTCAAGGTGCTTTGTGTAAAATTTGGACCTTTTGTAAATTCATATTTCTGAACATGAGAGTGAGCATGTCTTAGCACATACAAGCCCAGCAAATAACATCGCAACTCAGCAGGTATCAGCACACACGTGCTACCAAACACATGTCAAAATCTCAACCCAACTTAACTGGGGTCGCCATGTATGAGGGGGAGATGGAGATTCTCTGTTGGCCCATGCTACCAAACACATCTTTAGGGCAGCAGCGCATCTTGGGCCCACTCTCGGGTGAAGTTCTCTTCCTAGCTTCTGGTCTAGTCGAGAGTGCACAACATGTCAGGTCTTGTTTGGTACTAGAGTTTTTGCGAGGATTATTGGGGATAATACTCTAGAGTTTGAGTGAAACCGCTACCGTCATTCAATCCCCACAAAACACCATCCCCGATCCACTAAGTAAAAGTAGAGTATTGAGAATTGAAAAAAAAATACAGTAAAATTTGAAAAAAGCGGAAATAAGTGGGGATTAAACTCTTCAATACTTATAGTACCAAACATGCTTTTAGAAGCAAGTGAAGATTTATAGTTCTTTAAAAATTATCCACTAATCCCCACAACAAACTCTAGAATCAAATAAGGCCTCACCGAGGACAAAGCGGGGTAGGTAGGATTATTGAAATGAGAATCGTCAGTGCCACTTCTAGAAACGGCTAGCCACATGATGCTGCACTGCTGCCTGCCCAACAAAATGCCGCACGAGGCTCGACCAAGTTCATCTCCTGGCGCCCCCTCCCGCGGTCACTGCGGATACGGCGCATGCGTTCATCATGCTCTGCCCTGGCTCATCTCGAAGACAAGTAACGGAGCGGGCCGCCGCTCCCTCTCTTCAGCTCACCCCCAAACTTTGTCGAGACGCCGCCGCTCTATGTGCTGTGTGCATCTCCCCCAGGGCCTGCGTCGCTCCGTTCACGATTGGCTTGCAGGGCTCCCCCGTTGCAACTATTCTCCCCCTGGGTTGAAAATTGAAAAACATGATGCTGATTGCAGCAGGCAAAAACAGCCAAGGTTCCGGCGGGTCCGTATGTCCATTTTTCCATGCCACTCCGGATGATTGTATGGACTTATCGCCCATGGGAAATTAAGTTGAATGCTATAGCAGGCGAAAATGCAACACCCTGGAAACTTCACGGCGGAAAATTGGCTATATGTTTGACCTTTCTTTCTAGACATGGGCATTTTATCAGTCATCACAAAAGACAGACTAAAACGCCTATAACTACGACTACCTAACTGGACCATATTAACATGTGTTCTACCATACCAACATGGATTTTCACTTTTCTCCTCGGCGTTTCTCAGCTTGCATCATATTCTGCTTATGCCTTACGATAAGCACAAGCATAAGCAGAGCAGATGGATCTCAAAAGGTATTGGTGATGCATTACTCTACATCTTATTTCATAGCGTTGATTCTGTTTGATGCTAACATATGTTTTCTGTTCTCCCCACGCATAGCTGTATATCGTCTACCTGGGCGAGAAGAAACATGACGACGCTGCTCTGGTCACAGCTTCACACCATGACATGCTCAGCGCCATTCTTGGAAGGTAAAAAGAACTAGCTTCCTAGCTCTCCAGTAAGGCTGTCATTTTTCTCATCAGTTGCTGATCTGTTTCAGCAAGCAAGATGCGTTGGCCTCCATCACTTATAGCTACAAGCATGGCTTCTCAGGCTTCGCGGCGATGCTAACAGATGACCAAGCACAAGATCTTGCAGGTGTGCTAATTGTTATTTTGGGAACTGAAAGTTTTCATTACCCCTGGCCTCTGCATCTAGATGCATATAGCCAAATCTTATTACAAGTCGTTGGTCCAAAGAAAAGTTATACTAATCAAAAGGTGTGAAAGGTCACGGTTTTTTTCAATCAAGCCTAACGAACAAAGTGTGACAGACCACACAAAAACAAATTACCCGTTGTCTAATTCTCTGCTAATCTAATACTAAGATAGCCAAATTGAAGAATTCTATCCTGATGCAGCTGAAGAAAGAAATGACGATCTTTGGTGATTAAAATTTGCTTCTTTATAGAAAGTGCATATTTTAAGCAGTTTATCTTTCCAATCATGATGTGAGATCCAGGGGATAGTTTTATGGTTCTTCTCAAACCTACTCTACAACAACAACAACCAAGTCTTTCAGTCCCAAACAAGTTGGGGTAGGCTAGAGTTGAAATCCATAAGATCTCGAAGCCAAGTCATGGTTCCGGAACGTGCATAGCTAACTTCCACGCACCCCTTTCTCAAACCTACTCTGGCCATAATTAAGTTTTCGTGTAATGTAAAAAGGGTGAGGAACTTTTAATATGATGAATATCATTAGTTGACTGTTACATGACTATTTCTAAGTCGGGTTATGACCATTTCTCTTGTAACTTTGTGCTGTATACACCACACAAATAACTAAGTGGACAGACTTCTGATTTTAATTTGTAGGAGGGGCCAGTTTAGCTTTTTAAGATGCAGAAGAAATATAGCTCCTTACTTTTTCTTTTACATTTTCAGACCTACCTGAAGTTATCAGCGTTATTCCAAATCAGCATCATGAGTTGATGACCACAAGAAGCTGGGATTTCCTTGGCATGAACCTGAACCACAAGCCAGCAAGTAAACTTCTGCAGAGGAGCAAATATGGAGAAGACGTAATTATTGGGATAGTTGACACTGGTCAGTCCTTCATTGTTACTTGTTAGCAGGTTAATTATAAAATTCTTCACTAAGCAAATTCTTGCTAAACACTGCATATTATGCAGGGATCTGGCCTGAATCAAGAAGCTTCAGCGACAATGGATACGGACCAATACCATCGAGATGGAAGGGTGTGTGTCAGCTGGGACAGGACTGGGAGGGCACAAACTGCAACAGGAAAATCATAGGCGCACGGTACTATGCTGCAGGAGTGGACAAAGCTTACCAAGAGAAGAATTACATGTCTGCACGGGACATAAATGGGCATGGAACACACACCGCATCCATAGCAGCCGGTACAGTGGTAGAGGGAGTCAGCCTCCATGGCCTTGGAGTAGGGGTGGCACGTGGTGGTGCGCCCCAAGCGCGCCTTGCTGTGTACAAGGTCGGGTGGGACACAACAGACCCAACAATAACTGTGCAGGTTGCTAGTGCCGCAGTGCTAGCAGCTTTCGATGATGCAATTCATGATGGAGTTGACATCCTATCCCTATCACTTGCGGTTGATGAAAACTCATTTGGTGCACTCCATGCAGTCCAGAAGGGTATTACCGTTGTTTATGCCGCAGGAAATAGCGGGCCTCGACCACAAGTCATTTTTAACACAGCTCCTTGGGTCATTACAGTCGCAGCGAGCAAGATCGACCGGTCTTTTCCAACTGCAATTACCCTGGGAAACAATCAAACCTTAGTGGTAAGTATGTATACTAGAGAAATATGATCTTTGTTAGAGGCTTAGAGCACCTTTGTTCCATTAATCATACTCAAACAACCACGCAAAAGTTATGAATAACTCTTTCATATTTGCAGGGTCAGTCACTCTATTACATGCTTAAAAATGAATCCACAAGTCGGTTTAAACCACTTGTACATGGAGGAAGGTGTGTCAGTTGCTATTTCATTTCTTGATTAACAGTAGATAGATGCTAGTTTATCTTTAGGCGTTAAATTTCCGAATCCAATTGGGCAATTATTGTTGTCTTTCTGTTTACAGTTGCTCACCGGAGGCGCTAAATAGCACAATAATCAATGGAAAAGTTGTGTTATGCATTGCAGAAAAATTTGGCCCAGCAGCAGACATGATCTCAGACGCCATAACAAACATCAAAAGTGGTGGGGCATCTGGTTTTATATTTGCTCTATATACCATAGATGTTCTTTTGAGCACTGATGATTGCAAGGGCATGGCATGTATAATTGTTGACAATGCTATTGGGTTTCAAGCTACAACATACATCGGAAGCGAGAGGTAAAAACACTTTTCTGAGACCTGCCACGCTTAGTAGATGTTGTTTTCTCTGCAACCATTTGAAGACTCAGCTAAACTGTGCTTCAATTTAAACAGCTTGCCAATTGTGAAGATTGAGCCAGCAAGAAGTATTACAGGAAAACAAGTTCCTGGGCCAAAAGTGGCATTCTTCTCTTCAAGAGGCCCGTCCACCAAATATCCTACAGTTCTCAAGGTACACAAGCTAAAATGAGCGCATCATGTTGGCTTCCACTGCAATCTATATTATAATTTATAATTATAAAACAATGTTGGAACAAACATGAGGTTAGGTGATATTAAGATTTCTATCGGAAATAGGGATGTTGCTTTTGACTGATAAATTAGCACTACTTCCATACAGTCAAATTATCTGAACCCCTGTTGTAACTACTTTAACAGCCTGACATAGCCGCACCTGGAGTCAACATCTTAGCGGCCAAAGGAGATGCATATGTATTCAACTCAGGGACGTCCATGTCAGCCCCACATGTCGCAGGCGTCGTAGCATTGCTAAAGGCTGTCCATCCTCATTGGTCTCATGCTGCGCTCAAATCAGCAATTGTTACCACTGGTAAATTTCATAAATATGACATCCATATGAAAAACTATCCTGACCAATACATACACACCTTTATTAACAACGATTTACTCTTATTTGCATGGGTAAAGCATTAACCAAGGATGAATATGGCAATCCAATGTTAGCAGAAGCCCTACCCCGGAAGGTTGCCGACCCATTTGACTATGGAGGTGGAAACATAAATCCTGATGCAGCTGCCAATCCTGGCCTTGTTTACGACATCGATCCAATGGATTACAACAAGTTCTTCGCCTGCAAGATCCAGAAATACGGTATTTGCAACATTACAACAACATTGCCAGCCTATCACCTAAACCTTCCTTCCATATCAATTCCTGAACTAAGGCATCCAATTAAAGTGCGGCGAGCAGTCACAAACGTTGGCAAGGTCGATGCAGTTTACCAATCCGATATACAGTCACCCCTAGGAGTCAAGATCAAAGTTGAACCACCTACCCTAGTCTTCAGTGCCGCAAAGAAAGTGCACACCTTCAAGGTTAGCATAACACCTGTGTGGAAGGTGCAAGGAGACTACACGTTCGGCAGCCTGACTTGGCACAACGAGCACCACTCCGTAAGGATCCCGATAGCAGTCCGGATCACAATTCAAGATTTCTACGCCGATGTTGCGTAGTATACGAAGAATGTCATACAGTATGAAAAATAAAGATTGGTGATCTCTACAGTGGGTCTGGCGGGTGCACCCATTTGTAACTGTACTTGGAGATTTTTTTTTGCAATAAAACAATTGTGGACATGCTCGGTTCTTGATTTTACCCCGATGAATCGCACAACGGAAAACTCCGTACAAAAAAAAATAAAAAATCGCGCAACGGAAATTGCTGCAGAGGGAGGAGGCCGGCTAGGACGAACCTGGAGGGTGTGGGCTGCGGAGAGCTTCGCCGGATTGGCATTGGAGAGTGACCACCGCCCCTGCAGTCGCCATGGGAATGCGGGTCCGCGTGCGCCGCCCTCCGGCTGCCGGAATCGACTTGACTCCCGGTGCCGGTATCGCCGCCTTTTTCCGCTTCTGCACATGGGCCTTGTTACTTATAAATGGGCCTTATGGTCTATCCGGATGATTCACATACTTGTCCTAAAGAAAATCTCAAGCACGTAACCTTTCAGCCTCGGGCCCCTCCAAGCCACAAATATTCTTCGTTTCAGCAGCTCGTTTTTTTTCTCATCTTAACATTGCCGAGCCACATGCCCATTTTCGTCTGGCATGGGAAGCCACTTTCTCTCCGGCAAGCAATGGTCACCCGTGTAGAGTTTAGAAGCGTGTATGCACTGACATAAGTCGGCAAGCCATTGTAATGTGAGGTAAAGACGAACCTACTTGGCACAATGGCACGTGCGCCTACCGCGTAGCTTCGCTATCAGGAAACCTGGAGCATACATTATGTGCCACAAATCACAAATGTAGACTCGCAGATATTGTATTGCAGTTACTCTAATCGGATAACACGCGTATGATCTTGTCAACCTACAAGGATACGACTCGTTCTCTTCAATAACCCGTACACGGAAGACCATTTAGCATCAATAATCTGATCGATACTAATAGGCTAAACCATTACAACCTCTGATCCATCGTGCAGGAACGTGTTGTACTCCTTCCCAATTCTGACTCAATCTGCACACGGATTCAGATACAAAATGCTACCCAGCCGCAATCTGTGGATTCGTCATCGACGTGGCGTACGTAGACCAGTCAACACTAGGCTGGGTCAACTCTGGATCCTTGTATAAATATCCATGCGCGCAGCAGCTGCCCACGACATCGATCGAGTTGAAGCAGTAGATAAACAGCGGGAAAGAAATCTCACCCACAGCCACAAGAATCGGAGCGTGCGCTCTAGACTGCAGCTGGGAAGCAAGGAAGAAGAAGAAGACGATGACGAGACATTTCTTACTTTGCGCGCTCCTCCTCGTGCTGCTCTGCCTGGTGGCGAGCATCGCGGAAGGGAAGGGCGGAAGCGGAGGCCGTGGAGGCGGCCGAGCCTACATCGGCGGCAGCGGCGGTGCCAGAGGAAGCGGGTCAGGCAGTCCGCGTAGCCTTAGCGGCGGCACCTGGGCGGCGTGCATCGGCTCCTCTCTGCTTGTCGCGGCGGCCATGCTCTAGCTTAGTACTCAGTTTATAGTTATACGGCTCGACTTTGTTAGGAGCTAGGCTTCCTGTGCCCTCGTCCGCCATTTGTGCATTGTTCTTGGGACTTGGGGCCATCTCTAATTTGTTTGCAGTTGTACAGACGTATGTAAGCAGATTCATGGATTCAATATGTTTTATCATGATTACAAGACTGCGTAGGCAGCTAAACGTGATTGTGAACTTATTTTTGTCGGAGGCCGCAACTCTATCGATAAAACTACTACTCCCTCCGTCATCTAAGGCCTCCATTGATTCATAGGACAAAAAATATAGAAATGAAAAAATCATAGGATTGAGATGTCATATCTACTACTTGAATTCACTGGAAAGATGAATTTTATTTAATTGTAGCAAAGGAATTTTTATGAGGTATGAGCTAATATTTTGTTTCTATAGATTTACACTACAATATTCCTATAAGATTAGTTCCTATAGAATATATTCCTATGAATCAAACAACTTGTCTAGAATTTTTTCCATAGGATCTAAATCCTATACAATTCCTATATAGATCCTATGAATCAAAGGAGGCCTAAATTTTGACAAATATAAAACATCCTTTTATATAAAAACGGAGGTAGTACTAGTATTATTTTAAATGGAGACAAAAGTTTTTTCCATATAGGATATCATTAACCAAAAGCAAATTGTGCACAATCCATTAATAAAAATCAGACAAAATTGTTACAAACGACTGCACAACACAAAGAAACAGACCGACCTAGCTACCCACACAGTCTCGAGACACTACTGAGGAAGAACGCCCATCAAGGCCGCCTAGGCATCTCTGTCACATTTATCACACATCGTTCTCGATCCAGCAACACGGACTTGAGATTAGACAATCATCAATGGGTCGATTATCATTAACCATTGTACAAATCCCACGTTGTCGCATGCCAAACAATCGACCAAGCACACCAACGATATGCATTTCAACTTTTGCGAAGCTTAGGAGAAATATGCAGGTTTGCGTCAACCGAGGCTCTCATGGCTGCTACTCAAAATTTTACAAAACAAGAAGTTGAGATTTTAGAGGTAGTCAAATTTGAAGAAAATAACATAAAATGTACATAACTGAAAAGATAAAATTCAATAAACTAAGAGATAGGAAGCTATTTAGCTAACTAAAGTTGGAAATTTGTAAACGCATGAATTGTCGAAGAAGTTAAATCATAAAATGTAGTAAAAAGATAGAAAATTAAAGGCTTGAAACACAACATCAAAGACAAACATGGTTGCTCTTGGGTGCTAACCCTACTAACATATTAATTTTTATTGTCATGAATGAACAAAAAAATGATTTGTGTTTTTCGGACTAGATGAGATGAGGTCTGCATATCCACACTGCAAGTAACGACAAGTGCTAATGCCTATGAACTTGACTTGGGAAAATCCCTTTTGTGAACTTGGAAACTACATGTCCAAAGCATGGAAAGGAAAGTATTAAAAAGTTAAGCTACATCAACATAGGTCTAGGGTAGAAAACATAGCATTTCTAAGATTCCCTAGATTTGTGCATGTACACTTATGAGTTCATGGACATTTGGTGGAGAAAGGTGTCGAGGTTGTTGGCTTCTATGGACGGTTATGCAACAGGGGAGCTACAAAGATTTTCTCAGGAGTGCATCTACTATAGCGAAGCTTTGGATGCTTTCTTTAATGGTCGAAGGGCGACCACTCCCACCTCCGTTGTCAGCTTTGGCCTCTTTCGGCAGGCGACAAATGGCCATGTTCGACCTCTAGGCCTATATGCCAAGTACTAGGAGGACCCTCTGCTACACGGTGAGCTCCCGACGCCCACTCCCAAAGTGGTAACATCCGTGGCGATGGTACAGTTGGTTGTGCTGCGACGTGCAGTGGAGAAGGAGCTTGACCCGATTGATTTTTCCAGCTTAGATCTAGGATCCTTTAAGCAAAAAAAGTGAAGACCTAGTTGTAATTTTTTATTTAATCATGATCACCTATGTAATTTATAACTTCACTGGCGGTAACGAATGAAGCTTCTCGGTTCATCGGGGTCGACCCCTGTTAAAAGAAATCGGCAAACCATACCATTTGTGAGGTAACGATGAACCTACTTAGGACGTGCGCCCACCGCGGAGCTTCGCTGTCAAGAAACCTGAAGCAATATTATTAGCCACAAGTGTAGGCTCGCAGATATTGTATTGTAGTTACTAGTTCCTACCAATTAAATAACACGCATATGATCCTGTCAACGTACACAGTTACAAATCGTTCTCTTCAATACACGGAAGACCATTCATCATCCATAAACTGATAGATAATGAGGCTAACGGCTACAACTTACAAGTCTGCAATTTCTCAACCAATTTTGACTCAATCTGCACCACTACTGATCTGCACACGCTTAAAATATGCAGGTGCCAGGCACCTAAACTGTGGACTCGTCGTCGACGTGGCGTACGTAGACCAGTCAACACTGAGGCTGAGGCAACTCTGGATCCTGTATAAATATCCATGCGCGCAGCAGCTGCCCACGACATCGAGTTGGAGCAGCAGATAAACAGCGGGAAGGAAATCTCACACATAACCACAACCACAAGAATCGGCGCGTGCGTTGTACACTGCAGCTGGGAAGCCAGGAAGAAGAAGAAGATGATGATGAGACGTTTCTTACTTTGCGCGCTCCTCCTCGTGCTGCTCTGCATGGTAGCGTGCATCGCCGAAGGGAGGGGCGGAAGCCGCGGAGGCGGCCGCCGAGCCTACATCGGCGGCGGCGGCGGTGTTAGAGGAAGCGCATCCGGCAGTCCGCGTAGCCTCAGCGGCGGCACCTGGGCGGCGTGCATCGGCTCCTCTCTGCTTGTCGCGGCGGCCATGCTCTAGCTTAGTACTCGTTTTATACGGCTCGACTTTGTTAGGAGCTAGACCTCATGTGCTCTCGTCCGCCATTTGTGCATTGTTCTGAATACTTCATTGATTTGTTTGTTGTTGTACATACATATGTAAAAAGATTCATAGATTCAGTTTGTTTTTGGAGTATGCTTAATCCTGGTTACAAGACTGCGGAGGCAGCAAAATGTGATTCTGCAATACACTTCTTTTTTGAAACTAATTCTGCAATACACTTTGATAGAGTGCGCAATTATGTTGTTAAAGCTATTTTTCTAATGAAGAGAAAAGTTATATCCCATATATATCATTAAGAAAAAGAAAAGTGGTCAATCCATTAATAAAGATAAGACAAATTGTTATATACACTACCAAAAAGGAACACTCGTCAAGGCTGCCTATTTACATTTGTTACCGTTATCACCCATTGTTGTTGATCCAGCAACATTGACCGGAGAACACGACAATCATGAATGGAGCGATCATCACTTAACCATTGTACAAATCCCACGTTCACGCATGCCAAACAATCGACCCCACATGTTAATGATAGAAAAGTCAACTTCATAGGCTCTCGGAGACTAGTAAAAAATTACAAACAAAAAAAAGATAAAATTTTAGAGGTATTCAATTTGAAGAAAATAACATAAAATGTATACATAACTGAAAAGATAAAATTCAAAAACCTTAGAAATAGGAAGTTAACTAACTAATTAGACTTGGAAACATAAAACTTCCAACAAGTTAAATCCTAAAATTTAGTACAAGGATAAAAATTGAAGGCGTGAAAATGCAACATCAAAGATAATTATGGTACTCTTGGGTGCTAACCCTAATGACATGTTAATTTTTGATAGCCATGAATGCTCAAAATGATTGTGATTTTTAGCAAACATGGTGATCTTTCCCGAGTGCTTACAATTACTTTTTCTATATTTAAATTTAAATTTTGTCCACTCCGTAATTTGGTTTTTGCATATTTCTGCTACAAAATTCTGAATAGATATTAATTTTCTAACATGTTTCTCTATTTTTCCGAATGTTCCTTTTCCTATATGATTAATTCCTAAACTTTTTCATGTTTTCACTTCTTAACCTTTTTGCTGAATCTCAAGAAATTTCCTTAAAAGAATGTGCAAACTACGCCGTGACATGTGAGAACCCTTTCTGCATCATTTAGGATCGTCTTGATGTGATGTAAGGAAGAAAATATGTATGGACACTATAAAAATCTTGATCAATGATAAACGAAACTTTTAGATCAGACGTTTTCGATGTTACATCCTACTGCGCGACCAGTCTTGTCTGCTCGTATGACACATTCACAAGCACGTACGACCACTCGTGATCTCAATCATGTAGTGACAATATGATATGACATAATATGATATGAGCCGCTATGTGGCTAATAATGTTTTTACCCAACATGGATGCGAGTGTAGTTTTTGGATTGGGTTCTTAGAGCATCTCTAGCAGAGCCCGTAAACTGAACGGCTGAAAAACTCCGACGGTTATACGGGTTCGGGCCGAAAATAGGCTAGAACGGAGCCCGAACTCGTGGCCTGACCCGTATAACGAGTTCGGGCCCCCGAGAAATCGAGCGGTCGCCCCGTATTAAAAGGGGCCTCGGAGGGGAGTTCGGTTTCCAAACCCTATTCCCCTCTGCCGCTTCCACTCCCTCCGCCGCCGCCTACCCCGATTTCCGGCGAGCAATCGAGCATCCCCAGCCACCGATCCACCCTCCTCGTCGGCGTGATGGCCTCCCGTGGCGGCTCAGCAGGCCGCGGCGCCGGATTGGACAGCGGGGACTTGCCGCCGCGTCCCCCCGTGTTCCGCACCGACGCGGAACAGCGGAAACGGAACAGGTCGGAGGGCGCGCGCAAGTGCAGCGCCCGCCGGCGGACGAACTGGGGGCTCATGCCCCTAGGGAAGCTGGCCAGGTACGGCAACGCGGGCGAGGGGTCCTCGTCCGGTGGCTCAAGCCGCGCACTGCGGCTCCCCATCGCGGAAATCAGCGATGACGACAACCTCGTCCCCGCGCGGCCGCCCACCATCTCGTCGGGCGACTACGGCCACGGCAGCGACGAGAAGGAGGCCATGCTCGCTCAGACGAAGGCCATCAGCGAGGCGGAGGCCCGCGCTCCCTTCCGTCGGGAGGAGGCGGACGCCGTCCGCCAGGTGCGAGAGTACGAGGCGGCCCGCCGGGAGGAGCGCGTCCGCCGTGTCAAGCTCGAAATAGTCGAGCTTGACACCGACGAGGAGTGAAGCTCCTCCACGACAGCGTCGACACCGTCTACCGCCGAGACGCTCCGCCACCACCAGCACCGTGCATAGGCCACTATTTTAGGCCGCATTTTGCTTAAACTAAGTAGCGCTCGCTGGTGTATAAGTAATTTAGGTTTAATTTCTCGAACTATGTAAAATTTGATGCTCAATCGGAGCATCAAATTCATCTATATACATGATCATTGCCTAATTTACTCGCGACATTTCAAATTCCGTTTTTTTCAGTTTCTCTTTACGGATTTTAATCTGTCACAAGGGCTTTTCGGCCCGTAAACACGAGCCGAACTTGCATTTTCAGTTCACTTGTTTACGAACTCTACTAGAAATGCTCTTAGGTTTTATATCAGTCGTAAGTGACTATGTATTTTGCCTTCATCATTTGTGTTTCTTACAGTTGTGTGCATTCCATGCTGGGAGTAAGAAACTTCCCATTTACCGTGACTCCGTGAGAGAGAGAAAAAAAGAGCTAGTCGGCCGCGCGTTAATCTGCAGACGCGGTAGTCCAACCGGGCATACTATTTACAAGAGAAAGAAGAATTTTCGTTGATGAAAAGGACATTTGCACATGCTTTCAAATATTAAAACGCAGAAACACAACCACTCTGTTGTGGGCACGTGGTGTGTACTGCCCAGCAGATCATGCTGAGTTAACTCTGGTTCAGGCATAAATAAACCATGCGTGCAGCAGCTGCCCACGACATCCGAGAGGAACCACAGACATCAGATCTTAGGAGTCGCCTGTGCTAGCCGCCTAGCTTGAACATTAGAAGAAGATGAGAGCTTTCTTGCCTCTGTGCATGCTCCTCCTCGTCCTGCTCTGCTTGGCGAGCCTCATGGACGTCACGGAAGGGAGGTTCCGAGGCGCAGGAGGCCCTGGCGGCGGCACCCGAAGCAGTAACAACAGTAGCAGCAGCGGCAGCGCCGGTAGCCTCGGCGGCGGCACCTGGGCGGCGTGCGTCGGCTCCGCCGCAGCCATGCTCCTGTAGCTGTTTGCTTTGCATCAGTCAGCGCCTAGCGATTGTGTGATACGGATGGCTAGCACTAGCAGCTGTATGTGAGTGATTTGTGTGGTGTGCAATTGGGAGTTGGAAACTTGGAAGCATCAGGATAATACATGTCCAGTGTGTGTGCTGTCGCGGTAATGAGGAACAATTATGGCGAGGTTTAATTTCGTTGCATCCGTATTAGTACTACCAACTTTTGTAGCACGTGAAGTGTGCCAGATTGCCAGACAATGTTCAATATGTATTCTTGAGGTTGTGAGATTTTTCAACACAATTTCTCGGTCTCGTAGATCTTTTTACGCAGGATGTGTTCAAGATGTATTCTTGAGGTCGTGGGATTTTTCGACACAATTTCTCCGTCTCGTAGAACTGTTTACGCAGGATGTGTTCAAGACGTATTCTTGAGGTTGTGAGATTTTTCAACACAATTTCTCGGACTCATAGATCTCTTTACACAGCATGAGGTATTCCCGCCATCTTTGTTTGATGTTACAGTATATCGAGTGTGGGTCTCAGGCTACGCGGAGCCTTTTTAGAAAAATTCAAAAATAACATTTTGAAGTTGCAAAAAAATCTCATAAAAAAATCTAGATGTAGAAAATAATGTACTTGTACCAACATGAAAAACTCAACTTGAAATTACCCCGTATTTTGGGCTGCACAAAAATGTCAAAATATGACCTCTAAAGAATAGTGCAAAATTTTAATCCTCCAAATTCTATCAGATTCTGTCATTTTTTTAAGTCCAAATTATAAGGTATTTCAGGTCCAGATTTCATGTGTTGGTAGAGTACATCATATTCTATATCAAGGTTTGTTTTTAGAATTTTTGGAACTTTGAAATGTTATTATATTTTTTTAAATAATCGAGCTCTATGTAGCTCGAGCTCTAAAGCAAATCTCTGCAATTATCTCACTACGCACCTAACGTATGCGATAAAGATGTGCGTGGTCATGTATTATGCATAGAGGTGTAAACGGATAGGATAATTTCAGAACTGAATCCGTTTTATGGTATTCATATCCGATTTTAAAAAATCCGGCGGATAAGGATATCTGATTCCGGAGTGGTGCTCCGGACGTATGGATTCTCAGAAATTTAGGATAATCCGAAGGTTTTAAACCAGATAATTCAACTTTTGAGTCAAAAGCCAAGGTCAATCTTGCAAGATCAGTAGTTATTGAGTTACCATATTTATTTGACAAGTATGTTTAGCTCTATATATCAATGCTCGAAGTTTAGCGCATTGTGTCTCTTTTTTTTTTAACTATACAACATTGAAGTTTAAATCTCTCTTAAGATTGCAAGAACTACAAGTATATATCTGACTCTTTTTGTTTCTGGTCCGAATCTGCCCCATTTCCGATTTGAATCCGCAATCTTGTATATCTGCATTCAAATCCAAGATCGATCAGTATCCTCTCCGATCCAAATCGAGAAAAATATATGATCAAGGATACGGTATGAGCAAAATCCGGTCCGATCCGATCCGTTTACACCCGTAATCATGGAGCATGCTCTGTTGAACAGCCCATAGAAACAATCAATGAAACATGTTCAGAATTGACGTTGGCCTAATGTAGAAGGTTATATATCTGAGGAGGTTGTTAAGTTTTATTTTTTTGAAATGGAAGTGACCCCCTAGCCTCTGCATCTATTGATGCATGCGGCTTTTACTACTTTGTTAATAGTTAATTTTTATAAAAGATTACATTGAAGACGCTTGAGAGTCGACGCAAAATTATAGAAGTTGAGAATATTATTGACAGGGATGAAACCAATGAGTTCGGTGACTCAACAACCATTGAAGACACTTGAGAGTCGACACAAAATTATAAAGAAAATTTCTACTTGTGAGAAGAATATTCTTAAGGTCTAGCATACAAAGGAAATAAGTAGTGGGAGAATGAAGAAGAATTTGAAAATATGTAATCCTAAATTTTAATATGAACATGTGGTATCCATATTTTTTTTATATATTTCTAGAACTTGGATTTTTATTTTTGAGGTTTAACTTTTGCGGACGAACTAATTTATTGCCCAAATTATGTAAGGGAAACACATATGTGGGCCGCCCATATGATATAATCCCAGCCCAGGTTGCTATAGTTTTATCATTTTTTAGAATGGTCTAACTTTGCTCAATATTGAAACAAATTGTATCAAGTCAAAGAAACTGAAACACACATGTAAAAAAATTATCAATGATACAACCAAAATTTACATTGAAATTATTCGGAGTCCTTGCCTCTAGCTTCATATATTGTTCTGATTTTCCTCTGAATCTCTAGGGCAGAAATTCCAGAAGGAGAAACTTGCATACATTGGAGTAACCTCATAGGGTTTGAAATATGTGTGAGTCCCCCATCCCAATAGATGAGAAACTAAGACCGTTGAAAACACTTCGGCACGGAACACACCCCTTGTAACGCAGGCTCATGATTTACTGTTTTCGTTGACGTATTGTTGGGAAAGACCATGAGCACTAAGAAGTGAAACACGAGAATTACCTTGACGGGCATGATGTGGCCAACATTAGCACACAAAATTAACACTGAGATGCTTAAGACTCCACTCCAACATTATTCGGTGGTTCCTCTCCTGGTTCTAAAAAGTAACCAAGACGAGGAAAACTAACAGCATCTCCACCGGCAGCCCCTAAATAGGCGCCGGCAGGGGCACCGGCACCTCCGTTTGGGGATGCCGGTACTGCATCCTCTATTTGGGGATGCTGCTCCCACACTGGCGTCCCCAAAATGGAGGCTCCGGTAGATGTTGAAATTTATATTCAAATTTGCAAAACGATATTCATACGAAGTTCGAACAAAATTTGTACAAATTTAACATGATTTCAAATGAAAAAACTAGAAAAAACAACTAGCGGTGCTGGGAGTCGAAGGCGCTGAAGTCCAGTTCGTCGCCGTTGGATGTCCCAAAGGACCAGCTGTCGACATCGTCGGCCTCCTCCTCGCCGGCCTTCTCCTTCTTTGGCGCCGGCAGCTCGGATGGTCCGGCGAGGTCGACGTAGTTGGCACCATGGTCCCTGGCGGACCACACGGCCGCCTACCTGGCGATAGTCTTTGTCGACGGAGCGGCCGAGGATGAAGTTCTTGCCGGGGAACTCCTCCTCGTCGCCATCGCCACGGAGGGCCGCCTGCGCCTCGGCTTCCTTCTCCCACCATTGCTCCTTCGCTGGCGGAAGTGGTGGCGAAGCGTCCTCCTTCTTGACGCGGGAGCGGCGACCCGACCTCGTCGTCCGACGAGCCGGAGCAGAGGACGCACGCCTCGCGTAGTCGCGGATGACGCCGCCTCCGAAAGGAGGCACGGGCGTGGCCGAGCGCGTGCGCGCGATGGTAGACGATCCGGTGCATGAAGTTCCGGACGCCGCGGTCCGTTCCGGCGCCTTCTGCCGGGTAGGCGGCGGTGCCATGTTCGCCGTCTGCGGGAAGTATAGCGGCTCCCGTTGCCCACGGACGCGTGGACGGTAGTCGTATTGGCAGAGCGTGTCGTCGACGTCGCGGCCGTACCACCAGGCACGGCGGCCGACGTTGTTGAAGCGGCCGCCCGAGGGTTTGTCCGTCCACGCGAGCTCGACGGCGCGCTCGTGTTCGAAGCGCCCTACCCAGGACGGGCTTTCGACGGCGTTCTCCGGCAGGCGCCTCTCCTCCGGCGTCATCTCGGCCCGCCGTTCCCTGGCGAGGGCCCGCGTCTGTGCTCATCGCGGTGGCGGCGGCACGGCGAAGCCGCCGTTGGAGACGTTCCAGCCGTGCGGCAACTTGTACTGTACTGGCACGGGGATGCGGTGCTAGTACAGCACGTCGGCCTCGTCGAACATCAGCTGCATCGAGGGGAGCATGCTGCCGCTGGCATGGTCGTTGTGCGCCATCGCGTCGGCGGGGTGCATGGGTGGTGGTTCACGCGGAGGTTGAGGACGGCGGCGGCTACGGTTGGACGGTGGGGAAAAGAGAGAAGTGCGTGCCGGTGGGGTTTTATGGGAGGCGACGGACGCGCATTGAAGGCGCGTGGGTGAGGTAGGTGGATGCCGCGTGGTCGCCGCCCTCGCCATTTTTGTTTCCGCGCGGGAGGCCATTAACGCCGATGACCAACCTCCCCGCGTCGTTCCCGATGCGAACCGCCGCGTCCGCTCGCTGACAAGGCATCCCCACCCGCGAAAACCGTCATTCCGCGATGCGCCGGCGCGCCCGATTTGCGCCCTTGGCGAAGGGGCCTGCACGGGGTTGTTGGCCCTTCTATTGGGCTCGAAAAATGCGCCATTTGGGGTGCACTGGTGCGAGTCCATTTTCTCTCCCGGCCCCCAAATTGCTACCGAGGCCGCTATCGGGCCGCCGGTGGAGATGCTCTAATGGAAACATGGGTAAGAAAGGAGCGCTTTGGCTGACTGGATGCTCTCTACCGAAGTTTTATGCGCCGGATGTGTTCGTGTTGCTTGGTTCTGCCCGAACTTACGGGCGATATTTTTAAAATAATACACTTTTTTAATTAATTTCAGAAATAATATTTGTTTTACACTTTTTATAGGAACAATGCACCGTCGGGGTCCGCCAACCCGAAATTGAAAAATCGGGGTTCAGAAACCCGAGTCGGACGGAATCTCGTGCAGCAGGCCAAAGTCGGGCTGGCTGACCCCGAGTGGGGCCTATCGGCCAGGCGCGGGCCGTGTCGTCCTATCGGCTGTCCAGGGCAGTGCTTGTCGGACAGAGGAATCCCGAGTAGAGGGAATCGGGTTCCCTGACCCAGAGTCGAGTTCGCTGACCCGAAGCGCGCCTGTATTAAAATCTACCGAGCCGAGCGGGGCAACGACGCTCTCTTCTTCCTCCTGCCCTCTATGTTCATCTGCTCTCTCTCTCGTTTGCTCTCAGCCTAGCAACATTTCTCTCATTTGTAAGAGATTTGTCCAGCCAATTGTTGTAGTTTGACCACCAAATGCTGTAGAATCACTTGATCTATAGATGGGTTAGTTTTTGAGGCGTTTTGGTGGAGGTGCTGTTGGAGTAGGTGGTGGTGGAGGAGGAGCTGGTGGTGGTGCTGCTGCTGCGTGGTGGTGCAGCTGCGTGGTGGAGGAGCTGAGCTGCTAACGGAGGTGTTTGGCACGCTTAAAGGATAAGCCTAATTCCTAATATTAGATGGTATAATCATGCAAGTTGCGTTCGTTAGCTTCGCAGATTAGTTACTGATATAGGTACCGGTAGAAAATATTTATTTAGGACTGTAGGTGCTAGATTTTTATTTATTTATGAGTGTAGGTGCTAGACTTTTTTGATGAGTCTGTAATTTGTATAGGTGAGCAGATATGTCAGATATAGTAAAATTCGTTGTTTTCTTCTGTAACGGCATGGTCCGAACAACTCTGATGGAAGCTGATCTGAGTGAGTTTCAGTATGAGGAGTTGCATTTGTCAAACCCAAAAACATGACGAGTTAGTAGTTGAAGGAGTGGTTGACCGTGAATTTCGGGCTTAATCCAGAAGAATCCACTGTTGGTGTGCATGTTTTGTGGAGCAGCTCAAGTACCCAATTTTTCTAGCGGTTTAGGACGATTGAGCGGACCTCTTAGTGGGTGCACTGGTTAGAAGCGTGCGAGCGCATGGGAACTCACCTCATCGCCTTAATGCTTCCCGAGGCAAAGGCAAGGGTGAGTTCCATCCAGGCCAGAGCAGTCAAAGTTATGATGCTGGAGGAAGCAGTTTCTAATCCGGGCAGAGTAGACATGCAGCTGGTGGTCATGATGGTAGTGCGGAGGTTGATAGCGAGGAAGAAGAAGAAGAGCAGATGCAGAACATGATGGACGAGGAAGATGAGGATGGAGTGGAGGATGAGCTTGAGTCGGAAGAATCCGGTGGATCTGATAATTCAGATGACAACGAGGAGGAGGATCCGATCCCCTCTTCTTGGAACCAGGATTTGTCGGAGGCAATCATAGTGGATGACCGGCATGATTCTGCCTGGGAGTACAACATGAACATCATCTCGATTGGTGCTAGATATGCTGACAAGAGACATCTGCATGAAGAAATCACTTAGTGGGCAATGAACACGCAAAGGGTATTCAGAACCACCGTTTCAAGTCAGAATTCTTGACAGTGGTCTGCAGCAATGCTAGATGTCCATCAAGGACGCATGGGTATTGTCCGAAGTATGACACAACATGGGATGTGAGCGACTTTGTGCCGCACACTATGTCCTTAAGAGTATGCTGAAGGATCACCGAAACCTTACCTCCACTCTGCTTGCTCGCCTATTCTACAAGGAGATTGTAGAGAATAGAGCGATGGGGGTTAAAGCCATCCAGGAAAGAGTTCACCTTAAATATCAGTATGAAATTTCATATGGCAAGGCATGGAGGGCTAAACAGACGACACAGGAGAACAGATTCGGGACCTTCCTAGATGCTTATGACCGTGTCGTCCGTCTCCTCCTGACATTGAAGGACCGGAAGCCGGGCACCCATGTGGACATACAAGACCTTGTGATACCAGAGTTTCCTAATGCCAGGGTTCTGCACAGGGTGTTTTTCGCATTCAGCATATGCATTGAGGCTTTCATGCACTGTCGCCCGGTGATGTAAGTAGATGGAACTTTTCTGACTGGCAGGTACAGGGGTCAGATTTTGACAGCCATTGGAATGGACAGCAACAATCGAATTGTGCCTCTCGCATTTTCATTTGTTGAGAGCGAGAACACTTCTAGCTCGTTATGGTTCTTCAGGCAGTTAAAAAAATCGATAGTGAAAGATCGTCCAAATGTGTGCATGCTCCACGACAGGCATGCATGTATACTTGTGGCTATCAAGACACTGGAAGAAGCCGGACCTGATGAAGAGATGCCATGGAAGGATATGCAGAGTAGGTGGTGCATGCGCCACCTGAGGGCCAATTTCTTCTCGTAGTTTAGGAGCAAGAGTCTTATGAATCTATTCAAAAAGTTGTGCAAGGAGAATCATGAATGCAAGTACACTTTTATCCGTGGCAAGCTGGATGAGTTCACTAAGGACCATGTGCGACAAAGGAGAGTCGCGCGAGCTGCATTAGCAGCAGCTTATGCAGCAGTTGTGGCTGCAGCCCAGAGTACACATGTTTCGGAAGTCACAGAGCCAGCTCCTACTGGGCTATGTGACCTGCCTGGATTTGACCCACCCAATACTAGAAGGAGGCCTAGAGGACGGATTAAAAAATTGCTGAGTGGATAGAGCACGAGCCATTAGAAAGGTGGTCTTTGCTGCATGACACACATGGAGTTAGGTATGGTGTGATGACTACCAACCTAGCTGAATCATACAACTTCGTGCTTAGAGGAAATAGGGCATTGCCGCTGACAGCCCTTGTGGAGGGTATTTTATATGGCACTATGAATTATTTCAAAGAGATTCGCCAGTTGGCTGAGAGTCATATGCTGGAAAATCCAAACACTCCTTACTGTAAGTCCATTATGGAATAGGGATTTCTATTTTCGTGCCCTCGGTTCCTTAGTTGTGCTCAGTTTTCCCCAGCTCCTTAGTTTTTCCTCAGTTTTCCCCAAGACCTTGTCTGAAACCATCACAGATGCTGTAACGGCCGGTTGCCCGACGGTTGACCGTTATCTTCTGACTAGTGAGGCCACGTAGAGCCCGCAAAGACACGTTAGACCATCCATCTTTGTTTGACCGTAAGCATCGCTGTATCCCTGACCAAAACACGCACGAGTGGGGCTTCAGTATATCGAATGACAAGTGGGCCATGGCACTGATACAAGGGGCAATACACGGGTAGGAATAGATTTTTAAACGGAGCTCTACAGCGATGGCACGGAGGAGGTGGCCTGCGGAGTGCCGAGATGAGATCGACGTCCACAAAGAACTGCATGAGGCGAGACCAGACGCATTAGATAGATATGAACTAGACGCGTTTAACCATGCAAAGAAGAGAAGAAATGGTTAACGACATCGACGACTACCTCAAAACTTTGACTGACCGTGTCCGACACGAACGCGAGCAATGTAGAGAAAACTAGTGTCTCTCCTTTACGGCGTGTATAGATGGGTGCTAGAAGAGTGTGGTGGCGAAGGGAAAGACCTCGCGGTGGTCTGTGGCGTCCAACATAGCGGGGCGGCGTGGCCGTGCCCACATCGGCGTGGATGCATGTTCGGCATTGGCATCGGCATGTACGTTCGGCATTGGCCTCGGTGGTATCTCTGGTGTGTCAGTGATCGAATGAGGGGACGGGATTGAGGGTGCATCCCGACGGTGACCTAGCAAGTGGCGTCGAGCATAGCCGTTCGACCATGCCGATATCGGCATCGGCAAAGTTTGGAGGCTGTGGTGCTCGAATCAAGGAGGGATTTGTTTCTTGTACGCCAAAAGTGATTTGAAACAAGTTTCGTGTTGAAGGTTAGGTAACGAAAGTTTGTAACTAAGCCCAAAATTATACTAGCGCCATGGTGAGGTTCTTTTTGATAGAGCTATACGGTTGGGCAAACTTTTTTGACACTTTTTAGATAGGGTTCCTTGTTGTTACACGTATGGCATCATGTATGGCAAATTTGGGATCATTTGGAGATGTTCGAAAAAATCACTTTGCTTAAACGCATGCCGTTTCGTCTCACTCGAAACCAGCTTTTCTAACAAGGTGATTTATTCTACCTCCTCTAAATGACCTCAAATTTCATACAGCTGATCTTCTATACATAGATAGATAGATTGTTTCGTTTTTATATTTTTCGAACTTTTTATTTCCCTTTATAATATCCAATTGATTTTCAGGTCAAAACCTCGAAAAACAACATCATGTATGGCATCATTTTCGCCATAAATTTCAAATTTTGTGAAACTTTCCCTTTTAGATATTCCTTGTTGTTATAGATATGGCATAATGTATGCCAAATTTGGTTAGGTCTCACTTGAAACCAGCTTTTGTAACAAGTTAGGTTTTTTCGACCTTCTCAAAAGGGATTTTTTTCTACCTTCTCTAAATGACCTCAAAAATCATACGGACGATCTTCTATACAAAGATAGGTAGATTGTTTCGTTTTTACATTTTTTGAACTTTTATTTCCCTTTATAATACCCATTTGTTTTCAGGTCAAAACCTCGAAAGTTAACATAACTAGATGGTGAACCCTTCCAAACTTCAAATACGAGAGATAGATAGATTGGTTCGTTTATCATTTTTACCGTGAATAGTAATGGCTACAAGAAATCGGTGATGGTCTATCATTTTTTGCGTGAAAAGTAATGGATACAACAAATCGGTGATGGTTTATCATTTTTTGCGTGAAAATTAATGGCTACAATAAATCGGTGATGGTTTATCATTTGGGATTTTCGTGAAAATTAATGGCTACAACAAATCGGTGACGGTTTATCATTTTTTGCGTGAAAATTTATGGCTACAACAAATCGGTGATGGTTTATCATTTTTTGCGTGAAAAGTAATGCCTAAAAGAGTTTATAATTTTTAGCGCGTGAAAATAAATACAGAAAACCGCCCTTTAGCATACTTAGAGAGTGGAAGGTAACCGCTGACAGAGAGAGAGGGGTTATCCCGCCGTTAGATCATACGATCAACGGTCGGCGGGCACGATCCGCGTGACATGGGCTAGACCAATCAGGGCAATGTTGCACGTGTGAGAGAATTTGTGGAGGGAGAGGGAAAAAACTGAGTAGTATCAAGAAACCAAGGGCACCTATGTAATAAACAGACTAAGGGATTCAAATATGAGATTTAAAAAATGGAAAATGCGTGTTTTGTAGAATAAAACCCATCTTGGCCTATCTCAAACTATTTGCAATACAAATATACATGAGTGTGAGAATTGTGGCCTCATTTAGACAAAGTATGTTTTGGGGAAAGCTGTTTTGGGAAGGGCTTATTGTGGAAAACCATGCACCTTCATAGCTACTAGGTGATTTGAGAAGGCCTTTGAGAAGTGGCAATTTGTGGTAAAACTTGATTTATCTATGACTTATCTATGTTTTGAGAACTGGCAATTTGTGGTGAAGACTCCATGAGTATGTGCCACTATTTTTCGGAATTTTTGCACATTAAATGACTCATTTAACTAGTTAATCCCATTTGTTGACTTGTCCGTTGACCAGCTACTTGAGGGTAAAACTGAGCATATTGCACTAGCCGGTATTAGCACTCAAGGGGAAAACCGAGCACACAAAAAATGCTAGTATAATGCTCGAGGTTATACACGAGTATATCTAAATTTCCGGGGTTAGACTCGAGGACGCGTGTTGCGGTGCGAAATGAAAGACGTGCAATATTTGACGCGTAGACGCCGGTCGCGGTGCGAAGTCGAAGACGTGCAATCGTGGACGCGTGGCGCATTGCGAAGTCCAAGACGTGCGGACGTGCGGCGGTGGACGCGTAGGACGCGGGTCGCATTAACCACCCCTTGCCTTTATAGACGCCTCCTCCCACTATCTCTGTCACTCTCACTCGCCTACGCAACGCCGCCTCTCTCACGTCCCATCATCTTCTCCAAAGCAAAAAACCCTCTCCCTCTCCCTCTCCTGCCGGCGAGATGGACAAGGAGAATGCCAATCCCATCGTCCACGGCGCCGTCGGCTCCAAGCGCGACGCCTCCCTCTTCGACGCCGTCCCCTCAACGGACGTCGCCGCCGTCCCCTCAACGGACGTCGCCGCCGCCTCCGCCGGTGCATCGGAGGCTGCTGCCGCCGGTCGCGGTCAGATCCCGCCGGGATGGGACCCCTACGAGCCGGTGCCGTACGTCCCGCCCCCGAACCGCTACGACACCTCCATAGAGGACCCATGGAACGAGGTAACTACGGTTTGCTTCCTTTTTTGTTTCCCCATTCCTTTTTGAACCCTATTTGTGCTGGTGTAGATGGATCTGTGGATGGATGAGTATTGGGCTAATATTTGCGCCAATTTTATTCCATTTTGCTTTGATCCCTCCTTGATTTCGTTCAAGATTTGGGTTTCGGCCGTTCGGTTAATTTATGCAAGTAATAATGGGATCTCAATCGGTTAATTTATGCAAGTAATCATAGGATCTCAATCAGTTATTTTATGCACGAATCAAAAGATATCAACCGTTTAATTTTGCAAATAATCTGGAATGTGTTCAAGTTCAGATCCGGAATCGTTTCTTTGCCTATGATGAATCGGTGGGCACAGATTTTTACGGGGAGGGTTCAGCGAACCATTTACGTGTACAAATCTGTTGTGCATGAGCTTTGGTTCGCTTACACCGTCCTTGTAGACATATAATCGTGTCCACTCTAACTGAGGCTGCCCCTGTTTTTCCTAACTTTGTTATCATGCACGTTTGCAACTCATTCACTAATAAATTCCCGTTTGATATGGATCAGCTGTCTGGCAGCGACGACGAGCACCATGACGTCAAGACTCGCCAGGTGCTGCGTAGGCTGCAGGTCGGCCAGTATGTCTCCTACCTCGACATCGCCAAGGGTGTCTACAGGTGCCCTTCCGCACTAGGAGGCTCGGCGCACCGACTTCAAGCTGCGTCCTCACGCATGCCGAGAACATCGGCCACACCAACCCCAAGGTCGGCGCGTCGGTGAACCCCAACTCCTTCCGCGCCAAGCACTTGGCGCTCGGCATGCACCTCCGCAACATCCAGCGGGTGGAGATCTCCGGCGGGCGCATGCCTCCGCTCAAGCCCAAGGCTCCCAAGGGGAGCAACAAGTGGAGGCAGAGGCGGATGGGGTAGGCGGAGTCCTGGACGTGTGCTGCTGCTTGCCTCCTCCATTTTGTTGTTGGGATCCCTTTGTTGTTAGCTAGGGATCCCTCGTTGTTATGTTGTTAGTATGATGGTGCTGCATCTGCTGTGAAGAACCTCGAACCCTACTATGTTTGGCTGCTGAATGCAGCTTATTATCTATATTATCTATCCCTATTCTACTATATGACCTTGTGAATTTATCGTACATTCCCTGTAGATTTGCTTCTAGATTTAACTACATATATATGGACCAGATGGAGTACTAGATTGGGCTCCCTACTAGATTTGCTGCCATATTGGGAAAACAACCAGGGCCAAAAGGCACAAATAATAATTGAAGAAAGACAGAAAGCAAGCTTCTCTAGATTTGATACTAATTATGTGAAAAAAGGCAGAGAGAAGGAGGCAGAAAAGGTACTCTTAAAAGGGAAATGCCAATGGCCGAGAGAGACAAAACCTAGCTCCTGCTCACGTGCAACCAAACGCTATCTCGTCCTGTCCCACGCGGTCCCTTTCTACCAGCCCCACGCGACGCGGGCCCACACGACGCGGCCCCACACGTCAGAACGGAGCGGTCAACTTAACGAGAATCCTGCCGTCTGAGCTGCCTTCTGCGGGTTTCAAACAAGGACTTGGGGAAAAGTGAGGAAAAACTAAGGGGCTGGGGAAAACTGAGCACAACTAAGGAACCGAGGGCACGAAAATAGAAATCCCTATGGAATATATGGATGACAAGATGAAGAAGGGTATGTCACACACTGTTCTGGCAATCGGTAATCAGGAAAGGAGGTTTGAGGTGCGCTTACCTACCGACAAGTTTGGTTGTGTGAATGCGGTGAGAACACATGAGGTCAGAATTAGAAATGAAGAATGGCCATCGTGTGAGTGCACATGCAACAAACCGAAGTTGCTTCACCTTCCATGCTCGCATGTGCTGGCAGCTTCTAGACAACTAGGGATGGACTCAATCTCTTTCGTCTCTCCATATTACATGAAAGAGTTTGTGCAGAACACCTGGACCAGTGAGATGGTAGGATATAGAGTTGTGGGAAATTTTACAACGGCGATACAAAATGAAAGGCGGTACATCCCTGACCCAAGGTTATTGCAGACAAGCAAAGGTCGACGGGAGACAAGGCGCATTAGGAATGATATGGATGAGGCCGAAGCGGGTGGTCCAACTAGGCAATGTTTTCTGTGCAACCAGTTTGGACACAGGGACCCCCTATGTCCCACTTTCTACCCTGCGGCTGCAGCGGCGACGGCTAACCATGGTCGAGGCAACCGAGGAAGGCGTGGGAGGGGAAGAACTAGAGCAAGACAGTAGAAAATTTGTAATATGTATGAACTATGGTTTAATTTGTAGTATGCCTGAAAAATACTTCAATTTGTAATATGTACGAACTATGGTTTAATTTGTAGTATGTCTGAACAATGCATCAATTTTGTAATATGTATGAACTATGCTTTAATTTGTAATCTTTGTGATCAATGGTTTAATTTGTACTATGTCTGAACAATGCTACAATCTGTAATATGCATGAACTAAACTTTAAGTTGTACTATGTCTGAACAATGCTACTTGATCCAGTGATTGATCAGAAACATCGTGCAACGTACTTGGAGGCTGATCCACGGAGCTTCGAGCTCCTGCAGACCCGTACTCCAAAGTAGAACTGGATGACCTGAATTGGTTGACCGGTACGTGTTCAATTATTTTGTATTAAATTTATAAGAACTATATTGGACATACTTTAGCTTGTGCATGATTTGTTTTGCAGGTTGAACTGGGCTGGTCTACTAACTTTCGCTCGATTAGTGGAGGCCCGAGATCACCTTTCGCGACTGAACTCCGATGCTGCTTTGATCACCTTCTTAGTGGATCGGTGGAGGTCCGAGACCCATACATTCCGCTTTCGCTGGGGTGAGATGGATCCTACTCTAGAGGACGTGTCTATGTTGTTGGGCCTTCCGTTGGCAAGTGAGCCCATAGGCCCATTGGAGGAAACCATCGGCTGGCAGCACACCATGGATGCACATTTCCATGGTATTCGCGCAGACGTTGGGCCTATGACTTTTGAGACTCACGGCACTCACCAGACATGGCTACACGAGTTACATGTTCGTAACAGTTTCGTATTTTTTATCACAGGTTATTTACCTCAGAATATGTATGTACTAACATTGAAATATATCTTGATAGATCGAGTAGTTCGGATACCCAGCCGTACCGATGACTGCGGCCCAGATCACTCGCAGCTTGGAGGCGTACCTCATGTGGATACTCGGGGAGATGATGTTCACGGACAATGACGAGAACACGATCAGTGCACGCTACATCCCTATAGCTCAGGAGATAGCAGAGGCCACAGAAGTTGAGCACATCACACAGAGGAGCTGGGGTTCTGCGGTATTAGCCGCTACGTACCGAGGTACGTGTAAGGGTTGCCAGCTCACCTCGCAGGGTTATGAAATCGTTGGATGCCCACTCTTGTTGTAGCTCTAGTCCTGGGCGAGGTTTCCCATCGGTCATCTTGAGATTGGTGGTGGGTCTTGGCCGGCAGACGAGATGTACGACGCGGAGCGCATCGACATGCTGACGTTTGGTTCTCTATGGACATCGTGGAAGGTATACACAATATTTACGCCGTGTTTATATTGTTATATAAAATGTAACACTAACATAATTAAGTTATGTTATGCAGAGACGATTTGGGCATAATCAGCTAAGGAATTGCTACCCAGCATTCACAGAGCAGTTTGACCTACTACTAGAGAACGATGTCAACTGGGAGCCATACAGTGAGTGATACGTCTCAAACGTATCTATAATTTCTTATGTTCCATGCTAGTTTTATGACAATACTCACATGTTTTATATACACTTTATATCATTTTGATGCATTTTCCGTCACTAACCTATTAACAAGATGCCGAAGCGCCAGTTCATATTTTCTGCTATTTTTGGTTTCAGAAATCCTACACAGGAAATATTCTCGGAATTGGACGAAACAAAAGCCCACGGTCTTATTTTCCACGGAGCCTTCCAGAAGTCCGAAGAGGAGACGAAGAGGGGCGACGAGGCGGCCACACCCTAGGGGGGCGCGGCCCCACCCCTGGCCGCGCCACCCTATGGGGTGGGACCCTCGAGCGTCCCCCGACTCTGTCCCTTCGCTATTTAATCTCTCCGTCGTGAAAACCCTAGTACCGAGAGCCACGATACGAGAAAAGTTACTGTGACGCCGCCGCCGTCAATCCCATCTCGGGGGATTCAGGAGATCGCCTCCGGCACCCTGCCGGAGTGAGGAAACATCACCGGAGGGCTCTACATCACCATGCCCGCCTCCGGACTGATGCGTGAGTAGTTCATCCTTGGACTATGGGTCCATAGCAGTAGCTAGATGGTTGTCTTCTCCTCTTGTGCTATCATGTTTAGATCTTGTGACCTGCCTATCATGATTAAGATCATCTATTTGTAATGCTACATGTTGTGTTTGTTGGGATCCGATGAATATGGAATACTATGTCAAGTTGATTATTGATCTATCATATATGTGTTGTTTATGATCTTGCATGCTCTCCGTTGCTAGTAGAGGCTCCGGCCAAGTTTATACTTGTAACTCCAAGAGGGGGTATTTATGCTCGATAGTGGGTTCATGCCTCCATTGAATGCAGGACGAGTGATGAAAAGTTCTAAGGTTATGGATGTGTTTGTTGCCACTAGGGATAAAACATCAATGCTTTGTCTAAGGATATTTGTATTGTTTACATTACGCATAGTACTTAATGCAATTGTCTGTTGTTTGCAACTTAATACTGGAAGGGGTGCGGATGCTAACCCGAAGGTGGACTTTTTAGGCATAGATGCATGCTGGATATCGGTCTATGTTCTTTGTCGTAATGCCCTAAGTAAAACTCATAGTAGTCATCATGATATGTATGCGCATTGTTATGCCCTCTCTATTTGTCAATTGCCCAACTGTAATTTGTTCACCCAACATGCTATTTATCTTATTGGAGATACACCACTAGTGAACTGTGGACCCCGGTCCATTCTTTTACATCCGAAATACAATCTAGTGCAATCATTGTTCTCTGTTGTTCTTTGCAAACAAACATCATTCTCCACACCATACGTTTAATCCTTTGTTTACGACAAGCCGGTGAGATTGACAACCTCATCTGTTAAGTTGGGGCAAAGTATTTTGATTGTGTTGTGAAGGTTCCACGTTGGCGCCGGAATCCCTGGTGTTGCGCCGCACTACACTCCTTTACCAACAACCTTCACGTGGCCTTCATCTTCTACTGGTTCGATAACCTTGGTTTCTTACTGAGGGAAACTTGCTTCTGTACGCATCACACCTTCCTCTTGGGGTTCCCAACGGACGTGTGCTTCACACGTCATCAAGCTAAATTTCTGGCACCGTTGCCGGGGAGATCAAGACACGCTGCAAGGGGAGTCTCTCACATCCAATCTCTTTACTTTGTTTATTGCCTTGCTTTACTTTATTTTATTTTCTGTTTTGTTTGCTTTCTTTATATCAAAAACACAAAAAAATTAGTTACTTGTTTTACTTTACTTAATTCGGTTTTGCTTAGTTTATTTTTATTGCTAAAATGAGTAATCCTGAAGTTGAAGTTCGTTCATTTAAGCAACAAGGGGGAGAAAGTTTTAAAGATGCTTGGTATAGAATTAGTGATGCTCATCATAGGTGCACTAAGAAACACTCCACTATTATCCTCCTTAGGAACTTTTATGTTGGTATCTCTAGCTGGAATAGGTATGTTCTTGATACTCTTGCGGGAGGTAATTTCCTAGGCACTCCTCGCTTTAGAAGCTAGTTGCATTATTGAGAGTCTAGTTGGAATACCACCTGTTAATGAAGCTAAAATTGAAATCTCTCTTGAAGATGTCATGAAAAAGTTGGAGGCCATAGAGAAAAATCTTCCAAGTGTTGAGACTAAATTGGGAATATTACTTGATAACACTGATAAACTTGATAAATCTCTAGGAGGAATTAATGAAAGAATTGCTGTCTTAGAAACTTGTGCTATCCATGATAATCAAACCCATATGATTGGTGAACTTGAAGAAGCTATGGGAACCTTGGGTTCAACTTTTTCTTCTCTTAAGTTTAAGGAGAAAGCTTATGTGGGTAAGGAGCAAAAGTTCATGTATATCTCTAAGGTGCCTAAGCCAAAGAACTATTATAAGCCTAAAATTGATAAAACCCTTAGTATCACTATGGGAAATTTAGATAATGGAGCATCTAAGATACCTATTGTGACAAGTTGTGTTTTTAAGGAAAATCATGATGTTGATGTTTCTTCTCTAGATGGTACTTGATTTACACTTTCTGCGCCTAGCTGAAAGGCGTTAAAGAAAAGCGCTTATGGGAGACAACCCATTATTTTATTTCTGCAATTTTTGTTTTATATTTGAGTCAAGGTGCTTTCTACTACTGTAGCAATACCTTTGTATCTTTACTTTATTGCATTGTTGTTCCAAGTAAAGTCTTTGATAATAAGGTTGATACTAGATTTGGATTTCTGCGCAGAAATAGATTTCTAGCTGTCACGAATTTGAGTAGATCTCTCTGTAGGAAACTCAGAAAAATCTGCGAAAATTCATGAGTGATCCTCAGATATGTACGCAACTTTCATTCAATTTTATCTTCTTCATCTGAGCATGTTAAGTGCCTCTAAAAAAATTCGTCTTTACGGACTATTCTGTTTTGACATATTCTGCCTTTTATTTCACATTGCCTCTTTTACTGTGTTGAGTGGATTTCCTTGCTCCATTAACTTTCAGTAGCCTTGGGTAATGTCCAGAAGTGTTGGGAATGATTGTGTCCTCTCTGAACATGTGAATTTTTGATTATGCACTAACCCTCTAATGAGATTGTTTTGAGTTTGGTGTGGAGGAAGTTTTCAAGGGTCAAGAGAGGAGGATGATATAATACGATTAAGAAGAGTGAAAAGTCTAAGCTTGGGGATGCCCCCGTGGTTCATCCCTGCATATTTCAAGAAGACTCAAGCATCTAAGCTTGGGGATGCCCAAGGCATCCCCTTCTTCATCAACAACTTATCAGGTCACCTCTAGTGAAACTATATTTTTATTCCGTCACATCTTATGTGCTTTACTTGGAGCGTCTGTATGCTTTTATTTTTGTTTTTGTTTAAATAAATTCGGATCCTAGCATTCCTTGTGTGGGAGAAATACACGCTCCGCTTTTTTCATATTGAACACTGGTGTTCTTAGCTTTACTTTTAATGTTCATGGCGAAGGTTGAAAACCGCTTCGTTTATTGCTATTTGGTTGGAAACAGAAAATGCTTCATGTGGTAATTGGTATATTATCTTGAATAATTTGATACTTGGCAATTGTTTTGAGCTCTCAAATAGATCATGTTTAAGCTTTTGCATCATGTAGTTTGAACCTATTAGTGGAGAATTACTGTAGAGCTTGTTGAAATTTGGTTTGCATGATTGGTCTCTCTAAAGTCTAGATATTTTCTGGTAAAGGTGTTTGAACAACAAGGAAGATAGTGTAGAGTCTTATAATGCTTGCAATATGTTCTTATGTAAGTTTTGTTCTACCGGTTCATACTTGTGTTTGCTTCAAACAACCTTGCTAGCCAAAGCCTTGTACTGAGAGGGAATGCTTCTCGTGCATCCAAAACCTTGAGCCAAAACTTATGTCATTTGTGTCCACCATAAGTACCTACTATGTGGTATTTCTCTGCCACTTGCGTGCTACCTTTATAAATTTCATTCCTTGTCTTTGCAATATATAGCTCATGGGAAAGTAGCTTAAAAACTATTGTGGTAAAGAATATGTCGCTTATGTATCTTATTTCTTATAAGTTGCTTGTTGAGCGGTAACCATGTTTACGGGGACGCCATCAACTGTTACACTTTTGTTGAATATCATGTGAGTTGCTATGCATGTTCGTCTTGTCTGAAGTAAGGGTGATTTGTCATGATTAAATGGTTTGAGTATGCATATTGTTAGAGAAGAACATTGGGCCGCCAACCAAAGCCATGTATCATGGTGGAAGTTTCAGCTTGGACATTAATCTTCAATCTCTTATGAGAATATTATCTGTTGTTGAATGCTTAAGCATTAAAGAGGAGTCCATTATCTGTTTTCTATGTTGTCCCGGTATGGATGTCCTCAAGTTGAGATCTACAAAATCGAGAAATCAAATGTGATTTATCTCCTTGGACCTTTGTACAGGTGGCATAGAGGTACCCCTTTGTGACACTTGGTTGAAACATATGTAATGCAATGATAATCCATGGAAATCCGAGCTAATTAGGACAAGGTGCGAGCACTATTGGTATTCGATGCATGAGGCTTTGATACGTCTCCGACGTATCGATAATTTCTTATGTTCCATGCCACATTATTGATGATATCTACATGTTTTATGCACACTTTATGTCATATTCGTGCATTTTCTGGAACTAACCTATTAACAAGATGCTCGAAGTGCCGGTTCTGTTTTCTGCTGTTTTTGGTTTCAGAAATCCTAGTAACGAAATATTCTCGGAATCGGACGAAATCAACGCCCAGGTTCCTATTTTACCCGGAAGCATCCAGAACACCTGAGAGCCACCCGGGAGGGGGCACAGGCCACCCAAACCCTAGGCCGGCGCGGCCAGGGGGGGCCCGCGCCACCCTATGGTGTGGGCACCCCTTCAGCCCTCCTGCGCCGTCTCTTCGCCTATTTAAAGCCTCCGTCGCGAAAACCCTGATACGCTTGACGAAAACCACAGAAACCTTCCAGAGCCGCCGCCATCGCGAGGCCAAGATCTGGGGGACAGGAGTCTCTGTTCCGGCACGCTCGTCCGGAGCGGGGAAGTGCCCCGGAAGGCTTCTCCATCGACACCGCTGCCATCTCCACCACCATCTTCATCACCGCTGCTGCTCCCATGAGGAGGGAGTAGTTCTCCATCGAGGCTCGGGGCTGTACCGGTAGCTATGTGGTTCATCTCTCTCCTATGTGCTTCAATACAATAATCTCATGAGCTGCCTTACATGATTGAGATTCATATGATGATGCTTGTAATCTAGATGTCATTATGCTAGTCAAGTGAGTTTTACTTATGTGATCTCCGGAGACTCCTCGTGCCACGTGTGTAAAGGTGACGAGTGTGTGCACCGTGTGGGTCTCTTAGGCTATATTTCACGGAATACTTATTCACTGTTGAATGGCATAGTGAGGTGCTTATTTATATCTCTTTATGATTGCAATGTGTTTGTATCACAATTTATCTATGTGCTACTCTAGCAATGTTATTAAAGTAGTTCTATTCCTCCCGCACGATGTAATGGTGACGAGTGTGTGCATCCGTGTTAGTACTTGGTTTATGCTATGATTATGATCTCTTGTAGATTATGAAGTTAACTATTGCTATGATAGTATTGATGTGATCTATTCCTCCTACATATGCATGAAGGTGACAGTGTGCATGCTATGTTAGTACTTGGTTTAGTCTTTTGATCTATCTTACACTATAAGGTTACTAAAACATGAACATTAATTGTGGAGCTTGTTAATTCCGGCATTGATGGTTCGTGTAATCCTACGCAATGTGTTCATCATCCAACAAGAGTGTAGAGTATGCATTTATCTGTTCTGTTATGTGATCAATGTTGAGAGTGTCCACTAGTGAAAGTGTAATCCCTAGGCCTTGTTCCTAAATATCGCTATCGCTGCTTGTTTATCGTTTTTATGCGTTACTACTCGCTGCAATACTACCACCATCAACTACATGCCAGCAAGCTATTTTCTCGGCACCGTTACTCTTGCTCATATATATTCATACCACCTGTATTTCACTATCTCTTCGCCGAACTAGTGCACCTATTAGGTGTGTTGGGGACACAAGAGACTTCTTGCTTTGTGGTTGCGGGGTTGCATGAGAGGGATATCTTTGACCTCTTCCTCCCCGAGTTCGATAAACCTTGGGTGATCCACTTAAGGGAAAACTTGCTGCCGTTCTACAAACCTCTCGCTCTTGGAGGCCCAACACTGTCTACAGGAAAAGGAGGGGAAGTAGACATCAAGCTATTTTCTGGCGCCGTTGCCGGGGAGGAAAGGTAAAAGGTACTCACACTCCGGACCTCGGCTACCAAGCTATTTTCCGCCGTTGTAAGTACTCAAAGCTATTTCCTTTAGATCCTGCAATTGCAACTTTTTGTTTCTTGTTTACACTAGTTTGGCATAATGGACAAGAATGATCTTCTTATTCTATTTCCTGATTTAAAACATGGATTGTTTGATGCGAAAATTAAAAAACCTATGGAATCTTATTTGCATGCTGGTAGTAATATTAGTATGAACGCTTTGAACACCATTGTTGATAATAATATAGAAAGTTCTAAGCTTGGGGAAGCTGGTTTTCATGATCTTTTTAGTCCCCCAAGCATTGAGGAGAAAATTTTCTTTAATGATACTTTGCCTCCTATTTATGATGATTATAATGATAGTAGTCTTTTGGTGCCACCTACTATGGAGAGTAAATTTTGTTGTGATTATACTATGCCTCCTACACTTGATGAGAATAATAATGATAGCTACTTTGTTGAATTTGCTCCCGCTATTACTAATAAAATCGATTATGTCTATGTGGAGAGTAATAATTTTATGCATGAGACTCATGATAAGAATGCTTTATGTGATAGTTATATTGTTGAGTTTGCTCATGATGCTACTGAAAGTTATTATGAGAGAGGAAAATATGGTTGTAGAAATTTTCATGTTACTAAAACACCTCTCTATGTGCTGAAATTTTTGAAGCTATGCTTGTTTTATCTTCCTATGCTTGTTACTTTGCTCTTCATGAACTTGTTTATTTACAAGATTCCTATGCATAGGAAGCATGTTAGACTTAAATGTGTTTTGAATTTGCCTTTTGATGCTCTCTTTTGCTTCAAATATTATTTCTTGCGAGTGCATCATTAAAACTGCTGAGCCCATCTTAATGGCTATAAAGAAAAGAACTTCTTGGGAGATAACCCATGTGTTATTTTGCTACAGTACTTTGTTTTATATTTGTGTCTTGGAAGTTGCTTAATACTGTAGCAACCTCTCCTTATCTTAGTTTTGTGTTTTGTTGTTCCAAGTGAAGCCTCTAATCGAAGGTTGATACTAGATTTGGATTTCTGCGCAGAAACAGATTTCTATCTGTCACGAATCTGGGCTGTTTTTTCTGTAGAAAAATCAGACAAATATGCCAATTTACGTGCGTGTTCCTCAGATATGTACGCAACTTTCATTAGTTTTGAGTTTTCTGATCTGAGCAACGGAAGTATTTATTAGAAATTCGTCTTTACGGACTGTTCTGTTTTGACAGATTCTGCCTTTTATTTCGCATTGCCTCTTTTGCTATGTGGGATGGATTTCTTTGTTCCATTAAACCCCAGTAGCTTTGGGAAATGTCCAGAAGTGTTAAGAATGATTGTGTCACCTCTGAACATGTGAGTTTTTGATTATGTACTAACCCCTCTAATGAAGTTTATGAGAAATTTGGTGTGAAGGAAGTTTTCAAGGGTCAAGAGAGGAGGATGATATACTATGATCAAGAAGAGTGAAAGCTCTAAGCTTGGGGATGCCCCGGTGGTTCACCCCTGCATATATCAAGAAGACTCAAGCGTCTAAGCTTGGGGATGCCCAAGGCATCCCCTTCTTCATCGACAAATTATCGGGTTCCTTCTCTTGAAACTATATTTTTATTCGGTCACATCTTATGTGCTTTTCTTGGAGCGTCGGTTTGTTTTTGTTTTTTGTTTTGTTTGAATAAAATGGATCCTAGCATTCACTTTATGGGAGAGAGACACGCTCCGCTGTAGCATATGGACAAGTATGTCCTTGGTTTCTACTCATAGTATTCATGGTGAAGTTTCTTCTTCGTTAAATTGTTATATGGTTGGAATTGGAAAATGATACATGTAGTAATTGCTATTAATGTCTTGGGTAATGTGATACTTGGCAATTGTTGTGCTCATGATTAAGCTCTTGCATCATATGCCTTGCACCCATTAATGAAGAAATACATTGAGCATGCTAAAATTTGGTTTTCATATTTTGTTTCTCTAAGGTCTAGATAATTTCTAGTATTGAGTTTGAACAACAAGGAAGACGGTGTAGAGTCTTATAATGTTTTCAATATGTCTTTTATGTGAGTTTTGCTGCACCACTTCATCCTTGTGTTTGTTTCAAATAGCCTTGCTAGCCTAAAACTTGTATCGAGAGGGAATACTTCTCATGCATCCAAAATACTTGAGCCAACCACTATGCCATTTGTGTCCACCATACCTACCTACTACATGGTATTTTCCGCCATTCCAAAGTAAATTGCTTGAGTGCTACCTTTAAAATTCCATCATTCACCTTTGCAATATATAGCTCATGGGACAAATAGCTTAAAAACTATTGTGGTATTGAATATGTAATTATGCACTTTATCTCTTAGTAAGTTGCTTGTTGTGCGATAGCCATGTTTACTGGGGACGCCATCAACTACTCTTTGTTGAATTTCATGTGAGTTGCTATGCATATCCGTCTTGTCTGAAGTAAGAGAGATCTACCACCTTATGGTTAAGCATGCATATTGTTAGAGAAGAACATTGGGCCGCTAACTAAAGCCATGATCCATGGTGGAAGTTTCAGTTTTGGACATATATCCTCAATCTCAAATGAGAAAATTATTAATTGTTGTTACATGCTTATGCATAAAAGAGGAGTCCATTATCTCGTTGTCTATGTTGTCCCGGTATGGATGTCTAAGTTGAGAATAATCAATAGCGAGAAATCCAATGCGAGCTTTCTCCTTAGACCTTTGTACAGAGCGGCATAGAGGTACCCCTTTGTGACACTTGGTTAAAACATGTGCATTGTGATGATCCGGTAGTCCAAGCTAATTAGGACAAGGTGCGGGCACTATTAGTACACTATGCATGAGGCTTGCAACTTGTAAGATATAATTTACATGATACATATGCTTTATTACTACCGTTGACAAAATTGTTTCATGCTTTCAAAATCAAAGCTCTAGCACAAATATAGCAATCGATGCTTTTCCTCTATGGAGGACCATTCTTTTACTTTCAATGTTGAGTCAGTTCACCTATTTCTCTCCACCTCAAGAAGCAAACACTTGTGTGAACTGTGCATTGATTCCTCCATACTTGCTTATTGCACTTATTATATTACTCTATGTTGACAATATCCATGAGATATACATGTTACAAGTTGAAAGCAACCGCTGAAACTTAATCTTCTTTTGTGTTGCTTCAATGCTTTACTATGAATTATTGCTTTATGAGTTAACTCTTATGCAAGACTTAATTGATGCTTGTCTTGAAGTGCTATTCATGAAAAGTCTTTGCTTTATGATTCACTTGTTTACTCATGTCATATACATTGTTTTGATCGCTGCATTCACTACATATACTTTACAAATAGTATGATCAAGATTATGATGGCATGTCACTCCAGAAATTATCCGTGTTATCGTTTTACTCGCTCGGGACGAGCGTGAACTAAGCTTGGGGATGCTGATACGTCTCCGACGTATCGATAATTTCTTATGTTCCATGCCACATTATTGATGTTATCTACATGTTTTATGCACACTTTATGTCATATTCGTGCATTTTTCGGAACTAACCTATTAACAAGATGCCGAAGTGCCGGTTCTCGTTTTCTCGCTGTTTTTGGTTTCGAAATCCTAGTGACGAAATATTCTCGGAATCGGACGAAATCAACGCCCAGGTTCCTATTTTACCCGGAAGCATCCAGAACACCCGAGAGCCACCAGGGAGGGGGCACAGGCCACCCAAACCCTAGGCCGGCGCGGCCAGGGGGGGCCCGCGCCACCCTATGGTGTGGGCACCCCTTCAGCCCTCCTGCGCCGCCTCTTCGCCTATTTAAAGCCTTCGTCGTGAAAACCCTGATACGCTTGACGAAAACCACAGAAACCTTCCAGAGCCGCCGCCATCGCGAGGCCAAGATCTGGGGGACAGGAGTCTCTGTTCCGGCACGCTGCCGGAGCGGGGAAGTGCCCCCGGAAGGCTTCTCCATCGACACCGCTGCCATCTCCACTGCCATCTTCATCACCGCTGCTGCTCCCATGAGGAGGGAGTAGTTCTCCATCGAGGCTCGGGGCTGTACCGGTAGCTATGTGGTTCATCTCTCTCCTATGTGCTTCAATACAATAATCTCATGAGCTGCCTTACATGATTGAGATTCATATGATGATGCTTGTAATCTAGATGTCATTATGCTAGTCAAGTGAGTTTTACTTATGTGATCTCCGGAGACTCCTTGTCCCACGTGTGTAAAGGTGACGGTGTGTGCACCGTGTGGGTCTCTTAGGCTATATTTCACGGAATACTTATTCACTCGTTGAATGGCATATTGAGGTGCTTATTTATATCTCTTTATGATTGCAATGTGTTTGTATCACAATTTATCTATGTGCTACTCTAGCAATGTTATTAAAGTAGTTCTATTCCTCCTGCACGATGTAATGGTGACAGTGTGTGCATCCGTGTTAGTACTCGGTTTATGCTATGATTATGATCTCTCGTAGATTATGAAGTTAACTATTGCTATGATAGTATTGATGTGATCTATTCCTCCTACATATGCATGAAGGTGACAGTGTGCATGCTATGTTAGTACTTGGTTTAGTCTTTTGATCTATCTTACACTATAAGGTTACTAAAACATGAACATTAATTGTGGAGCTTGTTAATTCCGGCATTGAGGGTTCGTGTAATCCTACGCAATGTGTTCATCATCCAACAAGAGTGTAGAGTATGCATTTATCTGTTCTGTTATGTGATCAATGTTGAGAGTGTCCACTAGTGAAAGTGTAATCCCTAGGCCTTGTTCCTAAATATCGCTATCGCTGCTTGTTTACTTGTTTTATCTAGCGTTACTACTGCTGCAATACTACCACCATCAACTACACGCCAGCAAGCTATTTTCTGGCACCGTTGCTACTGCTCATATATATTCATACCACCTGTATTTCACTATCTCTTCGCCGAACTAGTGCACCTATTAGGTGTGTTGGGGATACAAGAGACTTCTTGCTTTGTGGTTGCGGTGGTTGCATGAGAGGGATATCTTTGACCTCTTCCTCCCTGAGTTCGATAAACCTTGGGTGATCCACTTAAGGGAAAACTTGCTGCTGTTCTACAAACCTCTGCTCTTGGAGGCCCAACACTGTCTACAGGAAAAGGAGGGGGAAGTAGACATCAATAACACATATGAATTATTACTACCGTTGACAAAATTGTTTCCATGTTTTCAAAATAAAAGCTCTAGCACATGAGTAATCCTTGCTTCCCTCTGCGAAGGGCCTTTATTTTACTTTATGTTGAGTCAGTTTACCTACTTCTTTCCATCTTAGAAGCAAACACTTGTGTCAACTGTGAGCATTGATTCTTACATACTTGCTTATTTGCACTCATCATATTACTTTGTGTTGACAATTATCCATGAGATATACATTTTGAAGTTGAAAGCAACTGCTGAAACTTATATCTTCCTTTGTGTTGCTTCAAAACCTTCTATTAAGAATTTATTGCTTTATGAGTTAACTCTTATGCAAGACTTATTGATGCTTGTCTTGAAAGTACTATTCATGAAAAGTCTTTGCTATATGATTCGGTTGTTTAGTCATTATCTTTACCATTGCTTTGAATCACTTCATTCATCTCATATGCTTTACAATAGTATTGATCAAGATTATGATAGTAGCTTGTCACTTCAGAAATTATCCTTGTTATCGTTTACCTACTCGAGGGCGAGTAGGAACTAAGCTTTGGGATGCTTGATACGTCTCAAACGTATCTATAATTTCTGATGTTCCATGCTAGTTTTATGACAATACTCACATGTTTTATATACACTTTATATCATTTTGATGTATTTTCCGGCACTAACCTATCAACAAGATGCCGAAGCGCCAGTTCCTGTTTTCTGCTGTTTTTGGTTTCAGAAATCCTACACAGGAAATATTCTCGGAATTGGACGAAACAAAAGCTCACGGTCTTATTTTCCACGGAGCCTTCCAGAAGTCCGAAGAGGAGACGAAGAGGGGCGACGAGGCGGCCACACCCTAGGGGGGCGCGGCCCCACCCCTGGCCGCGCCGCCCTATGGGGTGGGCCCCTCGAGCGTCCCTCAACTATGCCCCTTCGCTATTTAATCTCTCCGTCGCGAAAACCCTAGTACCGAGAGCCACGATATGAGAAAAGTTACTGTGACGCCGCCGCCGTCAATCCCATCTCGGGGGATTCAGGAGATCGCCTCCGGCACCCTGCCGAAGAGGGGAATCATCACCGGAGGGCTCTACATCACCATGCCTGCCTCCGGACTGATGCATGAGTAGTTCATCCTTGGACTATGGGTCCATAGCAGTAGCTAATGGCTGTCTTTTCCTCTTGTGCTATCATGTTTAGATCTTGTGAGCTGCCTATCATGATTAAGATCATCTATTTGTAATGCTACATGTTGTGTTTGTTGGGATCCTGATGAGGTCTAAGACCTAGGATGTGGCCCGATCTCGCGAATTGACCCGAAATCGAAAGGGGAAAAGAGGAGAAACGAAGAACGCGATGAACACGAAGAACACACGCACGCACACCAACCCGATACAATCGACTTACACTCCCGTGGCTCGATGGACCACGCCGATAGAATCAACCCGGAAGAGACACGCGGTAGAATTCCGGAGGGAGAGACCGGTATGGGAGTTGAATCAAACTGTGAGAGAGAGAGAGTGGGCAACACTAGAATCTCACACAACACAATCCAAATCTCACAAGAGTGCCTTGGATACAAAGAACATAGTTCTAGGGAGACAAAGCTAAAAATCTATTCTAAGCCAAATCTTGTCTAACCCTACAAATGAGCAGCACAAGAGATACATATAGCCAGATTCGTCCAAGGGTAAAAGAGGAATTACAACTGAATAAACTGGGAGCGTCCAGATGTAAAAGGATGGCTCAGATTGGGCTGATCTTGGGGCGAGCGGTACCTCGGCCGGAGGTACCGGCCATGGTACCGGAAATGCATCAAACATGGATGAGAATGTCCAGTATAGTTGGGCGCACGAGCGGTACCTGGGCCGGTACCAAGGCTGGAGGTACCGGCCAGGTTTGGGCGGTAGTACCGGCCATGCATGGCCGGTAGTACAAGCCTGGCCTTCCCGCGCGTGGTCGCCTCCTTCATGAAGTGGTACCGGCCATAGGGAGCCTGGAGGCTCCGGCCAGAGCTCCCTGGAGGCTCCGGCCTACATGGTGGCCGGCCTGGCAGCCTGGAGGCTCCGGCCATGGAGGCCCTGGAGGCTCCAGCCTCCATTCCCTCCTCTTCTCTTCTTCTTTCTTCTTCTTCTCTTCTTCTTTCTTCTTCCTTCCTTCTTCTTCTCTTCTTCTCCCTTAAGCATGATGGACTCCCCCTTGTGATCTCTTGTCGATGTTTGTACCTAACCACATGTAATACATTGGCATGAAGTAGTATACCATCCAAGGTATTGACGAGGTCGAGTATCGAGAGGAAGGAGTTCACCTTGTCATGTATCACGTAGGTTCGGGTTGTCGGTCCACTTGGGGGATTCCGTGGCCATGGTGTAGCGTCGTCGTTAGGCGGGGCTGCACTTGACGGTCTTGAGGTGCAGGTGTCCGAAAGCCACCCCGCATCATCTCCCCCCCTTGGGGAAGAGTCGTCCTCGACTCTTGTTCCTCCTCATCTTGATGTTGTGGCGGGAGGTCCGAGAGGGTGAACGTCTTGCTCACCAAGTACTTTGGACTTGGTTTGTCGATGAAGCGGTCGAAGAAGAACTTGGGGATAAACAACTTGCGAAGGGAAATCTTGTGGATGCCTGATGACGCGTAAAGCACACGCCCGTTGGGAACCCCAAGAGGAAGGTGTGATGCGTACAGCGGCAAGTTTTTCCCTCAGTAAGAAACCAAGGTTATCGAACCAGTAGGAGTCAAGAAGCACGTTGAAGGTTGATGGCGGCGGAGTGTAGTGCGGCGCAACACCGGGGATTCCGGCGCCAACGTGGAACCTCGCACAACACAACCAAAGTACTTTGCCCCAACTTAACGAGTGAGGTTGTCAATCTCACTGGCTTGCTGTAACAAAGGATTAGATGTATAGTGTGGATGATGATGTTTGCAGAAAACAGTAGAACGAGTATTGCAGTAGATTGTATTCGATGTAAAAGAATGGACCGGGGTCCACAGTTCACTAGTGGTGTCTCTCCGTAAGATAAATAGCATGTTGGGTGAACAAATTATAGTTGGGCAATTGACAAATAAAGATGGCATGACAATGCACATACATGTTATGATGAGTAGAGTGAAATTCAATTGGGCACTACGACAAAGTACATAGACCGCTATCCAACATGCATCTATGCCTAAAAAGTCCACCTTCAGGTTATCATCCGAACCCCCTCCAGTATTAAGTTGCAAACAACAGACAATTGCATTAAGTATGGTGCGTAATGTAATCAACAAATACATCCTTAGACATAGCATTGATGTTTTATCCCTAGTGGCAACAAGCACATCCACAACCTTAGAACTTTTTGTCACCGTCCCAGATTTAATGGAGGCATGAACCCACTATCGAGCATAAATACTCCCTCTTGGAGTTACAAGTAATGACTTGGCCAGAGCCTCTACTAATAACGGAGAGCATGCAAGATCATAAACAACACATTGATGATAGATTGATAATGAACATAACATAGCATTCAATATTCATCGGATCCCAACAAACGCAACATGTAGCATTACAAATAGATGATCTTGATCATGTTAGGCAGCTCACAAGATCCAACAATGATAGCACAATGAGGAGAAGACGACCATCTAGCTACTGCTATGGACCAATAGTCCAGGGGTGAACTACTCACACATCACTCCGGAGGCGACCATGGCGGTGAAGAGTCCTCCGGGAGATGATTCCCCTCTCCGGCAGGGTGCCAGAGGCGATCTCCTGAATCCCCCGAGATGGGATTGGCGGCGGCGGCATCTCTGGAAGGTTTTCCGTATCGTGGCTCTCGGTACTGGAGTTATTATCGACGAAGGCTTATGTAGGCGGAAGGGTAGGTCAGGGGGCGCCACGAGGGGCCCACACAACAGGGCGGCGCGGCCCCAGGCCTGGCCGCGCGGCCCTGGCGTGTCGCCGCCTCGTCGCCCCACTTCGTTTCCCTTTCGGACTTCTGGAAGCTTCGTGGAAAAATAAGATCCTGGGCGTTGATTTCGTCCCATTCCGAGAATATTTCCCTACTAGGATTTCTGAAACCAAAAATAGCAGAAAATAGCAACTGACTCTTCGGCATCTTGTTAATAGGTTAGTGCCGGAAAATGCATAAATATGACATAAAGTATGTATAAAACATGTAGGTATTGTCATAAAACAAGCATGGAACATAAGAAATTATCGATACGTTGGAGACGTATCAGCATCCCCAAGCTTAGTTCCTACTCGTCCCGAGTAGGTAAACGATAACAAAGATAATTTCTGAAGTGAAATGCCATCATAATCTTTATCAGTACTATTGTAAGCACATGTAATGAATGCAGCGATTCGAAGCAATGGCAAAGACAATGGTTAAACAATTGAATCATATAACAAAGACTTTTCATGAATAGTACTTTCAAGACAAGCATCAATAAGTCTTGCATAAGAGTTAACTCACAAAGCAATAGATTCAAAGTAAAGGCATTAAAGCAACACAAAGGAAGATTAAGTTTCAGCGGTTGCTTTCAACTTGTAACATGTATATCTCATGGATAATTGTCAATACAGAGTAATATGATGAATGCAAGTATGCAAGTATGTAAGAATCAATACACAGTTAACACAAGTGTTTGCTTCTAAGATGGAAGGAAGTGGGTAAACTGACTCAACATAAAAGTAGAAGAAAGGCCCTTCGCAGAGGGAAGCATTTATTGCTATATTTGTGCTAGTGCTTTTATTTTGAAAACATAAAGAGAGCATAAAAGTAAATTTTGAGAGGTGTTTGTTGTTCTCAACGAATGGTAGTGGGTACTCTAACCCCCTTGCCAGACAGACTTTCAAAGAGCGGCTCCCATGAAACATTTTTTATTTTTATTTTTGGGTGGCACTCCTTCCAACCTTGCTTTCACAAACCATGGCTAACCGAATCCTCGGGTGCCTGCCAACAATCTCATACCATGAATGAGTGCCTTTTTATTTTAGTTTTATTTAGATGACACTCCTCCCCACCTTTGCTTTCTCAAGCCATGGCTAACCGAATCCTCGGGTGCCGTCCAACAATCACATACCATGGAGGAGTGTCTATTTTTTTTGTAAAGTTATGAAAGTTAATTAATTTGGGAATGGGAACCCCATTGCCAGCTCTTTTTGCAAAATTATTGGATAAGCGGATGAAGTCACTAGTCCATTGGTGAAAGTTGCCCAACAAGATTGAAAGATAAACACCACATACTTTCTCATGAGCTATAAAACATTGACACTAATAAGGGATGATAAATTTTGAATTGTTTAAAGGTAGCACTCAAGCAATTTACTTTGGAATGGCAGAGAAATACCATGTAGTAGGTAGGTATGGTGGACACAAGTGGCATAGTTATTGGCTCAAGGATTTGGATGCACGAGAAGTAATCCCTCTCAATACAAGGATTAGGCTAGCAAGGTTATTTGAAGCAAACACAAGTATGAACCGGTACAACAAAACTCACATAAAAACATATTGCAAGCATTATAAGACTCTACACTGTCTTCCTTGTTGTTCAAACCCTTACTAGAAAATATCTAGACCTTAGAGAGACCAATCATGCAAACCAAATTTTAGCAAGCTCTATGTATTTCTTCACTAATAGGTGCAAAGTATATGATGCAAGAGCTTAAACATGATCCTTATGAGCACAACAATTGCCAAGTATCAAATTATTCAAGACATTCTACCAATTACCACATGTAGCATTTCCAGTTTCCAACCATATAACAATTAACGAAGCAGTTTCAACCTTCGCCATGAACATTATGAGTAAAGCCAAGAACATATGTGTTCATATGCAACAGCGGAGCGTGTCTCTCCCACACAATGAATGCTAGGATCCAATTTTATTCAAACAAAACAAAAACAAAAACAAAAACATACAGACGCTCCAAGTAAAGCACATAAGATGTGATGGAATAAAAATATAGTTTCACTAGAGGAACCTGATAATGTTGTCGATGAAGAAGGGGATGCCTTGGGCATCCCCAAGCTTAGATGCTTGAGTCTTCTTGAAATATGTAGGGATGAACCACCGGGGCATCCCCAAGCTTAGAGCTTTCACTCTCCTTGATCATATTGTATCATCCTCCTCTCTTGATCCTTGAAAACTACCTCCACACCAAACTCAAAACAACTCATTAGAGGGTTAGTGCATAATCAAAATTCACATGTTCAGAGGTGACATAATCATTCTTAACACTTCTGGATATTGCACAAAGCTACTGAAAGTTAATGGAATAAAAAAATCCATCAAGCATAGCAAAACAGGCAATGCGAAATAAAAGGCAGAATCTATCAAAACAGAACAGTCTGTAAAGACGAATTTTTTAGGTGCACCAGACTTGCTCAAATGAAAATGCTCAAATTGAATGAAAGTTGCGTACATATCTGAGGATTACTCACGTAAATTTGGCAGATTTTTCTGAGTTACCTACAGAGACTACTGCTCAAATTCGTGACAGTAAGAAATCTGTTTCTGTGCAGTAATCCAAATCTAGTATGAACCTTACTATCAAAGACTTTATTTGGCACAACAATGCAGCAAAATAAAGATAAGGAGATGTTTCTACAGTAGTAACAACTTCCAAGACTCAAATATAAACAAAAGTGCAGAAGTAAAATCATGGGTTGTCTCCCATAAGCGCTTTTCTTTAACGCCTTTCAGCTAGGCGCAGAAGGTGTGAATCAAGTGTTATCAAGAGACGAAGCATCAACATCATAATTTGTTCTAATGATAGAATCAAAAGGTAACTTCATTCTCTTTCTAGGGAAGTGTTCCATACCTTTCTTGAGAGGAAATTGATATTTAATATTACCTTCCTTCATATCAATAATAGCACCAACAGTTCGAAGAAAAGGTCTTCCCAATATAATGGGACAAGATGCATTGCATTCAATATCCAAGACAACAAAATCAACAGAGACAAGGTTATTTTTAACCGTAATGCGAACATTATCAATCCTCCCCAAAGGTTTCTTTGTAGAATTATCAGCAAGATTAACATCCAAATAACAATTTTTCAATGGTGGCAAGTCAAGCATATTACAGATTTTCCTAGGCATAACGGAAATACTTGCACCAAGATCACATAAGGCATTACAATCAAAATTATTGACCTTCATCTTAATGCTGGGCTCCCAACCATCCTCTAACTTCCTAGGAATAGAAGTTCCGCGATTTAATTTCTCTTCTCTAGCTTTTATGAGAGCATTCGTAATATGTTTTGTAAAGGCCAAATTTATATCACTAGCATTAGAACTTTTAGCAAGTTTTTGTAAGAACTTTATAACTTTAGAGATGTGACAATCATCAAAATCTAAACCATTATGATCTAAAGCAATGGGATCATTGTCCCCAACATTAGAAAAAATTTCAGCAGTTTTATCACAAGCAATTTCAGCAGTTTTAGCAGTTTCAGGCAGTTTTTCACGCTTTGCATTAGAAGTAGAAACATTGCCCATTCCTATTACTGTTGTAAGAATTACCATAAGAATTACCATAATCGTTACCATTATTATAAGGATATGGCATATAGTTGTTACTAGAATTATTCCGATAAGCATTGTTGTTAAAATTATTGTTTTTAATGTAGTTCACATCAACATGTTCTTCTTGGGCAACCAATGAAGCTAACGGAACATTATTAGGATCAACATTTTTCCTACCATTCACAAGCATAGACATAATAGCATCAATCTTATCACTCAAGGAAGAGGTTTCTTCGACAGAATTTACCTTCTTACCTTGTGGAGCTCTTTCCGTGTGCCATTCGGAGTAATTAATCATCATATTATCAAGAAGCTTTGTTGCGGCGCCTAGAGTGATGGACATAAAAGTACCTCCAGCAGCTGAATCCAATAGGTTCCGCGAAGAAAAATTCAATCCTGCATAGAAGGTTTGGATGATCATCCAAGTAGTAAGTCCATGGGTTGGGCAATTTTTAACCAAATATTTCATTCTTTCCCATGCTTGGGCAACATGCTCATTATCCAATTGTTTAAAATTCATTGTACTACTTCTCAAAGATATAATTTTAGCAGGAGGATAATATCTACCAATAAAAGCATCCTTGCATTTAGTCCATGAATCAATACTATTCTTAGGCAGAGATAGCAACCAATCTTTAGCTCTTCCTCTTAATGAGAAAGGAAACAATTTTAATTTTATAATGTCACCATCTACATCCTTATACTTTTGCATTTCACATAGTTCAACAAAATTATTAAGATGGGCAGCAGCATCATCAGAACTAACACCAGAAAATTGCTCTCTCATAACAAGATTTAGTAAAGCAGATTTAATTTCAAAGAATTCTGCTGTAGTATAGGTGTGCATAGGAAATCATTATTATTTGTGTTTGTGAAATCACACAACTTAGTATTTTCAGGAGTACCCATTTTAGCAATAGTAAATAAAGCAAACTAGATAAAGTAAATGCAAGTAACTAATTTTTTTGTGTTTTTAATATGGAGATTGCAGACAAGCTAGTAAATAAAGTAAAGCTAGCAACTAATTTTTTTGTGTTTTGATATAATGCAGCAAACAAAGAAGTATATAAAATAAAGCAAGACAAAAACAAAGTAAATAGATTGGAAGTGGAGACTCCCCTTGCAGCGTGTCTTGATCTCCCCGTCAACGGCGCAAGAAAAACAGTCTTGATGACGCGTAAAGCACACGCCCGTTGGGAACCCCAAGAGAAGGTGTGATGCGTACAGCGGCAAGTTTTTCCCTCAGTAAGAAACCAAGGTTATCGAACCAGTAGGAGTCAAGAAGCACGTTGAAGGTTGATGGCGGCGGAGTGTAGTGCGGCGCAACACTAGGGATTCCGGCGCCAACGTGGAACCTGCAGAACACAACCAAAGTACTTTGCCCCAACTTAACAGTGAGGTTGTCAATCTCACCGGCTTGCTGTAACAAAGGATTAGATGTATAGTGTGGATGATGATGTTTGCAGACAACAGTAGAACGAGTATTGCAGTAGATTGTATTCGATGTAAAAGAATGGACTGGGGTCCACAATTCACTAGTGGTGTCTCTCCGTAAGATAAATAGCATGTTGGGAGAACAAATTATAGTTGGGCAATTGACAAATAAAGATGGCATGACAATGCACATACATGTTATGATGAGTAGTGTGAAATTCAATTGGGCATTACGACAAAGTACATAGACCGCTATCCAGCATGCATCTATACCTAAAAATTCCACCTTCAGGTTATCATCCGAACCCCCTCCAGTATTAAGTTGCAAACAACAGACAATTGCATTAAGTATGGTGCGTAATGTAATCAACAAATACATCCTTAGACATAGCATTGATGTTTTATCCCTAGTGGCAACAACACATCCACAACCTTAGAACTTTACGTCCATCGTCCCAGATTTAATGGAGGCATGAACCCACTATCGAGCATAAATACTCCCTCTTGGAGTTACAAGTAATGACTTGGCCAGAGCCTCTACTAATAACGGAGAGCATGCAAGATCATAAACAACACATAGATGATAGATTGATAATCAACATAACATAGCATTCAATATTCATCGGATCCCAACAAATGCAACATGTAGTATTACAAATAGATGATCTTGATCATGTTAGGCAGCTCACAAGATCCAACAATGATAGCACAATGAGGAGAAGAAGACCATCTAGCTACTGCTATGGACCCATAGTCTAGGGGTGAACTACTCACACATCACTCCGGAGGCGACCATGGCGGTGAAGAGTCCTCCGGGAGATGATTCCCCTCTCCGGCGGGGTGCCGGAGGCGATCTCTCGAATCCCCCGAGATGGGATTGGCGGCGGCGGCGTCTCTGGAAGGTTTTCCGTATCGTGGCTCTCGGTACTGGAGTTATTATCGACGAAGGCTTATGTAGGCGGAAGGGTAGGTCAGGGGGCGCCACGAGGGGCCCACACAACAGGGCGGCGCGGCCCTAGGCCTGGCCGCGCGGCCCTGGCGTGTCGCCGCATCGTCGCCCCACTTCGTTTCCCTTTCGGACTTCTGGAAGCTTCATGGAAAAATAAGATCCTGGGCATTGATTTCGTCCAATTCCGAGAATATTTCCTTACTAGGATTTCTGAAACCAAAAACAGCAGAAAACAGCAACTGGCTCTTCGGCATCTTGTTAATAGGTTAGTGCCGGAAAATGGATAAATATGACATAAAGTATGTATAAAACATGTATGTATTGTCATAAAACAAGCATGGAACATAAGAAATTATCGATACATTGGAGACGTATCAATGCCAATTTGGTGATCGGCGAACAATAGGCTCTCCATCAAATACGAAGCATCAAGTCATTTCTCCAAGAGGCATTTGGCAAAAATGGGAACCAAAAGAGTGTCGATGTATCCAAAATGTGGTAGGGAAAAAATTTGTGCATGTAAGAGTTTGCTTTGTAAGGTGTCAAAAATGTATTGTGAAGTATTGTCCCACACAAATGGAACAATCAAAAGGCAAATAGCGGCGGCAAAATTTTGGGCAAAATTTTTATGTGCAATGGCAAAGAGATGGAATCTTTTAGCTTGGGAGAGCATGGTTGGCGTGAGCCGATTATGAGTATCCTCATGTGTCAAAGAATCCATTTCAATTGCCATAGATGAAATGAGAAATCCAAAGAAGAGCAACTTTATGAGTGACGTGTGGCACAAGATGCATAAGGTGTCTCTCACATGTATGACATGGTCCTTGATATTCTCGGAGTGTATGATGATAACATCAAGACATACAACAACCATTGTGCCAACAAGATGTGTCAAGATATGTTGCAAAAGAAGCAAAAGAGGTGACGAGGCATTGGACCAAACCGGAAGCTCGACAAGACAAGCCGGAAACACACGAGGGCGAAGGCGTTTGGGAACATACCCTTTGGCGTGAATCCCATGGGTTGGATCATGTATCTCGTCCGTGTTGGGTAGCTCTCAATTGCGCGTTTCGTGAGCTCATGCTCCATAGCGGTGGAAGTTGTCATTCGGGTACCTATACACACAAAAGAGAAAACAAAAAGCGTGTGTGCATGGTAGAGAAACACATCATCCATCATGATGTTCCATGACTTGTGCACATCACCATTAGTGTCAATCAAGATAGTATGAAATGCATGGCGATGGTGCATATGGCAAGAAGGTGCATTCATGGCATGTGGTAACTCATGATCATCAACAAGTGAGAAGGCTATGAAAGCCATCTCGTGGACAATGAAATAAGCATTCTTGCATACCAAGCATAAGAAAGAGCAATTGTTCACAATCTTGGATGCAAGGATCATGGAATGGTGTAAACTTTTTGGGCAAAGCATGCGGAAGCTAATGTTATCATTGTTGTCGACATACTGCTGCAAGCGATATCAAAATATATTTATTCTTCATCATATCTGCCTCTAAACAATAAAGAAAAATGCAACTACTGCTGCCATATCGCGTATTCCAGATTTTATTGAGCGGGCATTAAAAATTGATGGCGTCATCGATGGCGGGTGGATCGTGGAGTCGTGGTATCGTTGTTATTACGCTCGGATGGCGTCATCAACCTTATCATTTTTTGACCAGACTCAACAAAATTGTTGCCGATGAAATTATTGTTGTCGTCGTCGCCAATCGAGCAGGCAATGGTAATCATCAATCTGCGCGTAGCGTCTGGGGCTCTGTGCCGTGGAACTATCAATGCAATAAGTGGTGAAGTGTATATTGTGACGGTGTATAATCATCTGAACGTCGTCATTCTGTATTCAGGCATTGATATCTCGCGTGGCTGCATGTATTGTATCCGGCAATCATTATTATTTCGTTATTTCTTGATGGTGACACATTTTCACCTCATCTTTTTGTTTGATGTGAAGTCTTCTCGATGAGGCGGAAATCGTATGAAATGCAGTTAATCGAATGCTGCAGAAGCGGGAAATACGTCTGTGACATCATCAGCGGTGGAAATCTCCGCGCTGTATATGTGTCGTCAGCCGCGATTTCCTGAACGCTCTGCATTGTGAACCCGGATACAATCGTCGGAGAAGCCAATCAGAAGAACCAATCCGGTACATCCGTTCAGTCTGGGCGGGGACCTATTTAAACTGGCATACTTGATGATGCCGAATATGGTGACACCGTAAATTATCCGTTGAAGAATAAATGTTATCAAAAGACGAGACGGTGAGAATCGGGAGGATTTCTCCATCTGTTCAAGGTTTATACTACGGTATATGTGGTTCTTCTCCTTGTATATTTACTTAATCTCATGGAAGCACTAGATGCGATTCATGTAGTAATATACCATATCCGATATCGTTTATACAGATAGTCGAATTTTCATGTTTGACTAAAGACTCATCCCGTGTTATAAAGGTGACGATGGTCTTCGTGGTAGAGTCTCTCCGGCTATATTTAGAATCTAACATTACTTATTTATGAATATGTTTTGTAGGTGTATTTATATATGATTGCAATGTGTTTTGTATCCATGATTTATCTATGTGCTACTCTAGTAATGTTATTAAAGTAATTTATTCTCCCGCGATATGTGGTGGCGATGTGTGCATCGTATTAAAAATATGGCGTATCTTTATGTTGTAAATCTGTAGGTGTGAAGTTAACTATTGCTATGATATTGACCAGTGATCTATTCCTCCTACATAGTGTGAAGGTGACAGTGTGCATACTGTATTAGTACTTGGTTGAATCGTGATCTTTTATGCACTCTAAGGTTATTAAATATGAGCATCGAA